>NC_141874.1:431609925-431913154 GCF_056163025.1 Triticum urartu
GCTACGATGCCTACCTTTTGCTTGTCAGCCTCCCAATTGCCATGTCAAACCTCTAACCCACCATGTCCTAGCAAACTGTTGATTGGCTAGGTTACCGCTTTGCTCAGCCCCTCTTATAGCGTTGCTAGTTGCAGGTGAAGATTGGAGGCCGTTCCTTGTTGGAACATCTTTTATTTACTTGTTGGGATATCATTATATTGCTATGTTATCTTAATGCATCTATATACTTGGTTAAGGGTGGAAGGCTCGGCCTCTCGCCTAGTGTTTTGTTCCACTCTTGCCGCCCTAGTTTCCGTCATATCGGTGTTATGTTCCCGAATTTTGCGTTCCTTACGCGGTTGGGTTATAATGGGAACCCCTTGATAGTTTGCCTTGATTAAAGCTTTTCCAGCAATGCCCAACATTGGTCTTACCATTCGCCACCTAGCCTCTTTTTTTCCCTTGGGTTACCGGAGCCCAAGGGTCATCTTATTTTAACCCCCCCGGGCCAGTGCTCCTTTGAGTGTTGGTCCGACCGAGTAGACTGCGGGGCCACCTTGGGGCAACTTTAGGGTTGGTTTTACTCGTAGGATGTCTCATCTGAGTGTGCCCTGAGAAAGAGATATGTGCAGCTCCTATCGGGATTTGTCGGCACATTCGGGCGGTGTTGCTGGTCTTGTTTTAACCTGTCGAAGTGTCTTGAGTTACCGAGATACCGAGTCTGATCGGAACGTCTTGGGAGGAGGTCTATTCCTTCGTTGACCGTGAGAGCTTGTCATGGGCTAAGTTGGGACACCCCTGCAGGGATTTGAACTTTCGAAAGCCGTGCCCGCGGTTATGGGCAGATGGGAATTTGTTAATGTCCGGTTGTAGACAACTTGAACCTTAATTAATTAAAATGAATCAACTAAGTGTGTTACCGTGATGGCCTCTTCTCAGCGGAGTCCGGGAAGTGGACACTGTGTTGGAGTAATGTCTGCGCAGGTTGCTCTCTAGTTTCTCGCTCGTGCTTTGCCTCCTCTTCTCGCTCTCTTTTGCGAATATGTTAGCCACCATACTTGCTAGTCGCTTGCTGCAGCTCCACTCATATTTTACCTTGCCATGCCTATAAGCTTAAATAGTCTTGATCGCGAGGGTGCGAGATTGCTGAGTCCCTGTGGCTCACAGATTACTATTACACCAGATGCAGGGCCTGATGATTCCGCTCCAGGAGACACGTATGAGCTCAAGTGGGAGTTCGACGAGGACTCTCAATGATACTATGTTTCCTTTCCCGATGATCAGTAGTGGTGCCCAGTTGGGGGTGAACGGGACCGTTGTCGCATGTTGGGTTCTCTTTTATTTTGGCGCCGTAGTCGGGCCTTGACTGTATGGATGATGTAATGTTATTTATGTACTTGATTGACGTGGCGAGTGTAACCAACTATGTTATCTCCCCTTTTATTATTATTACATGGGATGTTGTGAAGATTGCCTAACTTGCGACATATGCCTTCAATGCGATTATGTCTCTAAGTCGTGCCTCGACACGTGGGAGCTATAGTCGCATCAAGGGTGTTATAAGTTGGTAATCAGAGCCTTCCCCGACCTTAGGAGCCCCATTGCTTGATCGTTTTTAGCGGCCGAGTTGTGTCTAGAAAAATGTTTTGAGTCATTTAGGAATTATATATCGGAGAGCTTAGGAATTCTTTTTACTTCCCAGTCTCCTCATCGCTCTGGTAAGGCATCCTGATGTAGAGTTTTGACTCTTCTCTTCTCAAATTTCACTAATTTTTTTTTAGGATCACGCGGGTATCTTGGAATCGTTCCGATGGTTTTATGATGAGAACATTGTCTTGGTGCCTCCCGTCAGGGGTTTAGTGGAAGTGTCCCGGGGAGTTGAGCTCTGAGGTGTTGTCATCATAATTTTATCGTTGCAGTTTTGGAATACCTGAGTTTAGTACGCCGACATCAAAAATCTCTTTTATGCAGTTCGTTGGTGAGATAACCTCGACGCCACCCAGTACTGGGGCGGGAGTTCGGGAGTATCGCCATAACTTGTATAACAGATGCTTTTCGAAGGTTGAGGTAGATGGTTTCCGAAGTTTTCTTGGTTATGTGTTGAAGGATGGATACAGCTGGATGTAGGAATTGCTAGTTTGGGTGAGATATTATGCTTCCCCTGTATCCCCAACACCCGATTGCATAATCGGAAAGGTTCGGGAGTTTCATAGGTGGGAATTCTTGTAGCTCTAGTTCTTCTTCCATGAATATTGGTTTGAGATTGGGATTTCTTACCGATTATTCGTTCTTGATCCATACCTTGTTGATTTATTTCTCTACCTTAAATCTACGTGGCTTCTCAATTTATGGATATGTGACCATTTCAAGAGGAATGCATTCGTTCATGTTGTTCGGATGTGAAGACTTTATGTTGCAATTTTCATTCCGTTGGATTCAGCTTCAATATTTATCTGTCAATGTGCTAATGGTGGTCAACCTCTTCAGGATGGCTCCTCCAATGCGCACGACTCCGAATCCTGATCCGCCACCACCTCCACCTCCTCCGGAGGCATGGCAAGCTGTGATGGCCGCAACCAATGCAAACACACAGCTGATCATGCAAATTCTCCAAGAGCGCAATCAAGGCAGTCAAGGGAATCAAGGCAGCAATCAGAGTCACTTTGCTACACTCAACCAGTTCCTTGCTAACGGGCCAAAGACTTTCAGCAATTGTGTTGAGGCAACCGATGCTGACGATTGGCTTGTGGATCTGTGTAAGCATTTCGGGTGCAGTAATGTCAGGCCTGAGGACTTTGTTAAGTTCGCTTCCTTCCAACTCAAAGATCAAGCTGCAGAATGGTTCCAGCAGTACAAGGACTCCAGAGGTGGACGTGTTATCACTTGGGATGATTTCCGTCGAGATTTCCGAGCTCATCATATTCCGCAGAGCGTGATTGAAAGCAAGCGTGAGGAATTTCGCAATCTGAAGCAAGGCTCTTTGTCTGTCTATGACTACAACAAGTTGTTCCAGAAGCTCGCCCGCTTTGCCAAGCAGGACGTGCCTGATGAGAAGAGCATGATATATCAGTTCAAGGGTGGTCTCAGAGAAGAAATTCAGCTCGCTCTTGTTCTCTTTGAGCCCTTGAGATACGATGAGTTCTACAACATGGCACTGAAGCAAGAGGCTGCTCAGTTGAGGTGTGATGCTTCCAAGAAGCGAGTCAGAGATGTTACTCCTTCTTCCTCTACTCAAGTGGCCAAGCAGCAGAAGTTTTGGCTTCCTCCTCCTCTGTTCCGTCAGCCGTTTCAACAGAAGAGCAAAGGTGGCAGTGGTTCTTCCCACCCACCCAACCCTGGCTTTCAGAACAAGACTTCGTCTCAAGCTCCAAGATCGAGTGCTCCGTATCACCGTCCGCTTTCAGAGGTCACGTGCAACAAGTGCCAACAGAAGGGTCACTATGCCAACAAGTGTTTCAACCAGAGGCGTCTTCCTCCTCCTCCTCCTGTGAGATCGGCAAGTACAGCAGTGGTCAAGCATAACCCCAAGCATGCCAAGGTCAATTTGATGAATGCAGCTCAGGCAGAGGACTCGTCAGATGTGATCATGGGTAACCTTCCTGTTAACGATGTTCCTACAAAAGTTCTTTTTGACACTGGTGCATCGCATTCCTTTTTGTCATGCCCTTTTGCATCGAAGCACAATGTTGATACCAAGATTATGCCCAAAGTCATGCAAGTTGTTTCTCCCGGCGAGCTTTTGACTTCTAGTTTGGTTGCTCCCGATATATCTATCACATTGGGTGATTACAAGTTTCTCTCTTCTCCGGTGGTTCTTGGTAACTCGGATATTGATCTTATTCTCGGGATGGATTGTCTTTCTAAGCACAAGGCTCAGCTTGATTGTGCAGACAGGCAGATTCAATTGAATCATTCGTCTGAGGATGTAATTGTCTTTGCCGCTCGTGATGATACTATCCGTCTGTTTTCTCTCAATGAGAAGGGTGAATTGGATGCTATCTCTCAAATTCCAGTCGTTTGCAAATATCAAGACGTCTTTCCGGAAGAGCTCCCAGGAATGCCTCCGCACCGACCAGTTGAATTCGTTATTGATCTTGAGCCTGGTACGGAACCTGTGTGCAAACGTCCTTACAAGCTCGGACCTGAAGAGTTGAAGGAGTTGAAGAAGCAACTCGATATGCAAGAGAAAATGGGTCTCATCCGGCCTAGTTCCTCCGTGGGGTTGTGGTGTTCTTTTTGTGAAGAAGAAGGATGGAACGGACCGACTTTGTGTTGATTACCGTCCAGTGAACAAGAAGACCATCAAGAACAAATACCCACTTCCCAACATCAATGAGCTCTTCGAACAACTCAAAGGTGCCCAAGTATTCTCCAGGCTTGATCTCCGTATGGGCTATCATCAGATTCGCATTCGTGAAGAAGATATTCCCAAGACAGCATTCAGAACAAGCTTTGGTTCATATGAATACACTGTCATATCTTTTGGCCTCGCCAACGCTCCTCCGACGTTCTCTCGCATGATGAACTTCATCTTCAATGCCTACACCAATGACTTCGTTTTCGTCTATCTCGACGACATTCTGGTTTTCTCGAAGAACAAGGAAGATCATGCCAAGCACTTGCATTTGGTCCTCGATAAGCTCAGAGAACATCAGTTCTACGCCAAGTTCTCCAAGTGTGAATTTTGGCTCGATGAGGTTCTTTATCTTGGTCATATCATCTCTGCCAAGGGCATTGCCGTGAATCCTGAGAAGGTGTCTACAATTGTGAATTGGGAACCTCCTAAGAACGTGAAGCAACTCCGTAGTTTTCTTGGTCTCGCAAGCTATTGCCGAAGATTCGTTGAAAACTTTTCCATGATCGCGAAGCCTCTCTCTAATCTTCTTCAGAAGCACGTCAAGTACGTTTGGTCTCCGGAGTGTGATATTGCTTTCAACACTTTGAAAGACAAATTGATCACTGCTCCAGTTCTGACTCCGCCTGATGAATCCAAACCGTACGAGGTCTTTTGTGATGCCTCTCTCCAAGGTCTTGGCGCAGTATTGATGCAAGAGAAGAAAGTTGTTGCTTATACATCTCGCCAGTTGAAGCCTAATGAGAAGAACTACCCCACTCATGATCTCGAGTTGGCGGCGGTTGTGCATGCTCTTTTGACTTGGAGACATCTTCTATTGGGAAGAAAAGTGGACATTTTCACTGATCACAAGAGTCTCAAGTACATCTTCACTCAGCCTAACCTCAACCTAAGGCAAACTCGATGGGTCAAAATGATTCAAGAGTATAATCCGAGTATCGAGTATACTCCAGGCAAGGCTAATGTGATTGTTGACGCATTGAGCAGAAAGGCTTACTGCAACAGTCTGATTCTCAAGCCTTATCAACCCGAGCTTTGTGAAGCTTTCCGCAAACTTAATCTGCAAGTTGTTCCTCAAGGTTTCCTCGCCAACCTTCAAGTCTCTCCTACCTTAGAAGACCAGATTCGCCAAGCCCAGCTTCTTGATGCTATGGTGAAAAAGGTGAAGATTGGGATTGCCAAGAGTCAGTCCAAGAACAGTGCTACCGCCTTGATGACAACGACACTCTCTTCTTCGAGGATCGTATTGTTGTGCCCAAAGGTGAACTTCGTAAAGTGATCATGAACGAGGCTCACAATTCTCTCCTCTCCATCCACCCTAGGAGCACGAAGATGTATCAGGACCTTAAGCAAGCTTATTGGTGGACTCCAATGAAGCGCGAGATCGCTCAATTCATGAATGAATGTGATGTCTGCAGAAGAGTGAAGGCAGAACACCAATGGCCAGCTGGTCTCCTCCAACCTCTTGCCATTCCAGAATGGAAGTTTGACCACATTGAAATGGACTTCGTGATTGGGTTTCCAAAGTCCAAGCGTGGCAATGATGCTATATTCGTTGTCATCGACAAACTCACCAAAGTGGCTCATTTTCTGCCTATCAAAGAGTCGATCACTGCAACTCAATTGGCGGAACTCTATACCTCTCGAATTGTCTCTCTGCACGGTATTCCTCAAGTGATCTCTTCAGACCGTGGCAGCATCTTTACCTCGAAGTTTTGGGATTCTTTTCAGAAGGCCATGGGCACCAACATCCACTTCAGCACAGCTTTCCATCCTCAAACAAGCGGTCAAGTCGAGCGTGTCAACCAGATTCTTGAAGATATGCTCAGGGCTTGTGTGATCTCCTTCGGCATGAAGTGGGAGGATTGTCTTCCTTATGCTGAATTCTCCTACAACAACAGTTTTCAAGCAAGTTCGGGCAAGGCCCCATTTGAAATTCTGTATGGCAGGAAGTGCCGTACCCCTCTCAACTGGTCTAAAACCGGTGAACGTCAGCTGCTGGGTAATCACTTAATCACAGAGGCAGAAGAAATGTGCAAAGTCATTCGTGATAACCTCAAAGCAGCCCAATCCCGCCAGAAGAGCTACTATGATTGTAAGCACCGTGATTTGGCTTTTGAGATCGGAGATCATGTTTACCTCCGTGTCTCTCCTATGAAAGGTACTCGTCGCTTCGGTATCAAAGGGAAGCTTGCCCCCAGATACGTGGGACCTTTCAAGATTGTCAGCAAGAGAGGCGACCTCGCCTATCAACTCGAGCTTCCTTCAAACTTTGCAAATGTTCATGACGTGTTCCATGTCTCTCAGCTTCGAAAGTGCTTCAAGACTCCTGACCGCACAGTCAACTTCGAGGACATTGAGCTCCAAGAAGATCTCTCTTATCGTGAGCACCCAGTTGCTATTCTTGAAGAGACTGAACGCAAGACTCGCAACAAGTCAATCAAATTTCTCAAAGTCAAGTGGTCACACCATTCCGACCGTGAAGCTACCTAGGAACGCGAGGATCACCTCCGTTCTGAGTACCCGGCGTTCTTTCAGTCCTAGATCTCGGGACGAGATCCTTTCGTAGTGGTGGAGTGTTGTAACACCCCGGATGTAACTTTCCCAATTTGTACTCCAACTCTTGCCGTTTCCGGCGTTAGGTTATATTTATTTTCTCGGGTTCGGGTTTTTGTCTCCGTGTGTTGTTATCGTTGTCATGCATCTCATATCATGTCATCATGTGCATTGCATTTGCATACGTGTTCGTCTCATGCATTCGAGCATTTTTCCCGTTGTCCGTTTTGCGTTCCGGCGCTTCGTTCTCCTCCGGTGGTCATTTCTAGCTTTCTTTCATGTGTGGGGTTTAAACATTTCCGGATTGGACCGAGAATTGCCAAGCGGCCTTGGTTTACTACCGGTAGACCGCCTGTCAAGTTTCGTATCATTTGGACTTCGTTTGATACTCCAATGGTTAACCGAGGGACCGAAAAGGCCTCGTGTGTGTTGCAGCCCAACACCCCTCCAATTTGGCCCAAAATCCACCAAACTCTGCTCCATCACCTGGAGCATTCGATCACGATCGCGTGGCCGAAAACCGCACCTCATTTGGACTGTCCTAGCTCCCTCTATGCCTATATAAAGGCCCCCCGAAATTCGGATCTCTCTCCCTCTCCGAAACCCTAAATCGCCCCGCAACCGACGGACATGTCCGCCGCCTGACCGGACACGTCCGCTGCCGTGCCCTAGCCAACCAGCGCCTGACACGTGGCACTTCGCCGCCTCTCCTCCGCGCGGCCCGGCGAGCCCGCGGGAGGCCCGCTCGAGCCGCCACCGGGCCAGATCCGCCCGCGCCGCCCTGCGGCTTCTTCCCCGTCGCCGATCCGCTCCTGCCGCCGCCCTTCGCCGCCATCGCTGCCTCCGGCCGACCCAGCCTCCGCACCGGCCGGCGACCGCCGCCTCGCCACTCGCCGCCCCGCCGCCAAGATCGTCGTCGGGCCGCCCCGCGCCCCGCGGCCGCCGCCCCGCCTCCGTGAGCTCCGCCGCCCCGCCTCCTCGTCGCCGGAGGCCTCTCCGGCGAGAGCTCCGGCCGCCGCGGCTCTCTTCTTCCGGCGGTGCTCGAACAGCTACAGTGCCCGATCCGGAGCTACAGTGCCCGAAACCCTAGATCTGATCCGGGGTAGTTTTTTTTACTGTCCCAGAATTTTTGATCCATATGCTCATGTTCGCGGCTCCGTAACTTTGCATCCATAGCTCCGATTCATGCATATAGCATATCAAAATGTTTACCTCAGAGAGTACATCATTTCATTCCATTGCATCATTTTCATTTGAGCTCATCTTGATGCCCGAAATGCTGTTAGAAGAGGGCTACTTGAGTTAATTGTCAGATCTGTTACTCCGTTTAGCACTTTTGTCATTTTTGCCATGATTATTGTGTGCATGCTATGCCCGTGAGTTCTACATGTGTTTTGTTAAGGGTTTTTTCATCTATCCAGAGGTGCAACCCATGTATTTTTAGGATGTGTGTGGTGACTTGTGCAAGCTTGCAAAGTGGTGCACTTGCTAATTCTGTTTTCAGGGACTTAGTGAATTCACCAAGTCCTGGGATTGTTTAGTTCATGATGCCATATGTTCATGCTATTTCCTAGTGATCCCTGCCTCTTTTGAGGATGATCAGTAAAGGAGTTTTATAAATCTTGTAATGCTCTGTCCATCCATGTCTTTGTTTGCAATTATGGAGCACCCTAGCTTGAGTCAATCGAGCTCTACTTTTGCTTCGTTGTGAATCTGGGCAGATCGTCAACTCGTTTGCGATTTTGCCGATGTTATTGTAGTTGATCCGTGTATGCTATGATATTGTTCTTGCCATGTCTAGCTTTTATTTTGTTCCTTCTTAAGGGATGTATGCTTTTCTTGCCATGACTTGCACCGTAGTGAGTGCATCGAGCTCGTAAAAATGCCTTCGTGAGTTATGTTTCAGCATGTCCCAGTTTTCACCAAGTCTGAAAACTGATTATGTTTTTGCTATGTTCGTGTTCTTGTTACTATATTTTGTGCTCCCTTTTGGCTCAAGCTCACTAAGGGACTTTTGTTAAGCTTGTTGAGTAGCTCCATGCCATGTATTTCTTTGTCATGTTCAGGTCCTGTAGCATGTTGTTTTGTTGCTCCGAAGAGGGCTATATGATCTGAATTCCAGACAAGTGTTAATTTCACTAAGTCTGAGATCTGTTTTACCATTTGCATTTTTGCCATGCTTGTTTGAATCTGTTAATGGATGATTTGGCCGTAGGTCAGTGCTAGACTTTTGTTAATCATCTTGTGTGCATCCCTGCCATGGTTTTTGTTGTCATGTTTGGGTGCTGTAGCATGTCCATCTCATTGCATTTAGATGCCTACTTGCTGCAAATCACATACCGGTGTCATTTTTTAAACGCTTGCCATTTCCAAACCGTAACTCCGATTCCGGCGTTCTTTATATTGTTTTCAAGCGATTTCTTCTCATCTTTCCAGTGGCACCCTTGGAATTCCAAGTTGAGGCCAGGTTCATGCATTTTCTGTCATATCTTGCATTTTGCATCCCGCATCGCATCCCGCATAGCATATCATCATTCCATCATATCGCTTGATCCTTGCACGTGGTTGATTGTGTCCTTGTTGCTTGTTTGTCTTGTTTGGATAGAGCCGGGAGACGAGTTCGCTAATGAGGAGCCCGTTGAATTTGCTCTTGAGGATCCAGTCAACTCTGACAACTGTGCAGGCAAGATGATCATACCCTCGAAATCACTACTATCTTTGCTATGCTAGTTTGCTCGCTCTTTTGCTATGCTAATGCCACGATGCCTACATTTTGCTTGTCAGCCTCCCAATTTCCATGTCAAACCTCTAACCCACCATGTCCTAGCAAACCGTTGATTGGCTATGTTACCGCTTTGCTCAGCCCCTCTTATAGCGTTGCTAGTTGCAGGTGAAGATTGGAGGCCGTTCCTTGTTGGAACATCTTTTATTTACTTGTTGGGATATCATTATATTGCTATGTTATCTTAATGCATCTATATACTTGGTTAAGGGTGGAAGGCTCGGCCTCTCGCCTAGTGTTTTGTTCCACTCTTGCCGCCCTAGTTTCCGTCATATCGGTGTTATGTTCCCGGATTTTGCGTTCCTTACGCGGTTGGGTTATAATGGGAACCCCTTGATAGTTCGCCTTGATTAAAGCTTTTCCAGCAATGCCCAACATTGGTCTTACCATTCGCCACCTTGCCTCTTTTTTCCCTTGGGTTACCGGAGCCCAAGGGTCATCTTATTTTGACCCCCCCCCCCGGGCCAGTGCTCCTCTGAGTGTTGGTCCGACCGAGTAGACTGTGGGGCCACCTCGGGGCAACTTGAGGGTTGGTTTTACTCGTAGGATGTCTCATCTGAGTGTGCCCTGAGAAAGAGATATGTGCAGCTCCTATCAGGATTTGTCGGCACATTCGGGCGGTGTTGCTGGTCTTGTTTTAACCTGTCGAAGTGTCTTGAGTTATCGAGATACCGAGTCTGATGGGAACGTCTTGGGAGGAGGTCTATTCCTTCGTTGACCGTGAGAGCTTGTCATGGGCTAAGTTGGGACTCCCCTGCAGGGATTGAACTTTCGAAAGCCATGCCCGTGGTTATGGGCAGATGGGAATTTGTTAATGTCCGGTTGTAGAAAACTTGAACCTTAATTAATTAAAATGAATCAACTGAGTGTGTTACCGTGATGGCCTCTTCTCAGCGGAGTCCGGGAAGTGGACACTGTGTTGGAGTAATGTTTGCGCAGGTTGCTCTCTAGTTTCTCGCTCGTGCTTTGCCTCCTCTTCTCGCTCTCTTTTGCGAATATGTTAGCCACCATACTTGCTAGTCGCTTGCTGCAGCTCCACTCATATTTTACCTTGCCATGCCTATAAGCTTAAATAGTCTTGATCATGAGGGTGCGAGATTGCTGAGTCCCTGTGGCTCACAGATTACTATTACACCAGATGCAGGGCCTGATGATTCTGCTCCAGGAGACACGTATGAGCTCAAGTGGGAGTTCGACGAGGACTCTCAATGATACTATGTTTCCTTTCCCGATGATCAGTAGTGGTGCCCAGTTGGGGGTGAACGGGACCGTTGTCGCATGTTGGGTTCTCTTTTATTTTGGTGCCGTAGTCGGGCCTTGACTGTATGGATGATGTAATGTTATTTATGTACTTGATTGACGTGGCGAGTGTAAGCCAACTATGTTATCTCCCCTTTTATTATTATTACATGGGATGTTGTGAAGATTGCCTAACTTGCGACATATGCCTTCAATGCGATCATGTCTCTAAGTCGTGCCTCGACACGTGGGAGCTATAGTCGCATCGAGGGTGTTATAGCCCCCTACCTCGTGGCCTCCTCTTTTCTTTCTTGACGTAGGGTCCAAGTCTCCCGGGTCTTGTTCGTTGAGAAAATCATGTTCCCGAAGGTTTCATTCCGTTTGGTATTCCTTTTCTTCGAAACCCTAAAATAGGCAAAAGGCATCAATTCTGGGCTGGGCCTCCGGTTAATAGGTTTGTCCCAAAAATAATATAAAAGTGGAAAATAAAGCCCAATAATGTCCAAAACAGTAGATAATATTGCATGGAGCAATCAAAAATTATAGATACGTTGGAGACGTATCAGAGCACAACGCCAGGGAAGCCAGAGGGCGCGGGCACGCACGGGCGCTAGCGATGTCGGGAAATGGCCGAGGCTAGGGGAAGGGAGGAGTGTGAGCTCACATCGAAGCTCGTGGGGGACTCGGTGGAGCTGGAGCGGGTCAGGGCGATGTAGATCGTCGGTCAGCCATGGCGGATCCACTCAGGGGGAAACGAAGAAGGAGATGGCGGTGCGGCGTCCCGGCTTGGTCCAGTGGTCGTGGAAGACGAGGTAGTCGGTGGTGGTGCTCCCAGACACCCAGAGGAGGCACGAAGTCGTCGGTGGAGGTGCATGGAGGAGTTGGCAGTGGCGTGGAGGCAATGGCGATCCGCGAGGAGGCGGCTGGTCTCTGGCAAGGGCGACCGGCGCGAGGTGCGGTGGAGAAGGTTAGTGAGGTCGCAGAGGGACGCACGAGGCGGGAGGAAGGAGGCACACGGGGATGGGCGCTGCCCTACGCGTGCGCGGGTGTGTGGCGGCGTGGGGGAGCGAGGGGTCAAGCAGGGAGAGAGTGGAGGATCGAGAGGGAGGTGGTAGGTTGCGGGCTAGGTTAAGCTGCTGGTGGGGGGAGGCTGGGCCTAGCGGGCCGGTTCTGTCACAAGGCCCAGGGGGTTTTCCTTTTCTCTTTTTTTAGCATTTCCTTTTAGCTAGCAAATATATTTTGTAAAATGTGGTACTTGGCCACATAAATGCCTTGCATTAGCTAGCATTGCCACAAAAAGTTTGGGAGGCTTTTGAGTTTGTTTGAAATTTTCACAATTGGAAAGGCACTTAAATATGTTGTTCTAGCCACTGTTATATTTATTTGAGTGCATTTAATATTTTCTAAAAGTGTGGTTGCTTCACCAATATTACCTATGAACTATTTGCCACAGTTTGTACTTTTTAGTTTTGACATTTTGAAAACTTTGAATTTTGACTTTAATTGAAATTTGAATTTGATCCGGTTTGAATCAAAGTGATTTTAACAACAGTAAAAGCGATGACCTGGCATCATTAACAGGGATTGTTGTAGCTTAATTATCCGGGCTTCACAACAAATGATTGGGGAGTACTGTATATGCATCGAGTCCCTATCCCCGACGGTTTCTACGTCGTGTGGGAATGACCCCCTATCGCAGTCACTCACTTGGCGACGGTTCCGAACGCCACCGTGGAAAGGGGTTAAAAACCATTTGTATATGCATCGAGGCTCCCTATCCCCGACGGTTTCTGGGTCGTGTGGGAAGGACCCTCTATCCCAGTCACTCACTTGGCGACGGTTCCGAATGCCATCGCGGAAAGGGGTTAAAAACCATTTGTATAGCTCCTCGCTGTAGTAGTGGATTAATGTTTTATTCATCTTATTACAGATATAGTTATTGTGTTCCTGGCTTCGCTACAAGTGGAAGATCATCCGTCACTCCACTAACAACTTTTCTAGTTGTTATCCTCATCGAGCTCCTAGTTTGTAAGTTCTATGTGTTTTAGGAGACTAGGATAAGCGTATTATGAAGAGGGTCACAGGAAACTACTTCGGTTTGAATTCCAAGAACAGGTCCTAAGCAAAGTTTTCCAAAAATCTACTCCCTACTCGATCTTTGTATAAGTTTATCTATGCTCCCACACTTTCGAAGAATTTCTTCTAGTACTACTGAGCTACATAGACCTATTCATTGTCATAAAACAAACCCTGATTGACGATGCCATGCCCCTAAGGTATAGCCACTGAGGATACAAGAGTCCCAACAACCGTGAAACCTGCTAGCAATACAGGGTGCATCGCCACCTTGTGGGCAACACAAAGCCTCTACTACATATCTAGCTAGGTCTGATGTATTAGGCATGCTAGCAATAAACTTGGGATTGCAAACCTAACCAAGGCCAACTAGATAAGGCATTGTACCCCCTCCCCCGCCAGGCATCTCTACAGCATGTCTTAGGATGTAGTCATCTGAAGGAAACACCACTATACGATCTTATGATCAAGCACTTGCAGACCAATCTCTTGCAAGTGCACAGGACTATGTAGCACAATTCATGGGAAGTAAGTGTCAAACCCATAGAAAGCTGAAGGAAGGCTCTATTAACCCTACAACTACATTTTCACATACATAGCTATGTCCGCACACCGTAGTTTGAAAATAGTATATCCTAATGGTTGCTGGGAAAACGATAAACGATGGAACTAAACTAAGTACTACTAGACATAAAATAAATACTAGGCTAAACACATTAAATTAAATGAAGGAGAATTAATGCGGTGTTTTATATGATCAAAGGTGTCACCTAAGCATGGGTTACTAGTACTTTAGCGGCATTGAATGATGTTAATCTATCGACTACCAGTAATAGCTAGATCACTGCCATGTATTTATAGATTGATTAACTTAATTATGGTGAGTGGTTTGTCACATAACGTTGTCTTTCAAGCAGTGCCTTATGGGGAAAACTCAATTTTCATGCATCACTGTTGTCATATGCATGGTCATTTCAACAATTATGGTCGTTAGACTAGACCAAAGGCATTAATTTCAAAGGACAATGGATACTACTAGGTAAGTTATGCTTCACTCAAGGTAGTAATGCATGTAACTTCAAAGGTCTATCGGATCGCACAAAATACTTATCGACTCCATTCATGCATGGTCTAGGGAGTTACATGTCTCCAACTACACCGGTGCATTCGACATCTGCAACCACTAAATTAACACAAGGTAAATAATAACATCAAGAGAGCTGCTACTTCTTGAGGTTGCGTTGGTTTTTTCCTTGAAGAGGAAAGGGTGATGCAGCAAAGTAGAGATAAGTATTTCCCTCAGCTAAGAACCAAGGTATCAATCCAGTAGGACAAACGCGCAAGTCCCCAATAGATGCACCCGCACAAACAATCAAACAATTGCACCCAATGCGATAAAGGGGTTGGCAATCCCTTCACAGTCACTTGCAAAGGTGAGATCTGATAGAGATAGATTGAACTAAACAAAAGATAAAATATATTTTTTGGTTTATAGATCTGAAAATAAAAGATTGCAAAATAGTAAATCAGAAACTAATATGATGGAAAACAGGCCCGGGGGCCCTAGGTTTCACTAGAGGCTTCTCCCATGAAGGAAAATAATACGGTGGGTGAACAAATTACTGTCGACCAATTGATAGAAAAGCGCAAAGTTATGACGATATCCAAGGCAATGATTATGCAATATAGGCATCACGTCCGTGTCAATTAGACCGACTCCTGCCTGCCTGCATCTACTATTATTACTCCACACATCGACTGCTATCCAACATGCATCTAGAGTATTAAGTTCATAAAGAATGGGGTATCACCTTAAGTAAGATGACATGATGTAGAGGAATAAACTCAAGCAATATGATGAAAATCCCATCTTTTTCTCCTCGATGGCAACAATTCAATACGTGTCTCGCTACCTCTACTTTGTCACTGGGTGAAATAATGCAAAATTGAACCCAAAGCTAAGCACCTCTCCAATTGCAAGAACAAACAATCTAGTTGGCCAAACCAAACCGATAATTCGAAGATAAATACAAAGATATCAAATCATGCATATAAGAATTCAGAGAAAATTCAACTAATATTCATAGATAAGCTGATCATAAATCCACAATTTATCGGATCTCGACAAACACACCGCAAAAGAAGATTACATCAGATAGATCTCCAAGAACACCGAGGAGAACATGGTATTAAGAATCAAAGAGAGAGAAGAAGCCATCTAGCTACTAGCTATGGACCCGTAGGTCTATGGTAAACTACTCACGCTTCATCGGAAGGGCAAGAGAGTTGATGTATATGCCCTCCCTGATCGAATCCCCCTCTGGCAGGATGCCGGAAAAGGCCCCAAGATGGGATCTCATGGGAACAGAAGGTTGCGCCGGCAGAAAAGTATTTTCATGGATGCCTTTGGTGGTTCTGGTATATATGTGAATATACAAGAGGAAGAGGTAGGTTAGGGGATTCCCAAGGGGCCCATAAGGTAGGGGCGCCCCCTAGGGCGCGCCCTCCACCCGTGCCGCCGCCTCGTGGCTCTTCTGACTTGGACTCCAAGTCCCCTGGGTGTCTTTTGGTCCAAGAAAAATCATCGTGAAGTTTTATTCCGTTTGGACTCCGTTTATTATTCCTTTTCTGCGAAGCTAAAAAACAAGGAAAAAACAGAAACTGGCACTGGGCTCTAGGTTAATAGGTTAGTCCCAAAAATAATATAAAATAGCATATTAATGCATATAAAACATCCAAAACACATGAATAATAGAACAATAAAAAAATTATAGATATGTTGGAGACGTATCAAGCATCCCCAAGCTTAATTCATGCTCGTCCTCGAGTAGGTAAATGGTAAAAATAGAATTTTTGATGTGGAATGCTACCTAACATATTTATGCATCTAATTTTCTTGTTGTGGCATGAATGTTCAGATCCATAAGACTCAAAAAAAATTTAATATTGACATAAAAATATAATACTTCAAGCATACTAATAAAGCAATCATGTCTTCTCAAAATAACATGGCCAAAGAAAGCTATCCCTACAAAATCATATAGTCTGGCTATGCTCCATCTTCATCACACAAAGTATTCAAATCATGCACAACCCCGATGACAAGCCAAGCAATTGTTTCATACTTTTGACGTTCTCAAACCTTTTCAACTTTCACGCAATACATGAGCGTGAGCCATGGATATATCACTATAGGTGGAATAGAATATGGTGGTTGTGGAGAAGACAAAAAGAAGGAGATAGTCTCACATCAACTAGGCGTATCAATGAGCTATGGAGATGCCCATCAATATAAATCAATTCGAGTGAGTAGGGATTGCCATGCAACGGATGCACTAGAGCTATAAGTTTATGAAAGCTCAAAAAGAAACTAAGTGGGTGTGCATCCAACTTGCTTGCTCACGAAGACCTAGGGCAATTTGAGGAAGCCCATTTTGGAATATACAAGCCAAGTTCTATAATGAAAAAAATCCCACTAGTATATGAAAGTGACAACATAGGAGACTCTCTATCATGAAGATCATGGTGCTACTTTGAAGCACAAGTATGGAAAAAGGATTGTAACATTACCCCTTCTCTCTTTTCTCTCATTTTTTTGTTGGCTTCTTTGGCCTCTTTCATTTTTCCTTACATGGGGCAATGTTCTAATAATGAAGATCATCACACTTTATTTACTTACAACTCAAGAATTACAACTCGATATGAATGCCTCCAGCGGTGTACCGGGATGTGCAATGACTCAAGAGCAACATGTATAAAAAAGTATGAATGGTGTCTTTGCCACAAATACGATATCAACTACATGATCATGCAAAGCAATTTGAAAATGATGCAACGTGTCATAGTAAAACGGAAGGGTGGAAGTTGCATGGCAATATACCTCGGAATGGCTATGGAAATGCCATAATAGGTAGAAATGGTGGCTGTTTTGAGGAAGGTAAATGGTGGGTGTATGGTACCGACGAAAGTTGCGCGGTACTAGAGAGGCTAGCAATGGTGGAAGAGTGAGAGTATGTATAATCCATGGACTCAACATTAGTCATAAAGAACTCACATACTTATTGCAAAAATCTATTAGCCATCGAAACAAAGTACTGCGCGCATGCTCCTTGGGGGATAGATTGGTAGGAAAAGACCATCGCTCATCCCCGACCGCCACTCATAAGGAAGACAATCAATAAATAAATCATGCTCCAACTTCGTTACATAACGGTTCACCATACGTGCATGCTATGGGAATCACAAACTTTAACACAAGTATTTCTACAATCCACAATTACTCACTAGCATGACTCTAATACCACCATCTTTATATCTCAAAACAATCATAAAGAATCAAACTTCTCATTGTATTCAATGCACTTTATGTGAAAGTTTTTATTATATCTGTAGCGACCCGACCTCAAACGGTCAAGTCTCTGTGCTTCAGTGTCATCCCTGGATCGGTAATGCTGACACACACAGTACTCGATGATTTATAACAGAGTAGCAATCACACACTTATTACATCGAATGTCTCGAAAGAGAACTTATTACAATAAATATGGCTTAAGGCCATCTAATATGATAACAGCGGAAGGCTTGGAAGATAAAGTGAGTCCATCAACTCCAACGGCATAGCTGAGCTGCACAACAACGACCTAGCGAACCTTACTCCTCGTCTGAAAAGTCTGCAACATAATACGTTGCAGCCCGAAAACGGGTCAGCACATGGAATATGCTGGCAAAGTAACACAGTAGAGCAAGAACAGAATAATGCTATCACTACATGCATATTTGGCTGGTGGAAAGCTCTATGGTTATAGTTTTGTGAAAAGCCAATTTTTCCCTACAACAAAGGAATGTATTTTATTTAACTGAAAAGTTGGTTGAAAAATCATCGAGAAGGTTCCTCCAACTCAATCCCAATTAAGGTAATTATCAACCCAACAATCTTAATTTAAGAGTGATGAGATACTTAAGATACTCCAAGTACTAGATACTCAACATGTCCATAACCGGGGACACGGCTAACCATGATTAGTTTGTATACTCTCCAGAGGTTTGCGCACTTTTCCCCACAAGACTCGATCGCCTCCGTTGAATTTCTCGCACTACATGATGTTTGAGAAACGGATGACCGAGACACAGTCTTTCAGAAACATTAACTCTCTACTCCGGGCAGACCATACCAAACCTACAACCCACTACCTGCTGATCCACCTCTTCAAGAGCTTCATGTAACTTACTCAACTATGCTAGAGCCCATAATAGCTTGTGGCTGCACACGGAAGTTTCTAGCATGAATAATCTCAGTTCCCTTTGAGCCTGGGTGGCGGTCCATAAGAAGATCACACGGGTACTCTGGGATTTCCAAAAAATACAGGCAACACTGGGTACTCCAGGTGCCTTAATCCACCCAGATGTGTATTTAGGTTGCCACCTTAAGATGAATCATTAATTATCAATCTCACATCTGTCATGGATTTCACTCACCCAAACCACGTCTACGAGCATAGCATAGCAATATAAGCAATTCATAAGAGTAACTCCCAAGGGTTTGAACGTAACAGGGTAATAGGTTCTACCTCATCAACTACTTCCCAACCCACATGTTAATGACATTCTAACCATGCAATGTTTGGGGATTGGAACTAATGCATAAAAACTGGGTGATAAAGGGGTATGATCAAAGTGTTACTTGCCTTGCGGACGATCCGCGTAACCTAGAGACTCCAAATAACACGCTTCACTCTTCGGGAATTCTATCGCAAACAAACAATAGCATACATAAGCAATCAAACAAAGAAGCACGAGTAAAACTCAAATAAGAAGATCTAACCAGAAAGTTCAACTTAAGAACTCTGGTTTGCAAAAAGAATCAAATCAAACGGAGCAACGAAACTCAAACGGCGAAAGAAACAAGATCCATTTACTAATCTGGACCTAGGTCAAATTTTACAGTAGCAAAAACTTGTTCAAGTTGGCTAAGCGGAAAGAGGGTCTCGAGACGAAGATCTAGGCGCTTGAATCGCCTGATTCCGACTAACGAGCGAAAATATAAACTAGAACGAAAATCGGATCAGCAATCGCGATCAGAAATAACCGCGGAAAAAATCCGATAAAAGAAAACTGACGAACAGGCTAACGAATGAGGTTTCATTATCTGTAACTAACGAGCAAAAACCGTTCGTTAAAACGAACGTATGAACGAACGTCCGTTAAAAAGAAAAACTGGGAAAAACAGGCGAACCAAAAAAAACTAGGGTTTTCTTTAAAAAACCGGATCGGTTTTTTTAAAAAAAAACCGGCGACTACCTCGTCGGTCCGGCGAGGCACGGCGGCGACGGCGAGGCGAGGCGCGGCAGCGGGCGAGGCGGCGGCGGGGGCACGACGCGGCAGCGGCAGGCAGCGGCGGCGCGGGCACGACGCGGCAGCGGCAGGCGGCGGCGGCGCGGGGAAGCGGCAGCGGCGTGGCGGCTGCGGCGGCTTGGGCTGCGGGGCGAGGCGGGGCGGCGGTGGTGGGTGGTGGTGGCGGCGGGGGGGAGTATATAAGGAGGGGGGTGTGCCTTGGGGAGGGGGCAAAGGCGGCGGGGGTGGAGTCTATCGGATTTCGGGTTCCGGCAGACCCTTAAAGTTCGAACTCTGGGGTGCGCATGGAGATCTTTCCCCTTCCGACTCGCGCTTCTATGGCTCGCAAGAAATCTAGGCTAGAAAGAAGAACACACAAAGGGCACGAGGTTTATACTGGTTCGGGCCACCGATGTGGTGTAATACCCTACTCAAGTGTGTGGTGTGGTGGATTACCTCAAGGGCTGATGATGAACAATACAGGGGGAAGAACGGCCTCGCGAGAGGTGTTCTTGAGCTGGTGCAGTGTGTTCTACTTGGTCCGGATCTCTCTCTCTCTTTCTCTTCTCTTCCTTTCTTTCTCTTCCCTTCTGTTTCCTCTTTTTCCCCTTCCTCTCCTTTCTTTCCTTTCCTTTTTTCTTTTTCTTATCTATGGTGGTTAGTCCTATTTATAGAGGCCCTGGTCCTCTTCCCAAAAAATGAGCGGGAAGGGCGCCAACAATTGGCCATTTTGAAGGGGAACATCTAGTGCAAGTTATCCTGACCAAAGGTGGTCTTCGGCTGCCAAAAGCACTGGTGATGACGCCGTCTTGGGCTCCACAGTGACCTCCGTCCTGCTGCTCTGCTGGTCTTGGTCTCGTTGCATCGGAATGGTAACCTTTGCCCGATGCCTTCGCCTGTGCTTGCTCCCTTTGCACCGAAGGGGAAACAAGGACACTGCGCAGGCCGGCGCCTGCCTAATCTCGATCGTCATGGCTTGCATCACGGGCTCCTCGCGAGGCACTCATGCCTTGATCTCTCCGCCTCCTCGCGAGCCTGTCTGATGAGGCTGCTCCTGAGGAAGCCTCCTGTCATCCACCCCGCAAGGCTTGGCCCCTTGCGAGGGTCTTGAGCTTGAGCTTATGAAGCTGGGCCGCACTGGGCCCCCACTCGAGCCACGCCACAGGCCGCAGGCAGACAAGTCCGGGGACCCCCGTTCCCAGAACGACGACAGCAGCCCCCGGGCCCAAGGCACGCCCGGGCTTGGCTTAGCAGAGAAGCTAAGGGGCAAGCGCGAAGCGCCGCGGGCCTCAATAGCCTGCGGCCTCGGGCGCCGCATAGCGATTGGTTGGACGCGGGCGTCTGCGCTTCCCCACGACGCCTCGGCAACCGCTGGACTTGTCAAGTCCCTACATGCAGAGAAATGGGTCATGATTACCTGTGATCGTGGTGGCCAGCGGTTGGCCTTCTCCGGCTATAAGTACTGGGCCGCGTGAGCCTCGTTAGCTTATCCCTTCCTGCTACTCCTTTCCTTGCTCTTCCTCGTCCTTGCTTCTCTTTACGCCAATGACACCAATCCGCCAGTTTTCTCAGAAGAGAAAGGAAAGGCCCCCCAAGAAGGTCCTGACCCTCTTCCGCCGAAGAAACGGCTAGTCCCCTGCCGCCGAGATGAGGGTGCTTGGCAGGAGGCGCCGAGGCCCTGGTACGAGCGGCCGCCGCCTGGGTTTCCACTGCCCTTGTACGCCCGAATCGAGGGCCCTGGGGAAGAGAGCGTTGAGCGACACCGACGGTTCCGCCACCGACGCCGGCGAGACACGGCGGTGCGCGTCGTTCCTCCTGGATTCCACGCCGAGGGCTCCTCCTGTGAGCTCGTGCTTCATGCTGCCATGCCCCCATGCTCTTGGATCCGCCTTCCTCCCTCCTTCGCCTTTGACATGCCGCCGAGCGGGTCTCTGGAGCTCTGGCTGCAGCACACCGACTGCAGCACCCTCGCGACCGGAGCGGAGGTCGCGGTCGTCGCTCTGGGCAAGGTCTACATGACTCGGGGCTGGGGTGAGATCGCCCAGGTCTGCCAGACGGAGGGTGCCCTCGTAATTCATCTTGAATATGACGGCGCATCCCTGATGTTCTTCAAGGTCTTCGATGCTGAAGGACGCCGGTTGGAGTGCTGCCCCAAGGAAAGCGGCAGGGGCATCGGACTGGCGAGGACCTGGCCTGCCCATCGGCCCTCCAATAGCTCTTCAGGTGGCAGCGGAGGAGCTGGGGAATCCAACAGCTCCCCCGAGCTTCTCGTGACTCCGGAGATGAGCGACGACAGCTACGAGCCTCTGAGCTCGCGCCGTGCTCGGAGTAGGGCAACTGCATCGGGCCGCCGACACCACTGATCTGGGTGGGGTTGGCGCCGGCACCGGGCAGTCCACTATTGATGATGGCGTCGCTTGCGGAGGCACGGGCAATTAGCGTTCCTTAGGATTAGCACCTTTTGTTCCCTGTGAGGAATCGAAGCAACACCCCGCGGGGGTATGTAAGGCGCCTGCCATGTCTTTTGCGAACATTATATCCCTAATATGAATCGATGCGAGATGCTTGTCCTGTCCCAGCTCGGCTCCCCCTTTCTATCCTCACGAGGACTTATCGCTCTACGCTGACAGGTCCCAGTCCCCAGGCAGGCTTCAGCCGCCGCTGGTATGCCAGGTCGCGATGCCGTGGTCAAGGCCAGGAGGTGAGCGGCCCGAGGTCCGGTAAGAGCCCCCGAGTCGCGATGCTCGGGAGGTCCCCTTTAGCGCTCGAGCAGCCCTCGCTGGGCGAGAAAGGAAGGCAACGTCGTCGTGACAGAGCTGCACTAGGCGAGGGTTTGGTGCTGCGTTGGTCCAACTCCTGTAAGGGCGTGACTTATCTTTTGAGTTTGGGGTAGTTCTTCGACGGGGCGCCCGGCCCGAGTGGCGGTAGCTGAGGTGCTGCTGGGTTAGGTCCTCGCGAGCTTCTTCCCACTTCCCCACACTTTCCTTAATGCTCTATGTCCTCAGGTCCCGGCCCTCAAGCGAGCTCAGCCGCCACTGGTATGACGGGTCGCGATGCCGTGGGTCAAGGCCAGGGGGTGAGGGCTGGAGAGCCAGTAGGAGCTCATGAGTCGCGATGCTCAGGCGCCCCCCTTTAAACGTGCAAGCGGTCCATGCCGGAGAGAGGGAGAGATAGCCCGCGATGTCCCCAACATTGCTCCTAGAGTGGGTCCTGCATACCAATCACAAGGAGAGACAAAGACTTGTCGCTACGGTTGCCAGCCAACCATTGGTCGCTCCGAGGGAGTGATTGGGGCACTGAGGGCCTGGTGAGGTGGCGCCTTGTGGGGCTGCCGCAGCCAAAGCTCGACCAGTTAGATTTATCGGCGTTGCAGGGACGGACCCGTACGCAGACGTCGTGCCAGAGCGAGCGGCTCCATGGGTAGGTGTCAATCGAGCAGGCGATTAGGTCAGGTATGTTAAGTATGAAGGAGCAAATTCATTTCAAGTAGATGCGGGAAGCAAACGCCACTGGGCCAGGCCCGAGCAGCTTGGGGATGATGCAGCCCGAGGGGCGCCCCCAACAAGGTAGGTAAAGTGCGTAAGTAAAACGGATACGTGCCGCAGGGACGGACCCACGCGACCTGGGAATGACGCGGCCCTGTGGGCTCTCCCAGCTAAAAATGGAACTTGAAAGATGTCACCTGATGCCGTTGAAGATGAAGTGATGCCTAAGAAGTGGGCGATGCGCGGTGAAGACGTCGGCCCTCACGAGCCCCCAGGCCTAGGAGCCTCGGGAGGCTCCGGGGGCACGGGTAGGTCTTCGAGGGCCATCTCCACCTCCGCCATGACCGCGCAATGCCTGACCTCCTGAGCCTCTAGAATGCTCCTCAGCAGGCGCTGATGAGCGGCAACTGTGTTCGGCAGGCCGAAAGGCATGCGAACGTAGCTGTGAGGTGGACCCTCACAACGCCCCACGCGCAAAGGCCAGAGGCGCTCCTGATACGCGGCTCAGTTGAGCCCTGGCATGTCGATGCAGACGCGCAGCCCACCATCCTCGCCTGGATGTGGGGCCACGGCGGGCAAGGGGCGGCTGCCGTGCATGACTCTCGACTCCTGTAGCTCCTGGGTGTTTCCTGCGATGAACTCCTGAGGGTTTGGTCTTCCTTGCCTCGTACCTTCCTGAGGGAAACGTGCCTGGAAGCACCCCTCCAAGTGGTGCCCGAGCACCTCCCTCGTGACCTTGGCAAAGTCAGTGGCTCTCTAAGAAAGAGCCTCCGAGCCTTGCCCGAGGAGGGCGCCGGGCGCGCTTTCCTATGCGACAGAGGGTGGCGCTCCCTGAACGGGCGCGAATCCTGACGCAACGCCTCCGGAGGCACCTGCCTCCTTATGGCTTGGGCCAGGCGAAGCCTTCTTCTTCTTAAGGGTCGCCTCGGGATGTCTTCCGCTCCTGTGATCTGGGTCTTCAATTGCTGCGGCTTGGAACGCACGCTCAAGTGAACACACCGTGTCCCTTTCTCACAGGGTACGGTGATGACTCCACCGCTTCCTGGCATCTTGAGGACATTATAGCCATGGTGAGTCACTGCCATGAACTTGGCTAGGGCTGGGTACCCGAGGATGGGATTATATGGCAGGCGAATGTGGGCGACATCGAAGTCAATGAGCTCGGTGCGGTAGTTGTTGCGCTGCCCGAAGGAGACCGGCAGGCGAACTTTCCCTATCGGAACGGTGGAACCATCAGTGACTCTTGAGAAAGGCTTGGTCGGCTGGAGCTGATCATACGGCACTTGGAGATTGTCGAACGTCTCGACGGACAGGACGTTGAGTCATGCTCCGCCATCAACGAGGGTCCTGGTGACCTGCACATTGCTGATGACTGGGGAGCAAAGCATCGGGAGAACTCCGGCCATTGCCGCGCACTTGAGCTGATCCGCTGAGCTGAACGTGATGGCGCACGCAGACCACCTAAGAGGGCGCGTGGGCTCAAGCTTGGGGAGGACTGCATTCACCTCGTGAGCAAACTGCTTGAAGATGCACTATGATCCTGGGGCCTAGGCGCCACCCAAGATGCAAGCGACTGCGCACGGCTCCTGGAAGCCCCCAGCCCCCTCGTCTTGATGTCAGTCTTCGTTCCTTCTTGGTGGTGGCGGTAGAGGAGGGAGGCCTGCATTGCCGTGCGGGCGATCCTCACGAGGCTGATCCCTCCAGCCTCCCTCGCGAGGCTGATCCTGCCAGCGATCCCCGTGAGGTCGGTCACGCCACCCTTGGCGAGGGCCACGGTCTTCCCATCGTCCTCCACCTCTTCCTCCTCCTCGGCCATAGCCCCTATCGTTGCGCTCGGGGCATCGGCCGATACGCCCATCTCGCACGGCCCTGAGCTCTTGGCATTCGTTGATGTTGTGGGTGTGGAGGTCGTGGTACATGCAGTATCGGCTGCCCTTGGATGACTCAGGCTGATCTCTGCCTCGCTTGGTGTCTGGTTCCGCTGCGAGCACGGCAGCTCCCTTACGCTTCACGTCCTTGGCCTTGGGCTTTTTCTCTTCTGGGTCGGCAGCCGGGAGCTCGAGGAGGGAAAGGCGTCCTTCCTCAGCCCTGGCGCACTTGGTCGCCAAGTTGAACAGCTCCAGGGATGTGCACATGTCTTCATGGATCGCCAGCTCCTCCATCTTGATGTCGCGCACGCCGTCGGAGAAGGCTGAGATAATGGCTTCCTCAGTCACCCTGGGGATCTTGAGGCGAGCGTTGTTGAAGCGCTGGATGTATTTCTGCAGGGTTTCCCCTGGCTGTTGCTTGATGCGGCGCAGGTCGCTTACGGCTGGGGGCGGGTCGCGAGTGCCCTGGAAGTTGGCGATGAAGCGAGTGCGCATCTCGTCCCAGGAGGAGATCGTGCTGGGAGCCAGGTTCAGGAGCCAGGAGCGGGCGCCGTCCTTGAGCGCCATGGGAAACCAGTTTGCCATGACCTTTTTGTCTCCGTTGGCGGCTTCGATGCCCAGCTCGTAGAGCTGCAGGAATTCCGCGTGGTCCGCCGTGCCATCGTAGCGAGGGGGCAGATTAGGCTTGAAGTAGCATGGCCATGTGACGCCGCGTAGCTCAGGGGTGAAGGCGCGGCAGCCTACTGTGGCCACCGGCGCCCTTTGCTGGTGCTGGGTCTGCTCCTGGTGATTACCACGCGCCGCCGCTTGGAGCAGCGCGGGGTCTCGGCGTGGAGGCGCTGGGACGCGATCTTGGCGCGCCGGTGCTGGGAGCGCGCGAGCACCTTCTTGGGGACGAGGGATCTCTTAGCAGCTCCCTTCTTGCCGCGCATGCGCCGGACGTGGAGGGTCTCGCCCTGGGGCTGCGCACCTTGGAGCCAGGGCGCCTTCTTGGGAAGGAGGTGGCGGAGGCGCCTCCTGATCCTCGCCCCCTGCGCGGAATGGAGGGCGAGGCAGCGAGAGGGACGGCAAAGGAGAGCCCCCTACGGCGCTGACGAGCTCGATGATGCGGGCGAGCCAGTCCTCGTAGAGGTCATCGACGGGAAGGTAGTGCAGGAGCTCTCTCTTTCCAGGAGCAGCGCGGCATGCGCATCCGTGGGGGCGCGACGGGCGTGGGACGACGAACCGGCTGGAGTCAGTGACGGGGTTGTGGTGCAGCCCTCCCGCCGCACCGAACGATGCTGGGACGAGGCCTGCTGCTCGTTCCCCGTCGGGCCGGTGGCGGCGTTGGTGGAAGACGATGGGGAACGACGAGCGTCAGCCATGGACACGACAGAAGATCACACGCGAACAACGGAAGAAAGATTCCGGCGCAACCCTACCTGGCGTGCCAAATGTCAAATTTCGGGTTCCGGCAGACCCTTAAGGTTCGAACTCTGGGGTGCGCACGGAGATCTTTCCCCTACCGACTCGCGCTTCTATGGCTCGCAAGAAATCTAGGCTAGAAAGAAGAACACACAAAGGACACGAGGTTTATACTGGTTCGGGCCACCGATGTGGTGTAATACCCTACTTCAGTGTGTGGTGTGGTAGAATGCCTCAAGGGCTGATGATGAACAATACAGGGGGAAGAATGGCCTCACAAGAGGTGTTCTTGAGCTGTTGTAGTGTGTTCTACTTGGTCTGGATCTCTCTCTCTCTCTTTCTCTTCTCTTCCTTTCTTTCTCTTCCCTTCTTTTTCCTCTTTTCCCCTTCCTCTCCTTTCTTTCCTTTCCTTTTTTTCTTTTTCTTCTCTATGGTGGTTAGTCCTATTTATAGAGGCCCTGGTCCTCTTCCCAAAAAATGAGCGGGAAGGGCGCCAACAATTGGCCATTTTGAAGGGGAACATCTAGTACAATTTATCCTGACCAAAGGTGGTCTTCGGCTGCCAAAAGCACTGGTGATGACGCCGTCTTGGGCTCCACGGTGACCTCCGTCCTGCCACTCTGCTGGTCTTGGTCTCGTTGCACCGGAATGGTAACCTTTGCCCGATGCCTTGGCCTGTGCTTGCTCCCTTTGCACCAAAGGGGAAACAAGGACACTGCGCAGGCCGGCGCCCGCCTAATCTCGATCGTCATGGTTGCGTCACGGGCTCCTCGCGAGGCACCCCAGCCTTGATCTCTCCGCCTCCTCGCGAGCCTGTCTGATGAGGCTGCTCCTGAGGAAGCCTCCTGCCGTCCGCCCCGCAAGGCTTGGCCCCTTGCGAGGGTCTTGAGTTTGAGCTGATAAAGCTGGGCCGCACTGGGCCCCCACTCGAGCCACGCCGCGGGCCGCAGGCAAGTCTGGGGACCCCCGTTCCCAGAATGCCGACAGAGTCCTGGAAGGAGATGGCGCGTGGGAGGGGACGGGCCGGCGGCTGGGCTTCGGCCCAGTTAGCCTGCGCACTTTTTTTTTAAAAATCCACCAAAACTAAAAAAATCCTAGAAAATAAAATAAAAATCTAAAAATGCCAAAACAAATTTTCACCTTCTAAATGAAATATTTAGAATGAGATGAACATTTTCTTGGCCCTAAAATGCAATTTTGAAAACGTGCAATTTTTCTAATGCAAACAAAATCCAAATAAAACAAACATTTGATTTTAATATTTTCCCCTAATATTTCAATTATTTTGGAGAAGTCATATTATCTCCTCTCATATATTTTTAATATGAAATATTTTCGGAGGGAAAAATAATTAAAACCAAAAATCCTCATTTCAAAATTTGATAAAATCAAATTTGAAAACCGGGGAAATCCCCGACTCTCTCCGAGGGTCCTTGAGTTGCCAAGGATTTCGAGGATCGCGAGACGAAATGCAATAAAATATGATATGCAGGAATAATCTATGTATAACATTCCAAATTGAAAATTTGGGATGTTATAAACCAACCCCCGTTAGGATGAATCTCGCCCTCGAGATTCGGGTTGGCTAGAAAATAGGTGTGGGTGGTCTTTGCGAAGATCATCCTCTCGTTCTCATGTGGCTTCGTCCTCGATATGGTGGCTCCACTCAACTTTGCAAAACTTAATAACCTTGCTGCGGGTGACTCGACTGGCAAACTCCAAAATCTTGACTGGTTTCTCCTCATAAGTTAAGTCATTGTCCAACTGAATCGCCTCCAAGGGTACGGTATCTCTTAGCGGTATGTCGGCCATCTTAGCATGGCACTTCTTCAACTGGGAAACGTGAAACATATCGTGAACTCCTAACAGTCCTTCAGGTAACTCCAACTTGTAGGCAACTTCTCCCATCCGTTCCAAAACATGATACGGTCCTACAAATCTCAGGGCTAACTTTCCCTTAACTCCAAAGCGTTTCGCTCCTCGCAAAGGTGATACTCGCAGATATGCTCTGTCTCCAATTTCATGGGTTACCTCCTTGTGTTTCGAATCTGCATAACTCTTCTGTCTGGACTGAGCTATCTTCAGTCCATCTCGAATCAGTTTAACCTTCTCCTCAGACTCTTTGATCAAGTTTGGTCCAAACAACTGTCGGTCTCCAACTTCATCCCACATCAACGATGTTCTGCACCTTCGGCCGTACAGGGCTTCAAACGGTGCCATCTTCAAACTGGCTTGGTAACTATTGTTGTATGAGAAATCTGCGTAAGGAAAATTGTCATCCCAACTAGACCCATAATCTAGGGCACAGGCTCTCAACATATCCTCCAGAATCTGGTTGACTCTCTCGGTCTGTCCATCCATCTGCGGGTGAAAAGCTGTACTGAACTCCAATTCGTTTCCCAAGGTCTGGTGTAACTGATGCCAAAACTTTGAAGACTGTGTTCCTCTATCCGATAACCGATGGTCCTCGGAACTCCATGCAAACATACGATCCTGGTCATATATATCTTGGCCAACTTTGCACTAGTATAAGTTGTTTTCACTAGGATAAAGTGTGCCACTTTGGTCAAACGGTCAACTACTACCCATATAGAATCATATCCTGATTTGGTCCTGGGTAATCCGGTGGTAAAATCCATGCCAAGTTTATCCCACTTCCATTCGGGTATCGGCATAGGCTGTAGCAATCCTGCTGGCTTTTGATGCTCTGCCTTCACTCTCTGAGATACATCACATACGACCACATACTCGGCGATATCCTTCTACATCCCTGTCCACCAGAAATGTTCCTTCAAATCCAAATACATCTTGGTGTTTCCGGGGTGTATCGAGTATGGTGAGTCATGAGCCTCCTGAAGTATTAACTTCCTGATCTTTGTGTTATTGGGCACATAAACACGGTCCTCAAACCATAAGGTGTCGTGTTCATCCTCACGAAAACCTTTGGCCTTTCCTTCTCTCATTTTCTCCTTTATCTCGGCAATCTGTTTGTCATCCTTCTGAGCTTCTCGAATCTTTCCTAAAAATGTAGAGTGAACCTCCATTGTTGCAACAAAACCTCTAGGAACAATCTCCACACATAGTTCCCGGAGATCCTCTGCTAACTCCTTCAGTAATCCCGTGCTATCTAGGGTATTAGCATAACTCTTCCGGCTCAAAGCCTCTGCTACGACATTGGCATTTCCAGGATGATAGTGAAGCTTCATGTCATAATCCTTTATAAGCTCCAACCATCTTCTCTGCCTAAGGTTCAGTTCCTTCTGGGTGAAAATGTACTTCAAACTCTTATGATCCGTGTACACATCACAATGATTTCCAATAAGGTAATGTCTCCAAGTCTTCAACGCATGAACTACAACTGCTAGCTCCAAATCATGCGTGGCATAATTTAACTCGTGCGGTTTTAGTTGTCGTGAGGCATACGAAACAACTCTTCCGTCCTGCACAAGCACACTCCCAAGTCCTAAGTGAGAGGCGTCGCAATACACTTGGAAATCCTTACATATATCTGGCAGTGTCAGCACTGGGCTGTAGTCAAACATTTCTTCAGCTCCTGGAAACTTGCCTCACAATCTTCCGTCCATTTAAACTTGGTATCCTTCTTCAATAATTCTGTCATGGGCTTCGCGATCTTGGAAAAATTCTCAATGAAGCTCCGGTAGTATCCTGCGAGTCCAAGAAAACTGCGGATCTCGCTAACTGAAGTGGGTGCCAACCATTCCATGACTGACTGAACCTTGGTGGGATCTACTGTTATGCCTTCTCCTGATATAACATGTCCAAGGAATCCGACTTCCTTCAACCAAAACTCGCATTTGCTATACTTGGCATACAACTGATGTTCCCTGAGTTTCTCGAGAACTAAACACAAATACTCCTTGTGTTTCCCTTCATTCTTCGAATATACCATTATATCATCAATGAACACCACAACAAACTTACCCAAATATTCCATGAATACTTTGTTCATGATGCTCATGAAATAGGCAGGGGCGTTAGTCAGTCAAAACGACATGACCGTATATTCGTATAGCCCGTACCGTGTGGTGAATGTTGTCTTTGGTATATCCTTCTCCCGTATCTTCAACTGATGATATCCTGATCGCAGATCAATCTTCGAAAACACCTTAGCTCCTTGCAGCTGGTCAAACGGATCATTGATCATCGGCAATGGGTACTTATTCTTAATCGTCACTTCATTCAAGGCTTGATAATCAACAACCATTCTTAGGGATTTATCCTTCTTCTCCACCAAAAGCACTGGGCCTCCCCATGGTGATGAACTCCGTCGAATGTAACCTTTCTCCAATAACTCCTTGATCTGTTTCTTAATCTCCTCCAGATCATTCGCGGGCATCCTATAGGGTCTCTTGGATATTGGCCCTGTGTCTGGCAATAGCTCTATCAAAAACTCAATATCTCGGTCCGGTGGCATGCCTGGTAACTCCTCTTGGAAAACATCTGGGTAATCCTTTACTACAGGCACTTCTTCCTGAACAACTCCCGTGAGGGTATTTACTTGGCTACTTCTTGGCGCATGCCTAGATATATACTTGATCTTTTTTCCCTCCGGGGTGGTGAGACAAATTGACTTACTAACACAGTCAATGCTTCCTCCGTACTTTGACATCCAGTCCATTCCTAATATCACATCCAATCCTTGTGACTCCAAGATAATTAGGTCGGACGGAAAAACATGGTTGCCAATGGTTAAGGATATCTGGTCACACCATCGACTAGCCATATACTCTGCTCTAGGTGAGCTTACTAACAGAGGAGTCCTAAGGGTTTGGGTCGGTAGTTTAAACTTATCCACGAATTCCCTTGATATGTATGAATGCGATGCACCAGTATCAAAAAGAACAAGAGCGGTAAATGACTTAACCAAAAACTTACCTATAACCACGTCTGGCTGCTCTTCAACCTCCTCCACGTTAACATGGTTCACTTGTCCTTTGTTGAATGGATTGGGCTTCTTCCCAGCGCTCCCATTTCCGTTTCCATTCTTACCTTCAGGGCACTCCGTGGCATAGTGTCCAGTCTTCTCGCACTTGAAACAAGTAACATGGCTTAGGTCTCTCTTGGTGGGTGTGGCTGGATTGGGGCGCTTCTGATTGTTGCTTGCTCCATTCCCATTCCCATTCCTAGGGCCAGTATGATTATGGTTACTTCCTCCATTATGGGTGTGGCCTCCATGGTTATGAACAAGTCCTCCCGAGTTCGGGGTTAGACGAGGCTTCTACTGAGCTCCTGAGTTATACCTCCCTTGTCCATACTTCCTCTTACGGCTCTCAATCTGCTGTTGCTTCCCTTCAATCATAAGAGCCTTATTTACCAACTCCTGGTAGTTGGTGAATGTTGCCACCATCAACTGCATACTCATCTCATCATTCAGCCCTTCCATAAACTTCTCCCGCTTTGCGGCATCTGTGGCCACATCATTAGGGGCATAGCGAGATAACTTGCTAAACTCATCCGCCTACTGAGCCACAGTACGGTTCCCCTGGCGTAAGTTGCGAAACTCACGCTTCTTCGCATTCATGGCTCCAGTTGAGACATGGGCTGTACGGAAGGCTTGCTGAAATTGGTCCCATGTCACCGTGGCTATAGGGTAGGTGACAGTGTAATTCTCCCACCATGATGCTACTGGTCCATCCAACTGATGTGCGGCAAAACGCACCTTCTCAGCATCAGTACATCCTGCAGTGGTTAACTCCCTTCCAATCCTGCGGAGCCAATCATCTGCTACTATAGGCTCGGTGCTACTGGAAAACACCGGCAGCTGCAACCTCAGAAAACGGGCTAAGTTGTCCACTGGTGGTGGTGGTGGATTGTTGTTGTTGTTGTTGCCTTGGTTCTGAACTAACACCTGCATCAGGGTATTCTGTTGCTGGATCAACTGAGTGAGCTCCGGTGGGAAAGAAAATCCGGGGTCACGTCTCGGAGGCATCTGATGGGTTTAGAGGGGAGAGATTAGAATAGAATGAGGTCTAATGAGAAAGCACTACCCATATGCACATGAGATAAACACAATCATTTCACTCAATCAATCAAGCAAGGCATACAATCGGTCTAACTATCATAAAAGTGCTCGGACTATACTATTTACATGGTGGAATACTACTACTGATGTGGTGGTCTACTAAAAATATTCCTCGGTTGCAGACTCCATGATATCTGCTCCAGCTTCGTCTTCAAAGTCATCATCGCTAAGGTCGGAGTCGGTGTCGTCGATGATGATGTAGTCCTCCGGGCGAATCTCCTTGGGTTCTTCGTCTTCTTCTACTGGTGTGGGGTCTCCCATGAATATTCCGATCCTCTTAATCAGGTCATCATTCTTCTCTACTAGTATGACGATTTCCTCATAATCTTCACGTGTAGCCTTGAGTTCTTCCTCCAGTTCCGCGATCCTAGTCATTGCCTTCTTCAGATCTATCATGCATGCGCACATCTGATTCTCCTGGCGTCGAATGTGCTGGTTTAGTTCCTGGATGAAAGCTGCAATTGATCTATCCTTCCTGGTGCTGATCATCTCCCATTGTTCATCTCGGCGCCCATAGATCTGGTAGATAGTATCCTTAAGCTCCTTTTGGTAAACTTCTACAATGCGTCCCATGGTGATGTGAGCTGCCATACTCTTTCCTAAACTCCAGGTTGGTGCATCGAAGGAAAACTCTATGGGTTTAGTGACTGGTGTGAAGGTTCTTCCTGGAACTTGAACTTGAATCATCCATCGCTCCTCTTCTGGTAAAGTGGAGTTGTAGGTCCCGGTGAAGCTTGGTATTCCTATGTTCAGGTACCTAGTGACTTCCTTCAACTGTCGTCCAAAAGGGGCTTCTTCATCCAGTTGTGCAAACTTGTTCCTTGCGTCCGCCATCCTAAAGAGTAGAAAATGGAGAGGAGTCAGAAATGAGGAGAGAATAGTGATCTATGGTTTTAGCTTAGTGGTCGTGTCCTACACTTAGCGTGTGCTCTGATACCATCTTGTAGCGACCCGACCTCAAACGGTCAAGTCTCTGTGCTTCAGTGTCATCCCTGGATCGGTAATGCTAACACACACAGTACTCGAGGATTTATAACAGAGTAGCAATCACACACTTATTACATCAAATGTCTCGAAAGAGAACTTATTACAATAAATATGGCTTAAGGCCATCTAATACGATAACAACGGAAGGCTTGGAAGATAAAGTGAGTCCATCAACTCCAACGGCATAGCTGAGCTACACGACAATGACCTAACGAACCTTACTCCTTGTCTGAAAAGTCTGCAACATAATACGTTGCAGCCCGAAAATGGGTCAGCGCATGGAATATGCTGGCAAAGTAACACAGTAGAGCAAGAACAGAATAATGCTATCACTACATGCATATTTGGCTGGTGGAAAGCTCTATGGTTATAGTTTTGTGAAAAGCCAATTTTCCCCTACAACAAAGGAATATATTTTATTTAACTAAAAAGTTGGTTGAAAAATCATTGAGAAGGTTCCTCCAACTCAATCCCAATTAAGGTAATTATCAACCCAACAATATTAAATTAAGAGTGATGAGATACTTAAGATACTCCAAGTACTAGATACTCAAGATGTCCATAACCACGGACACGGCTAACCATGATTAGTTTGTACACTCTGCAGAGGTTTGCGCACTTTTCCCCACAAGACTCGATCGCCTCTGTTGAATTTCTCGCACTACATGATGTTTGAGAAACGGATGACCGAGACACAGTTTTTCAGAAACATTAACTCTCTACTCCGGGCAGACCATACCAAACCTACAACCCACAACCTGCGGATCCACCTCTTCAAGAGCTTTACGTAACTTACTCAACTATGCGAGAGCCCATAATAGCTTGTGGCTGCACACGGAAGTTTCTTGCATGAATAATCTCAGTTCCCTTTGAGCCTGGGTGGCGGTCCTGTAACACCCTCGATGCGACTATAGCTCCCACGTGTCGAGGCACGACTTAGAGACATAATCGCATTGAAGGCATATGTCGCAAGTTAGGCAATCTTCACAACATCCCATGTAATATGAATAATAAAGGGGAGATAACATAGTTGGCTTACACTCGCCACGTCACTTCAAAGTACATAAATAACATCCATCATTCAAACACTCATGGCCCGACTACGACGCCAAAATAGAAAAGAACCCAACATGCGACAAGGCCCCGAATCAAACCCCAACTAGGCACCACTACTGATCATCAGGAAAAGACACGTAGTAATGCTGAGAGTCCTCGTCGAACTCCCACTTGAGCTCATAATCGTCACCTGGAGCGGAATCACCTAGACCTGCATCTAGTATAGTAGGAATCTGTGAGCCACACGGACTCAGCAATCTCGCACCCTCGCGATCAAAACTATTTAAGCTTATAGGAAGGATAGGCAAATATATGTGGAGCTGCAGCAGGCGACTAGCATATATGGTAGCTAACTTATACGCAAAAGAGAGCGAGAAGAGGAGGCAAAGCTCGAGCGAGAGTCTAAAGCAACAACATGCGCAAGCATAACTCCAACACCGTGTCCACTTCCCGGACTCCGCCGAGAAGAGGCCATCATGGTAACACACTCAGTTGATTCATTTTAATTAAATAAGGTTCAAGTTATCTACAGCTGGACATTAACGAATTCCCATCTGCCCATAACCGCGGGCATGGCTTTCGAAAGTTCAATCCCTACACGGGAGTCCCAACTTAGCCCATGACAAGCTCTCACGTTCAACGAAGGAATAGACCTCCTCCCAAGACGTTCCGATCAGACTCGGTATCTCGGTAACTCAAGACACTTCGACAGGTTAAAACAAGTCCAGCAACACCGCCCGAATGTGCCGACAAATCCCGATAGGAGCTGCACATATCTCATTCTCAGGGCACACTCAGATTTTCCAAACTTCCAGTAGGCCAGCCCAGAGTTGCCCCTGGTAGCCACCGGCGGCTGACGGTTTGGACCAACACTCAGAGGAGCACTGGCCCGGGGGGGTTAAAATAAGATGACCCTTGAGTCTGCAGAACCCAAGGGAAAGAAAAGGCTAGGTGGCGAATGGTAAAACCAATGTTGGGCATTGCTGGAAAAGCTTTAATCAAGGCAAAATATCAAGGGGTTCCCATTATAACCCAACCGCGTAAGGAACGCAAAATCCGGGAACATAACACCGATATGACGGAAACTAGGGCGGCAAGAGTGGAACAAAACACTAGGCGAGAGGCCGAGCCTTCCACCCTTTACCAAGTATATAGATGCATTAAGATAACGTAGCAATATAATGATATCCCAACAAGTAAATAAATGTTCCAACAAGGAACACCTCCAATCTTCACCTGCAACTAGCAACGCTATAAGAGGGGCTTAGCAAAGCGGTAACATAGCCAATCAACGGTTTGCTAGGACCATGGTGGCTTAGAGGTTCAACATGGCAATTGAGAGGCTGACAAGCAAAAGGTAGGCATCGTAGCAATGGCATAGCAAAAGAGCGAGCAAACTAGCATAGCAAAGATAGTAGTGATTTCGAGGGTATGATCATCTTGCCTGCATAGTTGTCAGAGGTGACTGGATCCTCAATAGCAAACTCAACGGGCTCCTCGTTAGAGAACTCGTCTCCCGGCTCTACCCAAACAAGACAAACAAGCAACAAGGACACAATCAACCACGTGCAAACTCAATCAACACGATGCAAAGATGATATGCTATGCGGGATGCGATGCAGGATGCCAAATGCAAGATATGACAGGAAAATGCATGAACCTAGCCTCAACTTGGAATTCCAAGGGTTTCACTGGAAAGATGAGATGAAATCGCTTGAAAACGATATAAAGAACGCCGGAATCGGAGTTACGGTTTGGAAAAGGCAAGCGTTTCAAAAATGACACCGGTCTGCAATTTACAGCAAGTAGGCATCTAAATGCAATGAGATGAACATGCTACAACACCCAAACATGACAACAAAATGAATGGCAGGGATGTACAAAAGATGCTTAACAAAAGTCTAGCACTGAGCTACGGCCAATTCATCCATTATGAGGTTCAAACAAGCATGGCAAAAACGCAAATGCAAAACAGATTTCAGACTTAGTGAAATTAACACTTGTCTGAAATTTCAGATCATATAGCCCTCTTCGGAGCAGCAAAAAAACATGATACATGACCTGATTAAGACAAGTAAGAACATGGCATGGAGCTACTCAACAAGATTAACAAAAGACCCAAAGTGACCTGGGGCCAAATGGGTTCATAAAATATACTAACGGGCACATGAACATAGCTAAAACACAATCAGTTTTCAGACTTGGTGAAAACTGAGACATGCTGAAAAATAACTCACGAAGGCATGTTTACGAGCTCGATGCACTCACTACGGTGCAAGTCATGGCAAGACAAGCATACACACATAAAGAAGGCACAAAATACAAGCTATACATGTCAAGAACAGTGGCATAGCATGCACGGATCAACTACAATAACATCGGCAAAATCGCAAACTAGTTGACGATCTGCCCAGATTCACAACGAAGCAAAAGTAGAGCTCGATTGACTCAAGCTAGGGTGCTCCATAGTTACACACAAAGACATGGATGGATAGAGCATAACAAGATTAACAAAACTCCTTAACTGATCATCCTCAAAAGAGGCACGGATCACTAGGAAACAGCAACAACATATGGCATCATGAACTAAATAATCCCAGACTTAATGAAAACTACTAAGTCCCTGAAAACAGATTCACCGGGTGCCTCACTTTGCAAGCTTGCACAAGTCACCACACACATCACAAAAATGCATGGGTTTCACCTCTGGAAAGAAGACAAAATCCTTAACAAAACATATGAAGGACTCAAGGGCATATCATGCACACAATAATCATGGAAAAAATGACAAAAGTCTAAGATGAACTAGCAGATCTGACAATTAACTCACGAAGCCTTCTTCTAACAGCATTTCGGGCATCAAGATGAGCGTAAATGAAAATGATGCAATGTATTGAAATGATGTACTATCTGAGATGAACATTTTGATATGCTATATGCCCAAATCGGATCTACGGATGCAAAGTTACGGGGCCTCGAACAGGAGCATATGGAGTAAAACATCTAGGGACTTAGCAAAAAAAACAACCTCTGGATCTGGATCTAGGGTTCGCACGGAAAACGAGGCGCGGCACTGCACTGTTCACGGGAGGCGGGTCCGAGGTCGCCGGAGATGACGGAGACGACGACGGCCGGAGCGGGACGAACGGCGGCGAGGTCTCCCGGGCCCGGACCTCACCGGATCCGGCCGGCGGGGGTCGGAGAGGCGGCGGGGACGGCGCGGCCGGCCACGGCGTGGGGCGGCGATGCGGTTGGCGGAGGAAGGCGGCGGAGCGGCGCCGGGCGGCGGCGGCTCGCGGCGGAGGCGGCGGGGCCGGCGAACGGCGTCGGGGAGGAGAAAGGCGGCAGGCGGCGCTGGATCTGGCCCGGTGGCGGCTCGGGCGGGCCTCCCGCGGGCTCGCCGGGCCGCGCGGAGGAGGTGGCCGGCGGGGACACATGGCGTGGCGTGGTTGGCTGGGGCGCGGCGGCGGACATGTCCGATCAGGCGGCGGACATGTCCGTCGGCGGCGGGGCGATTTAGGGTTTCGGGGAGGAAGAAGAGATCCGAAAAATGGGGGGGTGTTTAAATAGGCATAGAGGGAGCTAGGAGAGTCCAAATGAGGTGCGGTTTTCGGCCACACGATCGTGATCGAACGCTCTAGGACATGGAGCAGAGTTTGGTGGGTTTTGGGCCAAATTAGAGGGGTGTTGGGCTGCAACACACACGAGGCCTTTTCGGTCCTTCGGTTAACCGTTGGAGTATCAAACGAAGTCCAAATGATACGAAACTTGACAGGCGGTCTATCGGTAGTAAACCAAGGCCGCTTGTCAAGTCTCAGTCCAATCCGGAGATTTTTAATCTCCACACACGAAAGAAAGCTAGAAATGACCACCGGAGGAGAACGAAGCGCCGGAATGCAAAACGGACAACGGGGAAAATGCTCGAATGCATGAGACGAACACGTATGTAAATCCAATGCACATGATGACATGATATGAGATGCATGACAAAGACAACAACACACAGAGACAAAGACCCGAACCCGAGAAAAATAAATAAAACTTAACGCCGGAAACGGCAAGAGTTGGAGTACAAATTGTGAAAGTTATATCCGGGGCGTTACAGGTCCATAGGAAGATCACATGGGTACTCCGGGATTTCCAAAAAATACAGGCAACACTGGGTACTCCAGGTGCCTCAATACACCCAGATGTGTATTTAAGTTGCCACCTTAAGTTGAACCATTAATTATCAATCTCACATCTGTCATGGATTTCACTCACCCAAACCACGTCTACGAGCATAACATAGCAATATAAGCAATTCGTAAGAGTAACTCCCAAGGGTTTGAATGTAACAGGGTAATAGGTTCTACCTCATCAACTACTTCCCAACCCACATGTTAATGACATCCTAACCATGCAATGTTTGGGGATAGGAACTAATGAATAAAAACTGGGTGATAAAAGGGGTATGATCAAAGTGTTACTTGCCTTGCTGACGATCCGCCTAACCTAGAGACTCCAAATAACACGCTTCGCACTCGGGAATTCTATCGCAAACAAACAATAGCATACACTAACAATCAAACAAAGAAGCACGGGTAAAACTCAAATAAGAAGATCTAACCAGAAAGTTCAACTTAAGAACTCCGGTTTGCAAAAATAATCAAATCAAACGGAGCAACAAAACTCAAACGGCGAAAGAAATAAGATCCGCTTACTAATCTGGACCTAGGTCAAATTTTACAGTAGCAAAAACTTGTTCAAGTTGCTTAAGCGGAAAGAGGGTCTCGAGATGAAGATCTAGGCGCTTGAATCGCCTGATTCCGACTAACGAGCGAAAAGATAAACTAGAACGAAAATCGGATCAGAAATCGCGATCAGAAATAACCGCGGAAAAATCCGATAAAAGAAAACCGATGAACAGGCTAACGAACGAGCGTTCGTTGTCTGTAACTAACGAGCGAAAACCATTCGTTAAAACGAACATACGGACGAACGTCCGTTAAAAAGAAAAACCGGGAAAAACCGGCGAACCGAAAAAAAATGGATCGTTTTTTTTTAAAACCAACGACTACCTCGTCGGTCCAGCGAGGCACGGCGGCGGCGGCGAGGCGAGGCGCGACAGCGGGCGAGGCGGCGGCGGCACGGCGCGACAGTGGCGCGGGTGTGGCGCTGCAGCGGCAGGCGGCGGCGGCGCGGGCAATTGGCGGCGGCGCGGTGGCTTGGGAGGCGGCTGCGACGGCTTGGGCTGCGGGGCGAGGCGAGGCAGCGGTGGTGGGTGGTGGTGGCGGCGGGGGGAGTATATAAGGAGGGGGTGTGCCTTCGGGAGGGGGCAAAGGCGGCGGGGGTGGAGTCCGGCTCGGACTCCTCCGAGTCGGGCGGCGGCGGCGCGGCCGGTCTCCTGGAAGCAGACGATGCGCAGGAGGGGACGGGCCGGCGGCTGGGCTTCGGCCCAGTTAGCCTGCGCACTTTTTTAAAAAAAAAATTCGCTGAAACTAAAAAAATCCTAGAAAATAAAATAAAAATCTAAAAATGTCAAAACAAATTTTCATCGTCTAAATAAAATATTTAGAACGAGATGAACATTTTCTTGGCCCTAAAATGCAATTTTGAAAACATGCAATTTTTCTAATGCAAACAAAATTGCAAATAAAATCCAAATAAAACAAACATTTGATTTTAATATTTTCCCCCAGTATTTCAATTATTTTGGAGAAGTCATATTATCTCCTCTCATATATTTTTAATATAAAATATTTTCGGAGGGAAAAATAATTAAAACCAAAAATCCTCGTTTCAAAATTTGATAAAATCAAATTTGAAAACTGGGGAAATCCCCAACTCTCTCCGAGGGTCCTTGAGTTGCTTAGGATTTCGAGGATCGCGAGACGAAATGCAATAAAATATGATGTGCAGGAATGATCTATGTATAACATTCCAAATTGAAAATTTGGGGTGTTACAATATCCCTCTTGGATGCCCATCATATTAGGAATAATTCATAACCAAAGCAAACTACCATGCTGTTTAAAGAGACTCTCAGAATAATATAAGTGAAGCATGAGAGTTTAATAATTTCTACAAAATTAAGCCACTGCCGTGCTCTAAAAAGATATAAGTGAAGCACTAGAACAAAATTGCCTAGCTCAAAAGATATAAGTGAAGCTCATAGAGTATTCTAATAAATCACGATTCATGCATGTCCATCTCAAAAGGTGTGTACAACAAGGATATTTTGGCAAACTAAAAAGTAAAGACTCATACAAGACGCTCCAAGCAAAACACATATCTTGTGGTGAATAAAATTATAGCCTTAAGTAAATTTACCGATAGACGAAGACGAAAGAGAGGATGCCTTCCGGGGGATCCCCAAGCTTATGCTCTTTGTTGTCCTTGAAAATTACCATGGGGTGCCTTGGGCATCACCAAGCTTAGGCTCTTGCCACTCCTTATTCCATAGTCCATCAAATCTTTACCCAAAATTTGAAAACTTCACAACACAAAACTCAACAAAAAATCTCATGAGATCCCTTAGTATAAAAAATAAATCACCACTTTTGGTACTGTTGTTAACTCATTCTTTATTTATATTGGTGTAATATCTACTGTATTCCAACTTCTCCATGGTTCATACCCCCTGATACTATCCATAGATTCATCAAAATAAGTAAACAACACATAGAAAACAGAATCTGTCAAAAACAGAACAGTCTATAGCAATCTGTAAATCTCGAATACTTTCGTAACTCGAAAAATTCTGAAAAATTAGGACAACCTGGACAATTTGTATATTAATCTTCTACAAAAAGAATCAGTATTTATCGCGCTTCTGTTAAAAATGAGAATTGTTTTCCTGGGCGCAAAAGTTTTTGTTTTTTAGCAAGATCAAATCAACTATCACCGTAAGCCATCCCAAAGGTCTTACTTGGCACAAACACTAATTAAAACACATCTAACCAAAGGCTAGAATAATTATTTATTGAAAAATAGGAAATAAAAATATTGGGTTATCTCCCAACAAGCGCTTTTCTTTAAAGCCTTTTAGCTAGGCATTGAGATTTCAATGATGCTCACATGACAAACAAGAAATCAACTATCATAACACACGTGACAAACACATCTAAGTCTAACATACTTCCTATGCATAGGAATTTTATAAGCAAACAAATTATCAAGGCAAGCAAAAACTAGCATATGCATGGAAGAAGAAAGAAACAATAGCAATCTCAACATGACGAGAGGTAATTTAGTAACATGAAAATTTCTACAACCATATTTTCCTCTCTCATAATAATTGCATGTAGGATCATAATCAAATTCAACAATATAGCTATCACATAAAATTTTCTCTACATGATCCACATGCATGCGGAGTTGACACTCTTTCAAAATAGTGGGAATATCATTAACTAAAGTCATGGCCTCTCCAAACGCACTTTTATCAAAAACTTCGTAAGATTGAACATTATCCACATATGTGGGATCTAAAGTTGACACTCTTCCAAATCCACTTTCAGTATTATTGCAAACATTGTTATCAATCTCATATTCGTCATGGGGCTTAAATAAATTTCAAGATTATAAGAAGAATCACCCCAATCATGATCATTGCAACAAGTAGTGGACATAGCAAAACTAGCATCCCCATGCTTTTCATTCAAGGAGCTATCATGAATCACTTCATAAATTTGTTCTTTCAACACTTCATCACAATTTTCAGATTCACGAATTTCAAGCAAAACCTCATAAAGATAATCCAGTGCACTCAACTCACTAGCAATTGGTTCATCATAATTGGATCTTTTAAAAAGGTTAGCAAATGGATGAGGACCCATAAAATCTTTGCTTTTAATTTTCAATAAACACACAATTATACCAAGCAAACGAGCAAACAAACCAAGTAAGACATAAGGGCAAACAAAAAGATGAATGGAAGGAAGGTGAATAAAAAGGGCAAATCTTTTTTGTATTTTTCTGAAAACGTTTTAGAAGTGGGGGAGTAAAACAAGAGGTAAATGGCGAATAATGTAATGCAAGAGATGAGAGTTTATGATGGGTACTGGGTAGGCTTGATGTAGACCTCCCCGGCAACGGCGCCAGAAATTCTTCCTGCTACTTCTTGAGCTTGTGTTGGTTTTTCCCTTGAAGAGGAAAGGGTGATGCAGCACAATAGAGATAAGTATTTCCCTCAGTTAAGAACCAAGGTATCAATCCAGTAGGAGAAACGCACAAGTCCCCAATAGATGCACCTGCACAAACAATCAAACACTTGCACCCAACGCGATAAAGGGGCTGTCAATCCCTTCACGGTCACTTGCAAAGGTGAGATCTGATAGAGATAGATAGAACTAAACAAAAGATAAACTATTTTTAGGTTAGTTTGGTTTATTGATCTGAAAATAAAAGATTGCAAAATAGTAAATCAGAAACTAATATGATGGAAAATAGACCCGGGGGGCATAGGTTTCACTAGAGGCCTCTCTCATGAAGGCAAATAATACGGTGGGTGAACAAATTACTGTCGAGCAATTGATAGAAAAGCGCAAAGTTATGACGACATCCAAGGCAATGATTATGCAATATAGGCGCCAAGTCCGTGTCAAGTAGACCGACTCCTGCCTACATCTACTACTATTACTCCACACATCAACCGCTATCAAGCATGCACCTCGAGTATTAGGTTCATAAAGAACAGAGTAATGCCTTAAGTAAGATGACATGATGTAGAGGAATAACTCAAGCAATATGATGAAAAGCCCATCTTTTTATCCTTGATGGCAACAATTCAATACTTGTCTCGCTACCCCTACTTTGTCACTACGTGAAATCACACAAGATTGAACCCAAAGCTAAGCACCTCTCCCATTGCAAGAAAAAACAATCTAGTTGGCCAAACCAAACCGATAATTCGAAGAGAAATACAAAGATATCAAATCATGCATACAAGAATTCAGAGAAGATTCAAATAATATTCATAGATGAACTAATCATAAATCCACAATTCATCGGATCTCGACAAACACACTGCAAAAGAAGATTACATCAGATAGATCTCCCAAGAACATCAAGGAGAACATGGTATTGATAATCAAAGAGATAGAAGAAGCCATCTAGCTACTAGCTATGGAGCCGTAGGTCTGTGGTAAACTACTCACGCTTCATCAGAAAGGCAATAGAGTTGATGTAGATGCCCTCCGTGATCGAATCCCCCTCCGACAGGATGCCAGAAAAGGCCCCAAGATGGGATCTCACGGGAACAGAAGGTTGCGGTGGCGGAAATGTATTTTCGTGGATGCCTCTGATGGTTCTAGAATATATGTGAATATATGATACGTCTCCAACATATCTATAATTTTTTTATTGTTCCATGCTATTATATTATCTGTTTTGGATGTTTCATATGCATTAATATGCTATTTTATATGATTTTCGGGACTAACCTATTAACCGAGAGCCCAGTGCCAGTTCATGTTTTTTCCTTGTTTTAGAGTTTCGCAGAAAAGGAATACCAAACAGAGTCCAAATGGAATGAAACTTTTGCGATGGTTTTTCTTGGACCAGAAGACATCCAGAGGACCTAGAGTACATGTCAGGGAAGCTAAGAGGCATCCACTACACTACTGCAGGATGTTGCTAACGCGACACTACGATTAGAGACGGTGGTGTAAAAGAACCGTCAAAAAGGGTGCAAAACGTTTGCAATGGCAGAGCCATCAAACACGGTTCAGATTTAGTTGCGTGTGCGATGCAGGGCATACGGTTCAGTCCAATGAACTGTTTTGCAATGAGGCGGAACAAAAGAAACGGGCAGCCTGATGAAGGCGTGTGCGATATACATCATACGGTTCACTCGGATGAACTATTTGTGATTAGGCAACACAAAAGAAACGGTTATCCAGATCAAGGTGTGTGTGATTAAGGGCATACTCTTCAGAAGGATTAACTGTTTGCGATTAGGCAACAGAACAGAAACGGGTCAGCCAGATCAAAGCGTCTGTGATTGATGACATACACTTCACATGGATGAATTGTTTCTGATTAGCCACAACAAACTGAAACAGTTAGATAGATCAACGTGTGTGCGCTAGACGGGCACACACATTCTAATTAAAAGAAGCGTGCGCGATGGTAATAACGAGCGCGCACGGTTGTTGGAACAATATGTGTGCTGACATTGCCTATTGTGGTGCACTCTATGGTGCAAATGCCATGTACGCGGCCAAGAAGGCGTACGAGCCCATGTTACGCCTTTCGGGAACAGTGCCGCACTTATAACCGTCAGTAAATTTTGAGCATGCGTCCCGTCACATTCCAAATTGCAAACTTGTTCACACCGGTCAAGACCTAAACGGTTTCCCACTTAGGAGCATATTACTACTCGGTTATAAATACTACTACTCCTAGATGACTGCACATTCCTCCTCAACTCCTCATCCACAAAAACAAAGTCATTCATCATTGTTCCCTTTGTGTTTGCCATGGCCAACATGAGTTTTGGGTCAAGAGATTGCCACCATGGAGATGCAAGCGTGGAAGTGGGAGCACGAGAGATGTCCCGCCTCGCCGCGAACGCAGCCGGCATATACCGCCGCGCGGCCGTAGCAGCATAGAGGTCCCGCCGCGCCGCCGAAGCAGCACGCAGGTCCTGCCGCACCGTCGATGCGGCAAACTGGTCTGGCCGCGCCGCAAAAGCAGAAGAGATGTCCCGCCGCGCCGCGAATGCAGCAGAGATGTCCTCCCGCGCCGCGACAGCCTGGGAAAATGTCTCGCGGGCAGGCAAGGACTCTTACAGGCGCATGCATGTGATCGTCCATAGCCAGATGGATCAGATATCTGGCTGGGTGAGGTTGCAGGACGACATTAAAGCCTCTTTTGCCAGCATCATCCGACACCTAAATGAGAGCAATGCGAAGCTCCGGGCCGAGCGCGACCTGCTGAGGGCGAAGATTGTCGGAAGTGCGGAGCAGTAGGAGGAGACCGCTACCTTGTTGAAGAGGACCGGCGTCATCGTCGAGAAACTTATGGACGAGAATGCCATGCTGCGCATCGAGCGCAGAAGGCTGGTGGAGGAATCCGTGGATTCTCTCAAGCAGCATCTTGAGGACAAGAAAGAGCTCATCGCCGCTCACCGCAAAGACTAGTTCCCGTGGCCTGCAGCAACGTAGAGATCAGCGGGCCAGATCATTGTCTTCCTTCTTCTTTTGCCCTCGTGTATTTCATGCGTTGCTGCATCTGGCTTTTTTTAATTATGTTCCTAAATATGTAAGACAATTATTATCCACTGTCATCGTCCTTATATTCATCACGCTTGCTATCAGTCACAATCGATGCTATATAGGTCCGTCAGATCTTACATCAAGATCTGTGCAAAACTTTCTTTTCATATTTTCATTTTTCTCTCTTAAATCTCAGTCCAGTGAGACATATAGCCATGCCGTAGAACAGGGGCTCGGGCGCCATTAATGGAGATGTTGGGAGGGAGGTGCGCGGCGGGTAGCGGCCAAAGGGCTCTCCTCCCGATGAGCACGCGCAGAGGTCTGATCGCACGCCTCCCGTACTCACACAGCTTCCCCGCACGACACCTCCTAGCCAATAAAAAAGGGGACGCATGGTGGCACGTAATTGGTAAGTAGAACGTCCACGGTTTCAATAATACTTGTGTTTCCGATTTGTAACGTGACAGCAATTGTTCAAAAATGACTTTGTTGATTGTTAATGTGTGCGCCTTCGCAAATCAGACAGAAAAATTACCACAGCATGTTGGTGCCATGTCATGACACCATGCCAAGTTTCATGATTTTCAGGTGTGTTTTCAATTTACAGGAATTAAAAAATCAAGTTTCTCAATCTTTCCAGCCTACCCACGACGCCCAGATGTTTGAATTTCATTCCCATTTCTTGCATGGGACCTAGAAATTCACCCAAGGACACACATGTGATTTTTCAACCAACTTTGGTGCACTGGAGCATGTGCTTGTAGTTCAAATTTGAATTATGCACATTAAATATGCAGAAACTCAATTAATGTATAAAAAAGGCCAAATGAACTCGGAATAATTCCAAAATTTAGCACGATACTTCTATTTGGTCTAATCTACCTGTGTAAAAAAATTAAGGCGGGAGAAGGCAGTGTACGTATCTCATTTCGCACACCGAGGTAACACGTTCCCTCTTGGAACCACGAGCCTTCTTGAGGGAAGCTCCAGTTTGCAAGAAGCTTGCACTAAAGCTTGTCCCAATTCGGCCAAAAAAATTACCGCAGCATGTTGGTGCCATGTCATGACACCATGCCAAGTTTCATGATTTTCAGACGTGTTTTGGATTTACAGAAATTAAAAAACCAAGTTTCTCAATCTTTCTGGCCGAGCCACGATGCCCAGATGTTTGAATTTCATTTCCATTTCTTTCATGGGACCTAGAAATTCACCCAAGGACACACATGTGATTTTTCAACCAACTTTGGTGCACTGGAGCATGTGCTTGTAGTTCAAATTTGAATTATGCACATTAAATGCGCAGAAACTCAACTAATGTATAAAAAAGGCCAAACGGACCCGGAATAATTCCAAAATTTAGCATGATACTTCTATTTGGTCTAATCTGCCTGTGTAAAAAAATTAAGGTGGGAGAAGGCAGTGTACGTATCTCATTTCGCACACCGAGGTAACACGTTCCCTCTTGGAACCACGAGCCTTCTTGAGGGAAGCTCCAGTTTGCAAGAAGCTTGCACCAAAGCTTGTCCCAATTCAGCCAAAATATATACCGCGGCATGTTGGTGCCATGTCATGACACCATGCCAAGTTTCATGATTTTTAGGCGTGTTTTGGATTTACAGAAATTAAAAAACCAAGTTTCTCAATCTTTCTGGCCGAGCCACGACGCCCAGATGTTTGAATTTCATTTCCATTTCTTTCATGGGACCTAGAAATTCACCCAAGGACACACATGTGATTTTTCAACCAACTTTGGTGCACTGGAGCATGTGCTTGTAGTTCAAATTTGAATTATGCACATTAAATGCGCAGAAACTCAATTAATGTATAAAAAAGGCCAAAACGAACCCGGAATAATTCCAAAATTTAGCATGATACTTCTATTTGGTCTCTTCCTGTGTAAAAAAATTAAGGCGGGAGAAGGTAGTGTATGTATCTCATTTCGCACATGGAGGTGACACGTTCCCTCTCGGAACCATGAGCCTTCTTGAGGAAAGCTCCGGTTTGCAAGAAGCTTACACCAAAGCTTGTCCCAATTCGGCCAAAAAAAATTACCGCGGCATGTTGGTGCCATGTCATGACACCATGCCAAGTTTCATGATTTTCAGGCGTGTTTTGGATTTACAGGAATTAAAAAACCAAGTTTCTGAATCTTTCCGGATGAGCCACGATGCCCATATGTTTAAATTTCATTCTCGTTTCTTGCATGGGACCTATAAATTCACCCAAAGACACACATGTGATTTTTCAACAAACTTTGGTGCATTGGAGCATGTGCTTGTAGTTCAAATTTGAATTATGTACATTAAATGCCCAGAAACTCAATTAATGCATAAAAATGCCAAACGAACCCGGAATAATTCCAAATTTAAACACGACACTCATGTACTAGTTGCATGTTCACTATACATAAATGTTCTAGCAATTCAAACACCAACCTTTCCCTCTATAACACCATTTTGTCTTTCGAAACATAATGAAAAAATCAGGTATACCACAAACAGTTTACTAGAAAGAATCGTGTGGGATGCGATATAAAATATCTTGGCGCACCGTCTTGTCTGGCTTATGCAGGAAGCTTCATCGTCTACAGTCCATCGCCCCTGTTTGAACCACACTTGCGCACCAGTTTCTCGCAGCACCGAGCGAATTTTTTTGCCACCGTAGAAATATATATCTCCCCGCCCCCTCCCTCCTACCAAAAGCCACATTTCCACTGTTCCTCCTTGCTTTCCAAGTTCAAACCTTCACTGCTGCTTACTGGCAGCTCATCCTCCTCCCCGGCGACCCTTCTTCTTGCAACGCCACCTCCTCTCCGGCTACCCTTCTTCTTGCAGCGCCGCCTCATCGTCGGTGAGCCTTCTTCTTGTAGCGTCGCCTCCTCGCCGGCGACCCTTCTTCTTGCTGTGCGGCCTCCTCGCCGCCGACCCTTCTTCTTGCTGCGCGGCCTCGTCGATATGGTTAGGTAATCCACACCCCACCCACACCATCCTCCTCCTTTCCCGTCCCACATGCCCCGACCGACGGCGCGACACCGTCCACCAAAATCACTGCCCCCTCCTCCAATTAAGCGCCGCCCATAGCCATTTTGCATGCAGTATAACATGGAGCTCAGTAGCATGCGGCCGCACGCGCGCACGAGGTCGCTATGGCTGCCATGCGTGTCGACCGGCACATCCTGGAGGAGCACCTCATCTTCGAGGCCACCGTCGATGCCGCCACGCGGTTGTCTACTTTAAAATATAGTTCGTGTTGTTTTCTCGAGGCCACCGCCAGTGCCCTCTAGTGATTTGTCCTCTGTAATGTTAATATCCAATCTGATGTTCAGTTAACAGTTTGGTCCTCTAAAATGTAATGTTCAGTTAACACTTTGGTCCAACAATTGCTACATTTCGTAGTAATGTTCTCAAGCATTCTTTGTTTTTTAACTGTCTTATCTTCTAGTACATGTTTGTATTCTGCAATGTCATGCTCAGTTAACTATTTTGGTTCATTTGGTCTGCTGTCCATTTAACTGTTTGGTTCAGTTCTGCAATTTGATTTTCATTTGTTGTGGGTACAATTTTGTATTGTTATGCATGTGATACCAATCGAATTTGGCTGTACTCAATACATATTTTACTGATAGTATGGAAACTCTCAGTTAACCTGATCAAGATCTTCCTTATGTGTGTTGCAGGGAAACAATGGGGGACACTATGGTTTACCATCGAGGTTTGTTCAAGCAGGGTCCTTTGGCTAATAGCATATTATTGTGCAGTTGGAGAAATCATTCTAATATTTAGGTTTCTTACAATTTGGTCTTTCACATGTAGGTCATGCTCTCAGAGGCTTAGACCCACTGTTCGACCCATTTTTCATATGGGGAAATGAGATGTCCATGAATATCAGTCAAGTCAAGAAACTCAGAAAGATTGTTAGGATGAAGAAACTTTCGACGAATAACAGCAAGATCTTTGTTTGCACAATGAAGAAGACATCAGTCAGCTATAGGATGGTACCAACTCTTTTACCTTGTTTTTACCCCTTGCGCCATTTCAAAATTTACAACAACAATTTATGCATAGCTTTGTTATTAGTACTTTCCAAAATAGTTCACCGATGATTACCTCTCAAACCACCTGTGTGGTCAAGAGGCGAGGAAGGTATTCATTCAACACCCACGGTACAATATTGAAGTCTTGCTGAAGAGGACGAAGGTTGGGCGCGCAATTATCCATAGCCACTGGCCTAAAGTTGCAAGGACATTCAACATCACTGAAGGCTCAATATTTGCCTTCCGCTTCTGCAGTTTCCCAGATGAGATTCATCTGTCTATTTACCGTGTACGATGCTACTTTACAAAGGTTTTTGATGTTGCATGTGAAACTTGGTGCTATTGTGTAATGGCGTAACTGAGTGCCAAAACTATCTGATGTAATTCAATTATGAAATCCTGGTTGTTTTTATACAGATATGAAATATCTGGCGTGTTTTATAAGAAATATCAGTTTGATTAGTACATGGATTATCAATAATAGGCTAATTACCCTGCTTATTGGGGTTTTCTATTGCAGACGGTTACTCAGACAGCACCGTGGGCAATGAACTCAAACAACCCGCACGATTTCTAGAAAGTAGGCGTGTTCGATCAACTAACAATCACACACGGCTTTTGGAAGCGAACTATTTGCGTTAGGCCACCTTGCACAAACGTTTCCACACAAAGAATTGTGTGTGATATACATACCTACAGAAATGTCTTTCTAGGATTCACCGTGTGGTATGTACATACCTACCGAAATGATTTTCTGTGATTCATCATGTGGGATGTGCATACCTACGGAAATGATTTTCTGGGATTCACCATGTGGGATGTACATACCTATGGAAATGTTTTTCTCGGATTATCGTGTGGGATGTACATACCTACGAAAATGATTGGGTTTTAATGCCTCGCTCGATCGCACAAGGCCCCATCCTGTGTCCCAGGAGGGCCTATCCCCGATGATTTCTGGGTCGTGTGGGAAGGACCCCCCCAATCGCCCACACTCACTTGGCGATGGTTCCAAATGCCGTCGCGGAAAGGGGTTAAAAACCGTTTGTATAGCATGTCGCTGTATCAGCGCAAGGACGGAGGGCGCGCCCCCACCCTTGTGGGCCCCTCATGACTCCACCGACCTATTTCTTCCGCCTATATATTCTCAAATACCCCAAAATATTCCAGAGGAGCCACGAAACCACTTTTTCACCGCCGCCACCTTCTATACCCATGAGATCCCATCTAGGGGCCTTTTCCGGCGTCCTGTCAGAGGGGGATTCGGTCACGGAGGGCTTCTACATCGACACCATTGCCTCTACGATGAAGCGTGAGTAGTTTACCATAGACCTAGGGGTCCATGAGTAGTAGCTAGATGGCTTCTTCTCTCTCTTTGATTCTCAATACCATGTTCTCCTCGATGTTCTTGGAGATCTATTCAATGTAATACTCTTTTGTGGTGTGTTTGCCGAGATCCGACGAATTGTGGATTTCTGATCAGCTTATCTATGAATATTATTTGAATCTCCTCTGAATTCTTTTATGCATGATTTGATATCTTTGCAGGTATCTTCGAACTATTGATTTGGTTTGGCCAACTAGATTGGTTTTTCTGGCAATGGGACAAGTGCTTAGCTTTGAGTTCAATCTTGCGGTGCTCGATCCTAGTGACAAAAGGGAAACCGACACATATTGTATTGTTGCCATCGAGGATAACAAGATGGGGTTTTAATAATATTGCTTGAGTTTATCCCGCTACATCATGTCATCTTACTTAATGTGTTACTCTATTCTTAAGAACTTAATACTCTAGATGTAGGCAGGAGTCGGTCAATGTGTGGAGTAATAGTAGTAGTTGTAGAATCGTTTCAGTGTACTTAATATAGACGTGATTCCTATATTCATGATCATTGCCTCAGATATCATCATAACTTTGCGCTTTTCTATCATTTTCTCAGCGGTAATTTGTTCACCCACCATAAAATTCTCTATCTTGAGAGAATCCTCTAGTGAAACCTATGGCCATCAGGTCTATTTTCCATCATATAAGTTTCCGATCTAAAATTTTAGTTTCCTATTTACTTTCTTTGCAATCTTTTACTTTCCGATCTATAAACCAAAAATATTACGTTACCATTTATCCATCTATATGAGATCTCACTTTGAAAATAACCTTGAAGGGATTGACAACCCCTTTGTCGCATTGGGTGTAAGTTGGTGTTTGTTTTTGCAGGTATTCGATGGCCTGTGTGTTGTCTCCTACTGGATTGATACCTTGGTTGTCAAAAGCTGAGGGAAATACTTACTCTACTTTGCTGCATCACCCTTTCATCTCCAAGGGAAAAACCAACGCAAGCTAAAGAGTTAGCAGGAAGAATTTCTGGTGTCGTTGCCGGGGATATCTACACCAAGCCGAGACATACCAAGTACCCATCATAAACTCTCATCCCTCGCATTACATTATTTGCCATTCGCCTCTCGTTTTCCTCTCCCCCACTTGTAAAATGATTTTCAAAAAGATTTGCCTTTTCTTCGCCCCTCTTCTGTCCTTCTTCTCTGCTTGCTTTTTGTGTGCTCGTGTGTTGGATTGCTTGTCTTGTCACCATGACTCCTCCTAAAAACGTTGACCCTCACCTTGGGAGGTTAGACAAAATTGAAAATATTGTTAGAAGCTTCATGTCTTTGCAATTTGAGCATAACAATTTCTTTAGAAACGAGCTCAAGGAGCAAAAAAGTTTTATGGAATACATGAATAAAGAGCTTGATGCTATGTCCAAGGAATTTTATGGTTTGAGATCTCAGTTTGCGCATCTTGAAAATTTAGTAGGTCAAATTTCTGATAAACAAGCTACTTTAGTAAACAAAATGGCCACCAAACCAGAGGCTTTGAATAAAGATGAAGATCTTAAAGTGATTGATGTGACTCCTATTGAATCTTTGCTTTCTAATATAAATCTTGATAAAGATGGGACTGGAGATGAGTCAACTTTAGTTAGAAGGTGTCCCAATAATTCAGAGTTTTTAGATCTTGATGCAAAAATTGATAAAAGTGGGATTGGAGAGGTCAAAACTTTAAGTAGCAATGAACCCACTCTTTTGGATTTCAAGGAATTTAATTATGATAATTTTTCTTTAATAGATTGTATTTCCTTGTTGGATTCCATGTTGAATTCTCCTCATGCTTATAATGGAAACAAAGCTTTTACTAAACATATCATTGATGCTATGATGAAATCTTTTGAAGAAATTCATGAATTGGAAGTTTCTATCCCTAGAAAAAATTATGATGAGTGGGAACCTACTATTAAGATTAAGATTAAAGATTATAAATGTCATGCTTTGTGTGATTTGGGTGCTAGTGTTTCCACGATTCCAAAAACTGTATGTGATGTGTTAGGTTTCCATGAATTTGATGATTGATCCTCAAATTTGCATCTTGCAGTTAAGAAACCTATGGGAAGGATTAATGATGTTCTTATTGTTGCAAATAGGAATTATGTGCCCGTAGATTTCATTGTTCTTGGTATAGATTGCAATCCTACATGTCCTATTATTCTTGGTAGACCTTTCCATAGAACGATTGGTGCAATTATTGATATGAAACAATGAAACGTTAGATTTCAACTTCCGTTCAGAAAAGGCATGGAAAATTAAATTACCTTATGAATCTATTATGAGAACCACTTATGGATTGCATGCCAAAGATGATAATACTTAGATCTATTCGTGTTTTATGCCTAGATAGGGGCGTTAAACAATAGCGCTTGTTGGGAGGCAACCCAATTTTATATTTGTTTTTGCTTTTTAGGTCATGTTTTGCATTAAATAATTTGTATAGCCTCTGGTTAGAGGTGGTTTTTATGTTTTAATTAGTGTTTATGCCAAGTAAGACCTTTGGGATAGCTTACGGTGATAGTTGATTTGATCTTGCTGAAAAACAGAAACTTCTGCACTTAGGAGATTAGTTTTCATTTTTAGCAGAAGCACGATAAAATATTGATTCTATTTGTAGAAGGTTAATAAACAAATTTCTTAGTTCGTCCTAATTTTTTAGTATTTTTGGAGTTACATAAGTATTCGAAATCTCTATATTGCTACAAACTGTTCTGTTTTTGACAGATTCTGTTTTTCGCGTGTTGTTTGCTTATTTTGATGCATCTATGGCAAGTATTGGGGCGTATGGACCATGGAAAAGTTGGCATACATTAGATATTACACCAATATAAATAAAGAATGAGCTCACAATAGTACCGAAAGTGGTGATTTATTTTCTTATTATACTAACGGAGCTTCTGAGATTTTCTGTTGAGTTTTGTGTTATCAAGTTTTCAAGTTTTGGGTAAAGATTTGATGGACTATGGAATAAGGAGTGGCAAGAGTCTAAGCTTGGGGATGCCCAACGCACCCAAAGGTAATATTCAAGGACAACCAAGAGCCTAAGCTTGGGGATGCCTCGGAAGGCATCCCCTCTTTCGTCTTCGTCTATCGGTAACTTTACTTGAGGCTATATTTTTTATTCACCACATGATATGTGTTTTGCTTGGAGCGTCTTGTATGACTTGGGTATTTTATTTTTAGTCTGCTAAAATCATCCTTGCTGTACACACCTTTTGAGAGAGACACGCGTGAATCGTGATTTATTAGAATACTCTATGTGCTTCACTTATATCTTTTGATCTAGGCAAATTTGCTCGAGTGCTTCACTTATATCTTTTTAGAGCACGGAGGTGGTTTTATTTTATAGAAATTGATGAACTATGGTACTTCACTTATATTTTTTTGTGAGTCTTTAAAAACAACATGGTAATTTTCTTTGGTTATAAAATTAGTCCTAGTATGATAGGCATCCAAGAGGGATATAATAAAAACTTTCATATAAAGTGCATTGAATAATGAATACTATGAGAAGTTTTATTCCTTATGATTGTTTTAAGATATAAAGATGGTGATATTAGAGTCATGCTAGTGAGTAGTTGTGAATTTGATAGATACTTGTGTTAAAGTTTGTGAGTCTCGTAGCATGCACGTATGGTGAACCGTTATGTGATGAAGTCGGAGCATGATTTATTTATTGATTGTCTTTCTTATGAGTGGCGGTCGGGACGACCGATGGTCTTTTCCTACCAATCTATCCCCCTAGGAGCATGCGTGTAGTACTTCGTTTCGATGACTAATATATTTTTTCAATAAGTATGTGAGTTCTTTATGACTAATGTTTAGTCCATGGATTATACACACTCTCACCTTTCCGCCATTGCTAGCCTCTCTTGTACCGCGCAACTTTCACCGGTACCATAAACCCACCATATACCTTCCTAAAAACAGCCACCATACCTACCTATTATGGCATTTCCATAGCCATTCTGAGATGTATTGCCATGCAACTTTCTACCGTTCCATTTATATGACACGCTCCATCATTGTCATATTGCTATGCATGATCATGTAGTTGACATCGTATTTGTGGCAAAGCCACCATTCATAATTCTTTCATACATGTCACTCTTGATTCATTGCACATCCCGGTACACCGCCGGAGGCATTCATATAGAGTCATATTTTGTTCTAAGTATCGAGTTGTAATTATTGAGTTGTAAGTAAACAAAAGTGCGATGATCTTCATTATTAGATCATTGTCCCATGTGAGGAAAGGATGATGGAGACTATGATTCCCCCACGAGTCGGGATGAGACTCCGGACGAAAAGTATATAAAAAAGAGGCCAAAAAATGAGAGAAGGCCCAAATAAAAAAAATGAGAGAAGGCCCAAATAAAAAAATGAGAGAAAAGAGAGAAGGGGTAATGCTACTATCCTTTTACCACACTTGTGCTTCAAAGTAGCACCATGATCTTCATCATAGAGAGTATCCTATGTTGTCACTTCCATATACTAGTGGGAATTTTCATTATAGAACTTGGCTTGTATATTCCAATGATGGGATTCCTCAAATCGCCCTAGGTCTTCGTGAGCAAGCGAGTTGGATGCACACCCACTTAGTTTTCTTTTTGAGCTTTCATAAACTTATAGCTCTAGTGCATCCGTTGCATGGCAATCCCTACTCACTCACATTGATATCTATTGATGGGCATCTCCATTGCCCGTTGATATGCCTAGTTGATATGAGACTATCTCCCTCTTTTTTGTCTTCTCCACAACCACCTTCTATTCCACCTATAGTGCTATGTCCATGGCTCACGCTCATGTATTGCGTGAAAGTTGAAAAGGTTTGAGAACATCAAAAGTATGAAACAATTGATTGGCTTGTCATCGGGGTTGTGCATGATTTGAATATTTTGTGTGATGAAGATGGAGCATAGACAGACTATATGATTTTGTAGGGATAAGCTTTCTTTGGCCACGTTATTTTGAGAATATATAATTATTTTGTTAGTATGCTTGAAGTATTATTGTTTTTATGTCAATATTAAACTTTTGTTTTGAATCATATGGATCTGAACATTCATGCCATAATAAAGGGAATTACATTGATAAATATGTTAGGTAACATTCCACATCAAAAATTCTGTTTTTATCATTTACCTACTCGAGGACGAGCAAGAATTAAGCTTGGGGATGCTTGATACGTCTCCAACGTATCTATAATTTTTGATTGTTCCATGCTATTATATTATCAGTTTTGGATGTTTTATATGCATTAATATGCTATTTTATATGATTTTTGGGACTAACCTATTAACCGAAAACCCATTGCCAGTTCATGTTTTTCCTTGATTTAGAGTTTCGCAGAAAAGAAATACCAAACGGAGTCCAAACGGAATGAAACTTTCGCGATGCTTTTTGTTGGAACAGAAGACATCCAGAGGACTTGGAATACACGTCAGGGAAGACACGATGCATCCACAAGGACAGAGGGCGTGCCTAGGAGGGGTAGGACGCGCCCCCCACCCTTGTGGCCCCTTGTGACTCCACCGACCTATTTCTTCCGCCTATATATTCTCAAATACCCCAAAACCTTCCAGGGGAGCCACGAAACCACTTTTCCACCACCGCAACCTTCTGTACCCGTGAGGTCCCATCTAGGGGCCTTTTTCGGCGTCCTGACGGAGGGGGATTCGATCACGGAGGGCTTTTACATCAACACAATTGCCTCTCCGATGAACCGTGAGTAGTTTACCACAGACCTACGGGTCCATAGCTAGTATCTAGATGGCTTCTTCTCTATCTTTGATTCTCAATACCATGTTCTCCTTGATGTTCTTGGAGATCTATTCAATGTAATACTCTTTTGTGGTGTTTTTGCCGAGATCCGATGAATTGTGGATTTATGATCAGCTTATCTATGAATATTATTTGAATCTCCTCTAAGTTCTTATATGCATGATTTGATATCTTTGCAAGTCTCTTCGAACTATCGATTTGGTTTGGCCAACTAGATTGGTTTTTCTTGCAATGGGAGAAGTGCTTAGCGTTGGGTTAAATCTTGCGGTGTCCTTTCCAAGTGACAGTAGGGGCAGCAAGGCATGTATTGTATCGTTGCCATCGAGGATAAAAAGCTGGGGTTTACATTATATTGATTGAGTTTATTCCTCTACATCATGTCATCTTACTTAATGCGTTACTCTGTTCTTCATGAACTTAATACTCTAGATGCAGGCAGGAGTCGGTCGATGTGTGGAGTAATAGTAGTAGATGCAGAATCATTTCGGTCTACTTGACACAGACGTGATGCCTATATTCATGATCATTGCCTTAGATATCATCATAACTTTGCGCTTTTCTATCAATTGCTCGGCAGTAATTTGTTCACCCACCATAATATTTTCTATCTTGAGAGAAGCCTCTAGTGAAACCTATGGCCCCGGGTTCTATTTTCCATCATATCAATTTCCGATCTATAATTTTAGTTTCCTGTTTACTTTCTTTGCAATCTTTTACTTTCCGATCTATAAACCAAAAATACCAAAATTACTACTTTACCATTTATCCATCTATAACATATCTCACTTTGCAAATAATCGTGAAGGGATTGACAACCCCTTTGTCGCGTTGGGTGCAAGTTGGTGTTTGTTTGTGCAGGTATTCGGTGGCTTGTGCGTTATCTCCTACTGGATTGATACCTTGGTTCTCAAAAGCTGAGGGAAATACTTACTCTACTTTGCTACATCACCCTTTCCTCTTCAAGGAAAAAACCAATGCAAGCTCAAGAGGTAGCAATATATAGGAGGAAGAGCTAGGTCAGGGGAGTCCTAAGGGGCCCACAAGGTAGGGGCGCCCCCCCCCCCAGGGTGCGCCCTCCACCCTTGCCACCACCTCGAGGCTCTTCTGACTTGGACTCCAAGTCCCCTGGGTGTCTTCTGGCCCAAGAAAAACCATCATGAAGTTTTATTCCATTTGGACTCCGTTTAGTGTTCCTTTTAGTATTCCTATTCTGTGAAGCTAAAATACAAGGAAAAAAACAGAAACTGGCACTGCGCTCTAGGTTAATAGGTTAGTCCCAAAAATAATGTAAAATAGCATATTAATGCATATAAAACATCCAAAATAGATAATATAATAGCATGGAAAAATAAAAAATTATAGATACATTGGAGACGTATCAAGAGGACACATAAGTAAATGACATCTATCAAATAACACGTGTACTATATTACCAGAACTATAGCCAAAAAATTACTCAAATAACATCAATGATAACGGGGTTCAAGAATGATTATAATCCATCAGGGAGAACACGCATGACGGGGAAGGAAGGAGTGGTGGTGATGAAGTTGGTGGCGTGGCAGCGGCAGCAAAGGCCCTTCGGTGTCTTCCTTCCCGACCTTCATGGTTGCAAAGGATGGAGTTGGAACTTGGAAAATCCCCTTAATTCTTCTTAACGTGATGTGGATGATGGCTTGAACTTGGGAGAGATGAGATGCATGATGATGGATGATGATGGCCGACGGCTAGAGTTGAAGGGTGTAAATAGCTGCCTCCACGGGTCTCCTACATGGATGTATCTTCTCTCCTTTGATCCACGGGCTGTAGATGAGCCTGAACCTCTCCCAATACCTTCCTTGATGTCCAAGAATCTCATAGGATCAAACAGGGGCGAAAACCACTAGTAGAGAAACCCCAATAGGTTGAGATAATTATTGGCATCGGACATAAACAGTACGTCACTAGTAATTCAGCAAAATACCAGCGGCATGCAGCATGAATATGGCGCTACAAGCAAAATACCAGCAGCATGCAGCATGAAGATGGCGCTACAACTAAGACTCTATTAGTGGTGTCCCTTCTAGGAGGACAGCCACTAGTTTGTGAGACCCCGCTGTCTGAGCATCCAAGGGTAACTAGCGACATCTAGGTGAGTTGTATGACACTAGTACTGCTTTCACTAGTGGCATGGAGAAGTGCCAGCAGGCCACCAGTAACATAGTCTGGGCCCAGATGTGAGGTCGACATAATAATGGTGTTGGGCATTTCTCCCATGCCACTAGCTTTCAAGTACTAGCGGCATGTGTGATTTTTTAGCCAGCGCTGCTAGAGATTGTGGGCCCGACATGCCCATGTCCGTTCTGCTACCCCTTTGTTAGTGGTGTTGGATATAGTGCCACCACCACAACTATTTTGACTATTAGTGGCGTAGAATTTCTTCGGACGCCACTAATATATACAATCGACCCGGGCTCATCCATCGTGCACGGGGCATCGTGTGAGAGGGCGCACTAGGGCAAGACTGACAACACCAAAGAAGGTGACCCTGGTCATGCTCGTGGCCCATGCGTCATGGACCTCGAGGGAAAGCGGTCGGGTGCGGACGGGCAGCGTAGATCAGACGGTAGGGAGCGCGCTAGGGAGCCATCGGCATGAGGAGCATGGAGATGGATAACACTAAGGGCACTCTCACGTGCTAAAGCCCCTAGGAGGCGGGTACTCTAGCATCCTCCTCCCGGACCTTTCCCTAATGAAATCGAAAACAACCATCAGACGCCACCGGCCTCCCGCCGCCCTCTCCTACTTTGAGCGTGTAACAATGGCCGCCTAGGAAAAAATGGATGTAGTGCTCACACCTGCCTGAAGGAGGATTGAGATGAAGCTCATGGAACCCATTCCATTTGAGGGGAGTGAAGCGAGAGGAAGCTGGTGTGCGTTGGCAAGAAGAAAGGATATGGCAAGCGGTACCAAACAACCGAGCACATGACACACTTTTATGTAAGCACCGGGACGAGGTACCAACATTACATGTCCCATCCCAAGCCAGCCTACTGAGCACAGAGTGAACAACCAGCCATCCGATCACACTCGGTGCAAAAAAAATGCCCTTGTCAACCATCAAAACTGGCCACCCGAAATTCCCCTAGCAGACACAAACATGGTCGGCCAGGCAAGCTACCCATAGGGTACCCGGATGCATGGGTGTGCCCAGACGCAATAACACCAAACCGGGAAAAGGGAGCAAGCAGGAGGATGACCCGAACAAATCAAGAAGAAGCCTCCCAAACTACCTCCTAACTAGGAACGCATCTAGAACATGACCCATGGGCCCCATTCGGGTGTGGTGGGGGCGAGAGCCACCCAACCTCTTGCCATCGCGACCCCTTGCCGGGTGGCTTGCCATCCTGAACACTAGTTGGATGGCTCTCGCCGACCACCCAGCTACCGAGCCGGTCGCATGTGCATAACTGGCTAGCATGAGCGAAGTATCCTAGTCGGGGGCCAACGAAGCTGACAGGCCGATCCCGCCTTGCCAGGCATACACAGGGAAACCGCGAGACGACGCACATGGGCGCAACACGAAGCACCATAGGAAGGTGACCTCGCCCACGCCCACGACCCATGTGTCATGTATCTCAAGAAAATTTTTCTCCTCATTTTAAAGTATTACAATGGATACTAAGTATTGCTACATTGAAAAGCACTTCATTGCAAATAACTAAGGGTCCCACCCTAGACCATGCACTATTTGATGCAATGGGTAATCTAGTACTATCTCCGTCCGGGCATATAGGGCGTGCGAGTAATTCTAACTTATCGATTTGACGAACTAAATATGTATTATATGTCATCAAAAGTATGCTACTGGATTCATATGCAAATGTAGTTTCTAAACATATACTTCTTCCTTCTCATAATATAAGAGCATTTTTTACACTACACTAGTACAAAAACACTCTTATATTATGGAATGGAGGAAGTGTATTTTTATTGCATTTTATATTTGCTAATTAAACCATCAACGTAGAACTACGTGTATGACCTATGCACCCAGAGGGAGGTAGTATGAGGGTGTTTGGTAGCCTGCATTAGGTCGGGTTAAGCCCACGTGGGATGAAAATGGGCAGTTTGGTTTCCTGCATTTATTGTTTGGCCCGCATAGCATGAACCTCAAAGCACCCCTCAGTCAGGCCCGCTAGGAACGGCCGAATCGGCCGTTTCCTGCGAGCCAGGCTCAAGCGATGCAGGGGAGGGGAACGGCGCACCGCACCACGCAGGGAAGGCAGATGGAGGGAGTGATGGCGCATCTCTGCAAAAGTGGCGGGACAAATTCAAGTCACCGCCCGCCGATTCGGTTTCCCTATATATGGAGGGTGACCGCCGTAGCAAAACTCCCGCGCCTCTCGAGCTTTCCCTCCGGCGTGGATCCAGTTCGACGATGAGGTAAGCGGCACAACTACTCTAGCGACCGGTTGACTGCTGTGGTGGGTCGACTCCTCCTCCTCTCCGGCGTGCCAGGCACCTCCTCCGCGACCATTTTGATGGCGTCTGTAAGTTCAATCACCACCTCCTCTCTACTAGTTCTAGCTAGATATGTCCATGTGGTAGGGTTAGGTCGTCCGATCTATTTAACTGTGATGTTGTAGTAGCTAGTTGTGATGGATTTGGAGCATGCTTGGGGTTGTTTCCATGTGGACAACTGTTGGTAGCTAGTGGTCATGGATGGTTTGGTCGCATGCTAGTGTGCAAGTGTTGAACAAGATCATCCATGTTTCCATGATTAGTGCTCTGTTATGCTATGTTGATGTGTGGTATGCTTTGATGGATTTGGTAGTGTTGTCTTGAACTAGATCATCCATGTGTGCATGTGTTACTGCTAGTTTGATATGTCCATGTTGTACTGCTAGTTCCTACTATCCATGTGTAGTGTCTTGTGGTGTTGATCACACTTACGTTTGTAGGACATGACCACACAAACACAAGAGTTTAGTTAGGCCATCGTGCTGTCCGAGAGCCAGTTCCTATCGTCCTACGTCAAGGACTCCCAGCCTCCTATGGACCAGATGCCTCCTAATTCAGAGGTTTCCGAGGTGCCGCCAACGGTTCCTCCATTTGTGCTCGCTCAGCCCAATGTTGTTGCTCATGCTGCTGCTCAAAAGGCAGCCGCAAAGGAGAAGAAGGATGGCAGGGGGAACAACATGAAATGGTAGCCATTCTTCTCCAATTTTGTGCTTAACAAGATGTGTGAGATCATATCTAGTGGGGTGAGGACTGACAAGGGCTTCAAAGAGGTGCATTTGAACCTTGTTGCAAAGCAGGTGTTCGACTTCTGTGGACAAGAGGTCACCTCGATGCAGGTGTACAACCACCTGAGGAAATGGGCTTCGGTCAGCCGCTCGGCTCGTCGATGCCGGAGTATCCAGACACCCAGGAGTCAGACACCATCAACGTTGATGCTCCTGACAAGGATGGTGAGCACGTTCTTGTGCTTGGTAGGAAGAGGAAGCGGACAGGTTTCATGGAGGAGGAGCTGAGCGTCTTCAGCAACATGACTCAAGCAGTGAAGGAGGTGGCCACCGTGATACGTCCATTTTGCATCATGTTTACCTACTATTATTTATAATGTTTTTATGCATAATAATGATTTTTTGAGTAATTCTAATGCCTTTCCTCTCATATTATGCAAGGTTCACACAACGAGGGAGAATACCGGCAGTTGGAATTCTGGACCTGAAAAAGCTATGTAAGGCCACCTATTCTGCACAACTTCAAATGAGATGAAACTTCAAGGAGATTTTTTATGGAATATATAAATAGTTGGAGCAAATAACTACCAGAGGGGGCCCACTAGGTGGGCACAACCCACCTGGGCGCGCTAGGGAGCCCAGGCGCGCCCTGGTGGGTTCTGCCCTCCTCGGCCCACCTCCGGTGCCCCTCTTCTGGTATATAAGTCATTTTGATCCTAGAAAAAATAAGGAGAGGACTTTCGGGGCGAAGCGCCGCCGTCTCGAGGCGGAACTTGGGCAGGAGCACTTTTGCCCTCCGGCAGAGCGATTCCGCCGGGGGAACTTCCCTTCCGGAGGGGGAAATCATCGTCATCATCATCACCAACAATTCTCCCATCTTGGGGAGAGCAATCTCCATCAACATCTTCAATAGCACCATCTCCTCTCAAACCCTAGTTCATCTCTTGTGTTCAATATTTGTATCGGAACCTTAGATTGGTGCTAGTGGGTGACTAGTAGTGTTGATTACATCTTGTAGTTGATTACTATATGGTTTATTTGTGTAACATCCCAAATTTTCAATTTGGAATGTTATACATTAGATCATCACTGCATATCATATTCTTTTAATTTTGGTTTGATCGTAGAAATTCTACGCAACTCAAGGACCCTCGGAGAGAGTTGGGGATTTCGTTATTTTCATATTTAAGTTTTCTCAACTTTTGAAAATAGGATCATTTGATTTTACTTATTTTATCTTCAATTATTTCTATTATAAAAATATGAGAGAGGGAATAAAATGACTTTCCCAAAATAAAGAAATATTGAGGATCTAATAAAAAAATCAAATAAGATTTTATTTTGGAGTTATTTGCTATTTTATTTGAATTTGGGAAAATGCGCGTTTTTCAAATTTGCATTTAGGCCCCAAATAAATGTTCATTCTGTTCGGCTTGATTTTAGAAGTCGGAGAAAATTTATTTCGGGATTTTTGGACTCCGTTTAGTATTTCTTTTATTTATTTTTTTCCTGCGCGTAATTATAAAAAACGCGCAACTGACTTTGGGCCGTATTCGGCCCAGGACTCTGTCCGGCCGGCCTTTATAAGGAGCCGCCCCGAGCCCGTAAGCCCACCCCGTGCCGAAACACTAACCCTAGCCGCCCCAAGCCGCCGCCGCACCACCGTCCCGCGTCGCCGCCGCCCGACGCCGCAGGAGTCGCCGCCGCCGCCCGTTGACCCCGCCGCCGTCGCCGAGGTTGACCCCGCCGCCGCCGTCGGTTTTCCGTTCGGTTTTTTGTCCGTTTTTTTATTTAGATCGGTTTATTTCCGGTTTAGTTTATTTAGCGAGCGTTCGCTCGTTCGTTCTTTTTAACGAACGCGTTCACCGTTTAGCTACAGAAAACGAACGTTCGTTCATTAATCTGTTCGTCATTTTTCTTTTTCTCGGATTTTTCGTGATTATATCTGATGACGATTTCTCATCCGATTTTCGTTCTAGTATAACTTTTCGCTCGTTTATCGAAATTAGGCGATTCAAGCGCCTGGAGTTTCGTCTCGAAACCCTCTTTCCGTTTAACCAACTCAAAAAAGTTTTTGCTTCTGTAAAATTTGACCTAGATCCGGATTAATAAACGAAGCTTGTTTCTTTCGTTGTTTGACTTTCGTTGCTTCGTTTGATTTGATTCTTTTTGCAAACCGGAGTTTTTAAGTTGAACTTTCTGGTTAGTTCTCTTAATTGAGTTTTACCTGTGCATTAGTTGAGTACTTATTGTATGCTTGTTTGTTTGTGATAGAGTACCCGGAGTGCGCCGCTTGCTACTTTGAATCGCTAGGTTTCACGGATCACCAGCAAGGCAAGTAACACTTTGATCATACCTCCTACTACCCAGTATTTATTGCATTCGATCAATCCTCAAACATTGCATGAATAGGATCTAATTAAATTGTGGGTTTTGGGAAGTAGATGAGGTAGTACCTATTACTTGTTTTATTATCAAACCCTTGGGAGTTACTTCTACGTTTGCTTATATTGCCATGTTATGCTAGTAGACGTGGATTGGGTGAGTGTATCCATGACAGATGTGAGATTGATAAATTAATGGTTTATTTAAGGTGGCAACTTAAACACACATCTGGGTGGATTGAGGCACCTGGGTATTCCAGTGATTGCCTGTTTTTTTATGGACCGCCACCCAGGCTCAAAGGGATCATGAGATTATTCATACTAGAAACTTCCGTGTGCAGCCACAAGCTACTATGGGCTCTAGCATAGTTGATTAAGTCGTGCAAACTCTTACAGTGCTAGACTAGCAGATGTAGGGGAAAGTAGGTGTAACGGTCTACACGTTCGTAAGGTGCTAGCACTTCTGAAAGACTATGTCTCGGTCACCCGTTTCTCAAACACCATGTAGTGCGAGAATCCCAATGGAGGAGATCGAGTCTTGTGGGGAAAAGTGCGCAAACCTCTGCAGAGTGTATAAACTAATCAGGGTTAGCCGTGTCCCGGGTTATGGACAACTTGAGTATCTAGTACTTGGATTATCATGTGAATCTCATCATGTTACTCTAATTAATATTGTTGGGTTTTATATATGATGCTTAATTGGGATTGAGAGGGTGTCTACACTCTCAATGTTTAACAACTACCATGATAGGTAAATAAAATTTTTCCTTTGCAGTAGGGAAAAATTGGCTTTATGCAAAACTGTAACCATAGAGCTTTCCACCAGCCAAATATGCATGTAGTATAGCCTTATTCTTTCATTACTCTCTATGTGTTACTTTGCCAGCATATTCCATGTGCTGACCCGTTTCGGGCTGCAACGTTCATGTTGCAGACTTTTCAGACGACGAGTAAGGTGCCTTTAGGTCGTGGTTCTATACTCAGTGATGCCGTTGGAGTTGATGGGCTCACTTATCTTCCAAGCCTTCCGCTGTTATCGTTATTAGATGGCCTTAAGCCATATTAAATGTAATAAGTTCTCTTTTGAGACATTGGATGTAATTAGTGTGTGATTGCTACTCTGTTATAAATCCATTCAAGTACTGTGCATGTCAGCATTACTGATCCAGGGATGACACTGAAGCACAGAGATCAGACTGTTTGAGGTCTGGTCGCTACAAGATGGTATCAGAGCACACGCTGACTGTAGGACACGAGCACTAAGCTAAAGCCCTAGATCACTACTCACTCTTCTCATTTCTGACTGCTCATCTTTTCTACTCTTTTAGGATGGCGGATGCAAGGAACAAGTTTACGCAACCGGATGAAGATACACCCTTTGGACGTCACTTGAAGGAAGTCACTAGATACCTGAACATTGGAGTACCAAGCTTCACCGGAACCTACAACGCCACTTTACCGGAAGAGGAGCGCTGGATGATTCAAGTTCAAGTTCCAGGAAGGACGTTCATGGAAGTCACTGAGCCCATAGAGTTTTCCTTTGATGCACCAACCTGGAGTCTAGGAAAGAGCATGGCAGCTCACATCGCCATGGGACATATTGGAGAAGTTTACCGCAATGATCTCAAGGATACTATCTACCAGATTTGTGGGCGCCGAGATGAGCAATGGGAGATGATCAGCACCAAGAAGGATAGATCAATCGCAGCTTTCATCCAGGAGTTAAACCAGCACATTTGACGTCAGAAGAACCAGATGTGCGCAGACATGATAGATCTGAAGAAGGCGAGGACAAGAATCACGGAGCTGGAAGAAGAACTCAAGGCTACACGTGAAGATTTTATGGAGGAAATCGAAGTATTAGTGGAGAAGAATGACGACCTGATCAAGAAGATCGGAATATTCATGGGAGACCCTACACTAGTAGAAGAAGACGAAGAACCCAAGGAGATTCACCCAGAAGACTACATCATCATCGACGACACCGACTCGGACCCAGACGATAGCGATGATGACTATGTTGATGAAGCTGGAGTAGATATCATGGAGTCTGCAACCGAAGAATATTTCTAGTAGACCACCCCATCAGTAGTAGTATTCCCCCATGTAAATAGAGTAGTCCGAGAAATTTTGCGATAGTTAGACCGATTGTATGCCCTTGTTTGATTGAATGAAGTGAATTGTTTTCTTTTGCCTCATGTGCATATGGGTAGTGTTTTCTCTCTAGACCTCTCTCTATTCTTAAATCTCATCTTTTCTAAACCCATCAGATGCCTCCGAGACGTGACCCCGGATTTGCCTTCCCACCGGAGCTCACTCAGTTGATCCAGCAGCAGAATACGTTGATGCAGTTGCTAGTCCAGAATCAGAATCAGGGGAACAACAACAACAACAACCCACCACCACCACCACCTGTTGATCACTTAACCCGTTTTCTTAGGCTGAATCCGCCGGTGTTCTCCAGTAGCACCGAGCCTATAGTAGCAGATGATTGGCTCCGCAAGACAGCAAGGGAGTTGACTACGGCAGGATGCATGGATGCAGAAAAGGTGAAGTTTGCCGCTCATCAGTTGGATGGACCCGCAGCATCATGGTGGGAGAATTTCACAGCCACTTACCCTATCGCCACTGTCACATGGGACCAGTTTCAGCAAGCTTTCCGTACTGCCCATGTTTCAGCAGGATCTATGGCCATGAAGAAGTGTGAGTTTCGCAACTTGCGCCAAGGAGGACGGACAGTTGGCCAGTATGTGGATGACTTTAGTAAGCTATCACGTTATGCCCCAGATGACGTTTCTATGGATGCAGCTAAGCAGGAGAAGTTTCTGGAAGGACTGAATGATGAGTTGAGCATGCATTTGATGGTAGCAAGCTTCAACAACTACCAGGAGTTGGTAGATCGTGCTCTTATGATTGAAGGGAAGCAACAGCAGATTGAGAACTGCAAGAGGAAGTATGGACAAGGCAAGTACAATTCTGGAGCTCAACAGAAGCCACGTTTTACCCCTAAACTGGGAGGACCTTTTTAGCATACTCATGGGGGAGGAAGTTCGCATAATCATAATGGCCCCAAGAATGGTAATGAGACTGGAGGAAGCAACGGCCAGAACCATACCAACCCATCAACCCCAGCCAAGAGAGACCTGAGCCAAGTCACTTTCTTTAAGTGCCAGAAGACCGGACATTATGCCAATGAATGTCCTGAATCCCAGAATGGGAATGGCAATGGAAGCTCTGGGAAGAAGCCGGACCCTTTCAATAGGGGACAGGTGAACCACGTTAATGTGGAGGAGGTTGAAGAGCAGCCGGATGCAGTAATCGGTAAGTTTTTGGTTAAGTCTTTTACTAATCGTTCTTTTTGATACTGGTGCATCGCATTCATACATATCAAGGGGATTTGTGGATAAGTATAACCTGCCCACTAAGGTTCTTAGAACACCTATGCTAGTAAGCTCACCAGGAGCGGAGTATAGCCAGCCGAGGGTGTTTTCAAGTGCCATTGAGTATAGGTAGGCACGTGTTTCCCTCGGATTTGATCATTTTGGAATCACAAGGTTTGGATGTAATTCTGGGTATGGATTGGTTGTTGATGTATGGAGGAAACATCGATTGCGCCAGTAAATCGATTTTGCTTACCACCCCAGAAGGAAGAAGGATCAAGTATGTATCCCGACATATGCCTAAGAGGACTCAAGTAAATTCCCTAACAGGAGTTGTAGAGGAGGAAGTACCAGTGGTAAAGGATTTTCCTGATGTATTTCCAGAGGAGTTGCCAGGCATGCCACCGGATAGAGACACTGAATTTTTGACTGAGCTTTTGCCAGGCACAGGGCCAATATCTAAGAGACCATATAGGATGCCCGCAAAGGATTTGGAGGAGATTAAGAAGCAGATTAAGGAGTTACTGGATAAAGGTTATATTCGCCCAAGTTCTTCGCCTTGGGGATCGCCAGTACTTCTAGTGGAAAAGAAGGATGGATCGTTAAGGATGGTTGTTGATTATCGAGGATTGAATGAAGTAACAATCAAGAACAAGTACCCACTACCGATGATCAATGATCTGTTTGATCGATTGCAAGGAGCTAAGGTATTTTCCAAGATCGATCTGCAATCAGGATACCATCAGTTGAAGATTCGAGAACATGATATACCTAAGACGGCTTTTACCACCAGGTATGGGCTGTACGAGTATACCGTTATGTCATTTGGTCTGACTAACGCACCTGCCTATTTTATGAACATGATGAATAAAGTGTTTATGGAGTTTTTGGATAAGTTCGTCTAGTGTTCATTGATGATATTCTGGTTTACTCGAAGAATGAAGAGGAGCATAAGGAGCATTTGCGTTTGGTACTTGGGAAGCTTAGAGAACATTAGTTATATGCCAAGTTTAGCAAATGTGAGTTTTGGTTGAAGGAAGTTGGATTCCTCGGACACGTTATATCCGTAGAAAGTATAGCAGTAGATCCCACCAAGGTTGACACTGTGACAAATTGGGAAGCCCCAACAACAGTTGGAGAAATCCAGAGTTTTCTGGGACTTGCAGGATACTACCGGAGATTCATTGAAAATTTCTCAAAGATTGCGAAGCCTATGACGGAGTTGCTGAAAAAGGATACCAAGTTCATATGGACTGAGGAGTGTGAGGCCAGTTTCTAGGAGTTGAAGAAACGTTTGGTTACATCACCAGTGTTGATTTTGCCGGATCAGAACAAGGATTATGAGGTGTATCGCAACGCTTCACGTCGAGGACTTGGAGCAGTGCTTATGCAGGAGGGAAGAGTTGTTTCATATGCCTCACGACAGCTTAAGCCTCATGAGTTGAATTATGCCATGCATGATTTGGAGTTAGCAACCATAGTGCATGCATTAAAGACTTGGAGACATTTTCTCATTGGAAACCATTGTGAAGTGTACATGGATCACAAGAGTTTGAAGTACATTTTCACACAGAAGGAGCTAAATCTCAGGCAAAGAAGATGGTTAGACCTCATCAAGGATTATGATATGAGATTGCATTATCACCCCGGAAAGGCTAACGTAGTAGCCGATGCGCTGAGCCGTAAAAGCCATGTCAACACACTAATGACGGGAGATTTACCGAAGGAGTTAGCCGAGGACCTTCGTGAGCTATGTTTGGAGATAGTTCTGAGAGGATATGTAGCAGCATTGGAGATTCAGTCTACTTTGATGGATAAGATCAAAGAAGCTCAGAAGGCTGACAAGGAGATTGCCTCTATAAAGGAGAAGATGGGCAAAGGAAAAGTTAAAGGATTTCGTGAGGATGAGCACGATACCCTATGGTTTGAAGACCGTGTTTATGTGCCCAATGACTCGGAGATCAGGAAGTTAATTCTGCAGGAGGCCCATGATTCACCATATTCGATTCATCCAGGAAATACCAAGATGTATTTGGATTTGAAGGATACTTTCTGGTGGACCGGAATGAAGAAGGATATTGCGGAGTATGTAGCAATTTGTGATGTATGTCAGAGAGTAAAGGCAGAGCATCAGAAGCCAGCAGGATTGTTACAGCCATTGCCGATACCTGAATGGAAGTGGGATAAGCTAGGTATGGATTTTATTACGGGATTTCCCAGAACGCGTTCAGGCTATGACTCGATTTGGGTAGTAGTCGATCGTTTGACAAAGGTAGCTCATTTCATCCTAGTGAAGACTACCTACACCAGTGCTAAGTTGGCAAAGATATACATGACCAGGATCGTATCTCTGCATGGAGTTCCAAAGAGTATTGTATCAGATAGAGGAACCCAGTTTACCTCAAAGTTCTGGAATCAGTTGCATGAAACTTTGGGTACCAGGCTAGAGTTCAGTACAGCTTTTCATCCGCAGACAGATGGACAGACCGAGAGAGTCAACCAGATTCTGGAGGATATGCTGAGAGCTTGTGCGCTAGATTATGGATCTAGTTGGGACGACAATTTGCCGTATGCAGAGTTCTCTTACAACAATAGTTATCAATCCAGTTTGAAGATGGCCCCTTTCGAAGCCTTGTATGGAAGGAGGTGCAGGACCCCATTGTCGTGGGATGAAGTTGGAGACATCCAGTTGTTTGGACTGGATTTGATTAAGGAGTCTGAACAGAAGGTGAAATTGATTCGCGATAGGATCAAGGTAGCCTAGACTAGGCAGAAGAGCTACGCAGATTCTAAACGCAAGGAGACAGTTTACGAAGTCAGAGACCGAGTTTATCTTCGAGTATCTCCACTTCGAGGAGTCAAGCGTTTTGGAGTTAAGGGAAAGTTAGCGCCACGTTTTGTAGGACCATACAAGGTTTTGGAGCGTATGGGAGAAGTAGCCTACAAGTTGGAATTTCCCGAAGAATTGTCAGGAGTTCACGATGTATTCCGCGTTTCCCAGTTGAAGAAGTGCCACGCAGAGATGGCTGATATACCGCTGAAAGATACAGTGCCGCTGGAAGTGATTCAGTAGGACAGTGATTTGACCTATGAGGAGAAACCAGTCAAGATTCTTGAGTATGCCAGCCGAGTCACCCGCAGCAAGGTTATCAAGTTTTGCAAAGTTCAGTGGAGCCACCACACCGAAGATGAGGCCACCTGGGAGCAAGAGGAAGAACTGCTAAAGGACCACCCTCACCTATTTTCTAGCCAACCCGAATCTCGAGGGCGAGATTCATCTTAAGGGGGTAGGTTTGTAACATCCCAAATTTTCAATTTGGAATGTTATACATTAGATCATCACTACATATCATATTCTTTTGCTTTTGGTTTGATCCTACAAAATTCTACGCAACTCAAGGACCCTCGGAGAGAGTTGGGGATTTCGTTATTTTCATATTTGAGTTTTCTCAAATTTTGAAAATAGGATCATTTGATTTTATTTATTTTATCTTCAATTATTTCTATTATAAAAATATGAGAGAGGGAATAAAATGACTTTCCCAAAATAAAGAAATATTGAGGATCTAATAAAAAATCAAATAAGATTTTATTTTGGAGTTATTTGCTATTTTATTTGAATTTAGGAAAAATGCGCGTTTTTCAAAATTGCATTTAGGCCCAAAATAAATGTCCATCCTGTTCCGCTTGATTTTAGAAGTCGGGGAAAATTTATTTCGGGATTTTTGGGGTCCATTTTGTATTTTTTTTTTCTGCGTGTAATAATTAAAAAAACGCAACCGACTTTGGGCCGTATTCGGCCAGGACTCTGTCCGGCCGGCCTTTATAAGGAGCCGCCCCGAGCCCGTAAGCCCACCCCGCGCCGAAACCCTAACCCTAGCCGCCCCAAGCCGCCGCCGCCACCGCCGGACGCCGCCGCCCCAAGCCGCCGCACCACCGCCCCGCGCCGCCGCCGCTAACGCCGCCGCCGCCCGGTGCCGCCGGAGCCGCCGCCGCCGCCCGCTGACCCCGCCGCCGGAGCCGAGGTTGACCCCGCCGCCGCCGCCGGTTTTCACTGGAAAACCGTTCGGTTTTCCCTTCGGTTTTTCGTCGTTTTTTTAGATTCGTTTTTTTATTTAGACCGGTTTATTTCCGGTTTAGTTTATTTAGTGAGCGTTCGCTCGTTCGTTCGTTTTAACGAACGCGTTCACCGTTTAGCTACAGAAAACGAACGTTTGTTCGTTAATCTGTTCGTCATTTTTCTTTTTCTCGGATTTTCCACGATTATTTCTGATCGCGATTTCTGATCCGATTTTCGTTCTAGTATAACTTTTCGCTCGTTTATCGGAATCAGGCGATTGAAGCGCCTGGAGTTTCGTCTCGAAACCCTCTTTCCGTTTAACCAACTCAAACAAGTTTTTGCTTCTGTAAAATTTGACCAAGATCCAGATTAATAAACAAAGCTTGTTTCTTTCGCCGTTTGACTTCCGTTGCTTTGTTCGATTTGATTCTTTTTGCAAACCGGAGTTCTTAAGTTGAACTTTCTGGTTAGTTCTCTTAATTGAGTTTTACCTGCGCATTAGTTGAGTACTTATTGTATGCTTGTTTGTTTGCGATAGAGTACCCGAAGTGCGCCGCTTGCTACTTTGAATCGCTAGGTTTCACGGATCATCAACAAGGCAAGTAACACTTTGATCATACCTCCTACTACCCAGTTTTTATTGCGTTAGATCAATCCTCAAACATTGCATGAATAGGATCTAATTAAATTGTGGGTTTTGGGAAGTAGATGAGGTAGTACCTATTACTTGTTTTATTATCAAACCCTTGGGAGTTACTTCTATGTTTTCTTATATTGCCATGCTATGCTAGTAGACGTGGATTGGGTGAGTGTATCCATGACAGATGTGAGATTGATAAATTAATGGTTTATTTAAGGTGGCAAATTAAACACACATCTGGGTGGATTGAGGCACCTGGGTATTCCAGCGATTGCCTGTTTTTTATAGACCGCCACCCAGGCTCAAAGGCATCATGAGATTATTCATACTAGAAACTTCCGTGTGCAGCCACAAGCTACTATGGGCTCTAGCATAGTTGATTAAGTCGTGCGAACTCTTACAGTGGTAGACTAGCAGATGTAGGGGAAAGCAGGTGTAACGGTCTACCCGTTCGCAAGGTGCTAGCACTTCTGAAAGACTATGTCTCGGTCATCCGTTTCTCAAACACCATCTAGTGCGAGAATCCCAACGGAGGAGATCGAGTCTTGTGGGGAAAAATGCGCAAACCTCTGTAGAGTGTATAAACTAATCAGGGTTAGCCATGTCCCCGGTTATGGACAACTTGAGTATCTAGTACTTGGATTATCATGTGAATCTCATCATGTTACTCTAATTAATATTGTTGGGTTTTATATATGATGCTTAATTGGGATTGAGAGGGTGTCTACACTCTCAATGTTTAACAACTACCACGATAGTTAAATAAAATTTATTCCTTTGCAGTAGGGAAAATTTGGCTTTACGCAAAACTGTAACCATAGAGCTTTCCACCAGCCAAATATGTATGTAGTATAGCCTTATTCTTTCATTACTCTCTATGTGTTACTTTGCCAGCATATTCCATGTGCTGACCCGTTTCGGGCTGCAATGTTCATGTTGCAGACTTTTCAGACGACGAGTAAGGTGCCTTTAGGTCGTGGTTCTATACTCAGTGATGTCGTTGGAGTTGATGGACTCACTTATCTTCCAAGCCTTCCGATGTTATCGTTATTAGATGGCCTTAAGCCATATTAAATGTAATAAGTTCTCTTTTGAGACATTGGATGTAATAAGTGTGTGATTGCTACTCTGTTATAAATCCATTCAAGTACTGTGCGTGTCGGCATTACTGATCCAGGGATGACACTGAAGCACAGAGATCAGACTGTTTGAGGTCTGGTCGCTACAATTTGGTGGAAGATTATATGTTCAGATCCATTATGCTATTTAATACCCCTCTGATCTTGAGCATGATTATCATTTTTGAGCGGTTACTTTTGTTCTTGAGGTCACGGAGAAACCTTGTTGCAAGTAATCATGTGAACTTGATATGTGTTCGATATTTTGATGGTATGTATGTTGTGATTCCCTTAGTGGTGTCATGTGAACGTCGACTACATGGCACTTCACCATATTTGGGCCTAAGGAAATGCATTGTGGAGTAGTTATTAGATGATGGGTTGCGAGAGTGACAGAAGCTTAAACCCTAGTTTATGCGCTACCTCGTAAGGGACTGATTTGGATCCAAAAGTTTAATGCTATGGTTAGATTTTTATCTTAATACTTTGCTCGTAGTTGCGGATGCTTGCGAGGGGGTTAATCATAAGTAGGAGGTTTGTTCAAGTAAGAACATCACCTAAGCACTGGTCCACCCACACATCAAATTATCAAAGTAGCCAACACAAATCAAACCAACATGGTGAAAGTGACTAGATGAAATTCCCGTGTACCCTCAAGAACACGTTGCTTATCATAAGAGACCGTTTTGGCCTGTCCTTTGCCTCAAAAGGTGTAACACCCTGAGAATCATGCTATAGAAATTGAAAGGATTGATATGGTTGACTAGGGGGGGGTGAATAAGCAACTACCAATTTTTAGCTTTTCTTTACCAAATTAAACTTTGCATCAAAGTAGGTTGTCTAGATGTGCAACTAGGTGAGCAACCTATATGATGCAATAACAACAAGCATACAAGCAAGCGAGGGAAGAAACACTAAAGAGCTTGCACAAGTAAAGGTAAGAGATAACCAAGAGTGGATCCGGTGAAGAAGAGGATGTGTTACCGAAGTTCCTTCCTTTTGAGGGGAAGTACGTCTCTGTTGGAGCGGTGTGGAGGCACAATGCTCCCCAAGAAGCCACTAGGGCCACCGTATTCTCCTCACGCCCTCACACAATGCGAGATGCCATGATTCCACTATTGGTGCCCTTGAAGGCAGCGACCGAACCTTTACAAACAAGGTTGGGGCAATCTCCACAACTTAATCGGAGGCTCCCAACAAGACCACGAAGCTTCACCACAATGGAATATGGCTCCGAGGTGACCTCAACCGTCTAGGGTGCTCAAACACCCAAGAGTAACAAGATCCGCTAGGGATGAGTGGGGGAATCGAAAATCCCTTGGTGGAAGTATAGATCGGGGCCTTCTCAACCACTCCCGAGCCGATCAACAAGTTTGATTGGCTAGAGAGATGGATCGGGCGAAAATGGAGCTTGGAGTATTTAATGGAGCTTGAGCAATAAATGGAGCTTGGGGGAGGAAGAGGTAGGTGAGAAGGAAGAAGGGGACTCCCTTTTATAGTGGGGGCAACAATCCCGTTGCCCCCCACCAACCAGCCCCGCACAGGGCGGTACTACCGCTGAGAGGGGGCGGTACTACCGCCAGGACAACGGTACTGCCGCGCCAGCCAGCGGTACTGCCGCGCTGAGGAGACTAGTAGGGAACGGACCCAAATGTGGTACTACCGCGGTGGTAGGGCGGTACTACCGCTCCTGGAATGGTACTACCGCCACTACAACCATGACTAGTGCCGCAAAACCCGACACGAGAAAAAGACCTCTCGAATTGAGGCGGTAGGCTGCCCAACGGTACTACGGCAGTGGGGTCAAGGGCGGTAGTACCGCTGTTGAGCGGTACTGCCGCTTGTGACCCTTCGGCCGTAGTACCGCAGGCAGTGCAGTACTACCGCTGGGACGCGAGAGAGAGAGAGAGAAGGAATCTCTCATAGATGCTGAGGACAAGGCGGAGGTGCCAGGCCCCCAGCGGTACTACTGCTGTGGAGCCACGGGCGGTACTACCGCTGCAGAGCGGTACTGCCGCTTGGCTCCTCAGCGGTACTACCGCTGGGTGCGCGGTACTACCGCTTTGACCCAGACAGGACAAGGAAGAGAGGAGAGATCTCTTCAATGGAAAGGAAAAGCTCGGAGGGTGAGAAGCTGATGTGTACGTGATGATTCCACCCATGCAAAACCCCAGCGGACCCCCTCTTGATAGTACGGTGCCCTCTACGCAACTAGTCCACCGAGAAAGAAACGAAAGAGCTACACCGTCTTGAAATACACTCCGAGGGGAAGAAGGCGTCTCGTGCCAGGGGAGAATCTGTGAATTATTCAAAGCACAAGATTAGTCCGCAAACATGTTGTCATCAATCACCAAAACTACCTTGAGAGAGATATGCCGTAACAATCTCCCCCTTTTTGGTGTATTGATGACAACTAGGGATTTGCGCAAGGAAAAGAATTAAAACGAAGAAAGCTAAGAACTACAAAATATAGATGGGCTCCCCCAAAATGTGTGCACCAATAGATGGCACGACACACACATTCGGATCAACACTCACCCTATATTTTATAGTCCAACAATACTAAGCACAAGATATATGAGAGAAGTGAATAAACAGGACAAGCATGCATCTCACAATAAACTACAGTACTCTGACATGACATAAGTAATAAGGTAGCGATAGGGAGCATATGTCTCACACCATATGTCTAGAACTTAGGTCTCACACCAAACCAAACCAAAGAAGGACACCGAGAGAACACACAAGAAACCACAAGACGACTCAAAGCACAACACAAGAAGCAAATCCCTACACTCTCTCCCCCTTTGGCAGCGAGACACCAAAAAGGGCATAGAGTGACACTATGACTCCAGGTGATGGGAGGAGGAAGATTTCGAACATCACATCTCTGCATCTTCATCGTGGGTCGAAAACTGCTCGGCATCGGAGTCAGTCCAGTGGCAATTCTGATGAATCCAGTCCTCCTCTTCAGTGATCTGACCCTCAGATCCACTGCCAACTGTTGCTCCCATCTGACGCATGAGCTCCTTGTGGCGCGTCCTGGCATGCTTCTCCGCCACATGAGTCATGTACTGACCATGAGACTCCATGCAAAAAAGCGTCCTCATCTTGCGCTTAAGCTTCTGTGCCCACGACGGTTCTGCACTAGAGGGGCCAAAGTTCTCCTCATGATCATCAGTAGGAGCCTCACCCTCGGTCCCCATGGCAGCAGCAGCAGCAGACGGACCCCCCTGTGGCAGCAGTAGCAGATGGACCCCCTATGTGAGGCATTGTCCTTCTTCCTCAGACGCTTGATCTCATGAGAAACCAAGTCTCCAGTCTCTAGCAGCACTCTGGGATAAGTCTGTGCCCAGGCCCTCTCAATGAGCCTCATGATGAATGGACCATAGATAGGACACTTGCGCTCAGACACGGCAGATAGAAGTTCAGACCACATGACATGAGAGATATCCAGGCTCTCTCCAGTGCTTGCTTCCTTCTCATGCTGACAGAAAAGGAGCATGTCCACGAGGTAAGAGTGGACCATATCCAGATTCCCGATCCGAGGGAAGAGAGTCTCACGGAATATGTGATGAAGAATGTCCAGATATGGAGACAACTCATAGGTCTTCTTCTCAGTTACTAGGTGAACCTTCACAGTGCAGTAGGGCCAAAGGGCTTGCTTGTGGGTGGATGTAGCATTGCGGTGAGGACGGAAACCGACAGGAGTCTTAAGCTTGTGGGTGGATGACACGCAGTGTTGATGGCTTCGGACCAAAAGTTGTACGGAGACTTGAACTCCGCCATCATGGTCCTTGCCGCATCCATCAACGTCCGGTTCTTCCTCTCCACAACACCGTTTTGTTGAGGGGTGTATGGTGCGGAATATTGATGCTTGATTCCCTCATCACTAAGAAATTCATCCAAGGTGTAGTTCTTGAACTCGGTGCCGTTGTCACTTCTTATTGTCAAGATCTTTGCATTGTGTTGACGTTGTGCTTCATTTGCAAAGTCAATGACGGTTTGTTGGGTCTCGCTCTTCCTCTTGAAGAAACACCCACGTGTACCTTGAGTAGTCATCCACAATCACCAAGAAATACTTCCTACCTCCAAGACTATCGAAGGATGGGGGCCCAAAAAGATCCATGTGAAGGAGCTCCAAGGGCCTCTTTGAATAAATTATAGTCGTGGGAGGGTGAGCCTTCTCATGTAGCTTTCCTTCGATACAGGAACTGCAAGCACGATCTTTAACAAAACTAACATTCGTTAGTCCACGGACATGGTCCCCCTTGAGGAGACTTTGCAAAGATCTCATATTGACATGGGCTAAACGGCGATGCCAAAGCCATCCCACATCAACTTTATCCATTAGGCATGTCGCGGTCTTAGTGGGTCGCTCCGAAAAGTTAATCACATATAGACCGTTCTCGACATGCCCAACAAAAGCTACTTTAAGAGTCTTGCTCCACAAGAGGGCCACGGTATTGATATCAAAGAAAGTGGCAAAGCCCATGATTGCAAGTTGACGAACGGAAAGTAAATTGTATGCAAGGGACTCAACAAGCATGACCTTCTCGGTCATGAGATCATGAGAGATGACCACCTTGCCAAGTCCCAATACCTTAGAGGATGAGGCGTCACCCCACTCGACATTGGTGGGCATAGATGGAACTTTGTGCACGTCCACCACCAAGTCCTTGCTTCTGGTCATATGATTTGTAGCTCCGCTATCGAGCAACCATGATGCACCACCGGAAGCAAACACCTACAAGAGATCAATGCTTGGTTTTAGGTACCCATTTTGTAATGGGTCCTTTGATGTTAGTAACAAGAGTCTTAGGAACCCAAATAGACCATTCAATGTACTCATGAAGAGAACCAACAAATTTGGCATAAACATGCCCATCACTAGCACGGCATAACACATAAGAAGGATTAAAATCACCGGCTTTGTTGGGAGAGGTGACATTGCCCTTCTTGACATTGTTCTTCTTCTTCTCCTTGGGGGCACTCTCTCCCTCCCTCACAAAGGTTTGCATGAGGGGAGGAGGTCGTTTGGTCTTGTCATTCTTCTTCTTGTTCTTGGAGTCGGGCATGTACCCAACCCCTTCCTTGGCCACACCTCCCTTTTGGTTGATCAAGAGATCATTGAGGTTCTTCTTACCTTGTATGCAAGTCGCAAGACCTCTCTCAAGTTGCTCCTTCAACTTAGCATTTTCCTCAACAAGATGTATATGCTCACAACACGGGTTAGTAGCATTTGCATTATCAATTAAAACCATATGAGGAAAAGTTGCTTTCTCCTTAGTTAGCTTCACTTGGAGTTGATCATGAGACTCCTTGAGACTAGTGTGAATGCCCTTCAAGGCCTTGTGGGCCTTGTCAAGTATATCAAACTCCTCTTTGAGTCTAGCAAGATCAACCCCGAGTTTGGCCTTCTCGGAATTCAGCACACGAGAAACAATGAGGGCATGATCATAATCTTTCTTTAACTTAGCATGATCAACGTTGTGTGACTCCTCAAGAGCCAAACGAAGACCACGCTCTTCCTCAAGAGCATTGGAAAGATCCGAAATCTCATCGGCATAGTCACGACTATGCCCTTCCATCTTGGAGATGGTGTCTTCGTGAGCCTCGATCATGTCATTGGCCTCACCAAGTTGTTCCAAGAGAGCAACAAAGTGCTTCTTGGATTTTCCCTTGAGTTTTCCCATAAAGGCCTCAAACTCGTTAGCCTCCACATTAGCTCCCTCAAGTTCATTAATGCTACCCGTTGGGGAAGGATGATTAATGATGGTAGTTTTGATGTTGGAGGTTACCTTGTTGGTGGCTTTAGCCATGAGGCACTTGGAGGTAATGCTCTCGTTGGGTGAGTCGAAGAGAGACACCCGTGACGTTGTTGCAATGGCAACGGAGGCCATGGCAACCGACTCATCATCTTCATCATTGTCATCATCCTCATTGTACTCTTCTTGCATAACCAAAGCCTTGGGAGGAGTCTTCTTGGTGAAGTTATTCTTCTTGGGGAACGACTTGGCCTTGTCCTTTCGGATGAGTTTGCCACCATTGTCTTCCCTCTTCTCATACGGGCATTCCGCAACGAAATGACTCACGTTGCCGCAATTGTAGCAAGTCCTTACACGTTGCTTGCCCCTTGTGCCACTCGAGTTGTTTTTGCTAAAGTTGGGCCTCGGGTTTTTCTTGCTCCAAAATTGCCTTGAAGCAAGTGCCATGTGTTCATGATATGCATAGTTCGTATCTTCGGGGTTGCTCTCCTCTTCTTCCTCTTCTTCTTCCACGGTGAGCTTGGCCTTCAATGAAAGGTTAGGCTTCTTTGCCCGTTGAGAATGGAGCACCGCATTGTCGGCGGTCTTGTCCAAAATGTTCATGGCCACAAACTCATCCAACACTTCACTTGAGGTCAAAGTGTGGAAGTCCGGTCTTTGACGAATGACGGAGGACATGGCCTTGTGGTAGGGCATCATTGCCTTGAGGAATTTGCGCTTGATCCAATTGTCATCCGTGTCCTTGCTCCCGTGATCTCGTAGTGAGACCGCGAGTTTGGTTACTCTCCGATAAAGCTCACGAGGTTCTTCATCTTCCTTCATTGCAAACTCATCGGCCTCATCTTGTACCACTTCGTAGTTGGAGCGTTGAATGCTTGCGCTTCCCCGGTAGAGAGACACGACACAATGCCATGCATCTTTGGCCAAGGCGAAGGGACGAAGATGAGGTAGGTCTTCGGGTGGAATTGCATCTTGAATGATGAAGAGAGCATTCTCATTGAATTGATTCTCTGCGGCTTCTCGAGGAGTGAAGTTGCTTGGATCATGTGGATAGAAACCTTCTTCAATGATTCTCCAAAGGTTAGTGTTCACATGATTTAAATGACGTTTAAAGCAGTAAACCCAAGAATCAAAATCCTCATTTTTCACAATCTTAGGGGGAGGACCGGCATGATTCAAATGAGTGGAAGGAACCTGTCCACCATAAACAAGTGGTGGTTCCACATGGGCAAAGATGCCGGTGCCATTCTTGCCACTAGAAGAAGGAGCCTTTTCACTACTAGTTTCCCCCTTGTCGGGGATAGCATCCGTCACCTTGTTGGCGGGATCAGCCACTTTCAACGGTGCGGTGGATAGTTTAAGCCCCTCAAGAAATTTAGTAAACATGCTTTCAACTTCGGTCGTCATGGAGGTTTTCAATGTCTCCAAGGCCACATTGAACTCCTCACGAGAGACCGAAGTTCCCCCATCTCCCGTAGACGAGATCGGATTCACACCGGAGTGTTCCTCCACACCGTCTACGGTATCAACCATACTCTTTGGACGGTAAAGTCCTTAATAAAGAGACGAGGCTCTGATACCAATTGAAAGGATTGATATGGTTGACTAGGGGGGGTGAATAGGCAACTACCAATTTTTAGCTTTTCTTTACCAAATTAAACTTTGCATCAAAGTAGGTTATCTAGATGTGCAACTAGGTGAGCAACCTATATGATGCAATAACAACAAGCATACAAGCAAGCAAGGGAAGAAACACTAAAGAGTTTGCACAAGTAAAGGTAAGAGATAACCAAGAGTGGATCCGGTGAAGACGAAGATGTGTTACCAAAGTTCCTTCCTTTTGAGGGGAAGTACATCTCCGTTGGAGCGGTGTGGAGGCACAATGCTCCCCAAGAAGCCACTAGGGCCACTGTATTCTCCTCACGCCCTCACACAATGCGAGATGCCGTGATTCCACTATTGGTGCCCTTGAAGGCGGCGACCGAACCTTTACAAACAAGGTTGGGGAAATCTCCACAACTTAATCGGAGGCTCCCAACAAGACCACGAAGCTTCACCACAATGGAATATGGCTCCGAGGTGACCTCAACCGTCTAGGGTGCTCAAACACCCAAGAGTAACAAGATCCGCTGGGGATGAGTGGGGGAATCGAAAATCCCTTGGTGGAAGTGTAGATTGGGGCCTTCTCAACCACTCCCGAGCCAATCAACAAGTTTGATTGGCTAGAGAGATGGATCGGGCGAAAATGGATCTTGGAGTATTTAATGGAGCTTGAGCAATAAATGGAGCTTGGGGGAGGAAGAGGTAGGTGAGAAGGAAGAAGGGGACTCCCTTTTATAGTGGGGGCAACAATCCGGTTGCCCCCCACCAACCAGCCCCGCACAGGGCGGTACTACCGCTGAGAGGGGGCGGTACTACCGCCAGGACAACGGTACTACCACGCCAGCCAGCGGTACTGCCGCGCTGAGGAGACTAGTAGGGAACGGACCCAAATGCGGTACTACCGCGGTGGTAGGGCGGTACTACCGCTCCTGGAACGGTACTACCACCACTACAACCGTGACTAGTGCCGCAAAACCCGACACGAGAAAAAGACCTCTCGAATCGAGGCGGTAGGAGCCAGACTGCCCAACGGTACTACGGCAGTGGGGTCAAGGGCGGTAGTACCGCTGTGGAGCGATACTGCCGCTTGTGACCCTTCGACCGTAGTACCGCAGGCAGTGCGGTACTACCGCTGGGACGCGAGTGAGAGAGAGAGAAGGAATCTCTCAAAGATGCTGAGGACAAGGCGGAGGTGCCAGGCCCCCAGCGGTACTACTGCTGTGGAGCCATGGGCGGTACTACCGCTGCAGAGCGGTACTGCCGCTTGGCTCCTCAGCGGTACTACCGCTGAGTGCGCGGTACTACCGCTTTGACCCAGACAGGACAAGGAAGAGAGGAGAGATCTCTTCAATGGAAAGGAAAAGCTCGGAGGGTGAGAAGCTGATGTGTACGTAATGATTCCACCCATGCAAAACCCCAGCGGACCCCCTCTTGATAGTACGGTGCCCTCTATGCAACTAGTCCACCGAGAAAGAAACGAAAGAGCTACACCGTCTTGAAATACACTCCGAGGGGAAGAAGGCGTCTCGTGCCAAGGGAGAATCTGTGAATTATTCAAAGCACAAGATTAGTCCGCAAACATGTTGTCATCAATCACCAAAACTATCTTGAGAGAGATATGCCGTAACAGTAATCTCCCCGTAATGGTGGCCATGTCATCATGATTACTATCCAAATTACCATTCAACAAAAATCAAAGCCAATTCCAAATTTAAAATAAAGTCAAATAAATTATTTCTTCAAACTATCCAAGAAAAATGTTCGTTGTGTTACAAATAATCACTAGGTATTTTTATGTAGAAATAAATATTATTTGAAATATTAAATTGCCCCCAACCTATTTAAATCAGTGCCCAAAACAGCATATGTAATCCTTTTGTTTTTAAAAGAAATTCAAACAACTTCAAATCACTCCCAAACATTTTTTGGCACTGACGTATATTGCATACTAAATTTTGAGACCAGCCACACATTTTAGAAGAGTCATTTGGTGCTCCAATTAAAAGCAAGTAGTCAAGAATTAAATAACACTGAAAATAAAAGGAGAAGGAAGAAAAGGCCTAAAGCTACGGTGCGACTGGGCCTTAAGTGCACAGAGGCCTAGCCCATCCGCACCTCCCCTGTCTTCCACCTCGTTACAGGGAGGCAGGGGATCGTGGCGCCAATCCACCCACCATGGCCGTGCGTCGGACACGCAACGACCATCCCCCGGCCCTCTGAGGGCATTTTCAATGGGAGGCGCTAGAAGGAGGCGCTAGGAATTTAATCCTGATAGATTGGCGGTTATCTTGTCGATTCCCAGCGCCGCGCCTGGCATCGATGAAAAGAAAGGCATCGAGCGCTTGCTCTTTTTTCACGTACGAGAGAACCAGATCTTTCTGTCTAATCTATAGTTCCAGCCGTGGTTAGCGCCCGTTGTTAGCATCGGCCGTTGGACAAGCGAGCGCTAGCTTCGTGGCAAAAAAATTTCACACGATAAGCGCCTGGATAAGCGTCCAGCATTGGACATGCCCTGAGAGGTTAAGAGCATCCCTACACCCCGCGCCCTGCCCGCTGCTCCGCCTACTGCGCGGCTGCTGCTTCCCCGTGGCTCCAGCCCGCCTGCTCCTGTGCTTGCTCCTGCTGCGCGGCTGCTGCAGGAGCCCAGCGCCGCCCCGCTCCCTGTGCCTTGGCCGCCCACTGCCGCCTGCGCCTCCCGGCCCGCACGCGCCTGCGCTGCCTTGCCGATGCCGCCCTAACCCCGCGTTCTGGCTCCGCCTCCGCCCGCTGCTTCCGGCCGCCTCACCGCCGCAGTCGAATGCGCGCCACCGCTCCCTGCTGCTCGCCTACTATCGCTGCTCGCCGCGTCGGTCGTCGCTACCGGCCGCGCCGTGGCCGGCCCTGCCTGCTTGTGCGTGAGCACGCCCCGGCCATGGCCTTAAGCCAACGCGAGTTAGGGTCGACCCTCTGTTTAAGATCAAGGGCTAATCCCCTGTCAGCTTTTAATCTTTTATTAGTTATGTTATTAATTATTAACTAGAGACTCTGACATGTGGGCCCCCTTAATTAGATTAAAGAAAAATCTTTTAGAAATCATTAAAACACTAACGTGTGGGACCCCCGAGCCCTGTTGACCAGTCAATGGGTCAACGCTGACTACTGACTGGGCAGTCAACAGGGCCCACTGTCATCCTCTCGTGCGCTGCTGGGTGCATTCCACCGGGTGCACCTAGCATTTTCCCGTTTAATTTTGAAATATTAATAATTTCATAAATTTAGAAATTGTTTAAAAACTTTGAAAATTTATATAAAATAAACTGTAACTCGGATGAAAAGGTTTTATATATGAAAGTTGTTCGAAAAAATCCAACAAATCCGAATACATGGTCTGTTGATTTGTCACATGCCCCTAGCATGCTGAACATGGAACTGTCCCCTCTCTTTCATTTGTCCGGAATCCGTCTAACATCGGGAAATCATCCTCGGATGTTTCCCCCCTCCGTCTGCAACGTGTAGCACTAAGTTAGGTCAACCCTAGCTCCGCTTATCGTCTTGTCCTGCTTAGTAATGCATCTATGTGCTTGTATTTACTGTTTCTTCCCCCTATTCTCTCTGGTAGACTTCGAGACTGACGCCAATGATGCCCCTGTGTTCGACTACATCACTGATGACCGTCCTTCTCGTCTGAGCAACCAGGCAAGCTCCCCCTTTGATCATCTCGATATCACCCATTCCATTCTCTCTCTTGCTTGCATTAGATTTTGCTACTGTAATTGATTGCTCATATTCTGATGCATAGCCCGCTTTTGTACCTGCTATTGTTACCTACCTGCTTATTCTAAACTGCTTAGTATAGGTTGGTTAGAGATCCATCAGAGACCCCCACCTTGTCCTAGTTGCCTCGATTTATGTTCGATGACTCGATCAACATGATCGACGTCCAGGCCCCGACACCGCACATCACCCCCTTAGTTGTATGACTCTGCAGAGTTATTATCGAGTGTCGAGGGTGATACCTCGTCAGCACTTCTCATGTCAACCCCTGTAGTGTAGTTATTCAGTCGTGGTCATCGAGGGTGATTCCTCCTTCACCACTCCCGATAACAACTCTGTCGTGCAACCCCTCAAGTGTGGACCATCGAGGTTGATTCCTCCAAGTCCACCTTGACGGTTACATAGAGTGGGAATCCATTGAGGGTGACTCCTCGGGTTTCCCCCTTGCTGTTTCTGACACACGGTTACTTTGACTTACCACAGAACCATGATGACATCGGGTCAGCCTCGAGGGGTACCCGCGAGTGATGTGAAATCGGGTCGACCTGGAGGGTACCCGAGAGATAATTATGTGGCACGGCCGGGCATTCTTAGCCCTTGCCGCAAGTCCATGAGACGGGGCGACGGAGTCAAGTGATTGTGAGTCTCTGCTTGTTACCGCACACTACCAAGACACTAGTTGTTCAGATATTTGATCCGAGTAGGCCTCTAGCCTTTTTCGCACTAACCATCACACGGGAATAAGTATGGGCTCTGTGTCGTATGTATCAGCCGAAAGCTCAACGGACGTCAGCGATGGAGCGACGCGCGCCGGGTTGGACTGGAATGCCTCGCCTTGTATAAGGGGGGCTAGGTCTGCTCATCGGCCGCATGCACAACGTGCAGGAGTGCAAAGGGTGATGGGCCCAAGTCCCCCGCGTGCTAGGATGTAGACCGACGTGATGGCCTCTCTGATGAGCCTAGGTAGGACTGCGGTTTGTTGATCAGCCGAGGGCGGTCATGACCTGATGGTGTGTCCGACCGGAGTTGATCGAGTGTGTTGGGTAAGTTGGTGCATCCCTGCAGGGAAGTATTATCTATTCGAATAGCCGTCTCCACGGTAACGGATGCTCGGAGTTGTATCCCGATCGATACAGCTAGAACTGGATGTTGAGGCATGTAATGGCAATGATGGCTCCGGGATTGCTTTCTCGCAGGGAGTCGAGGAAGTGATCTTTGGGTGATGTTACAACATACTTTAATATTATAGTATGATACTCTTATCTCTTCTGATGTTGCAAGATGCTTGAAGATGCTAGTCTTCGATAGGCTAGGCTTTCCCCTTCTATTCTGGCATTCTGCAGTTCAGTCCATAGATACTACCCATTTCATTGATACCGATGCATATGTAGTGTAGATCCTTGCTAGCGAGTACTTTGGATGGGTACTCACGGTTGCTTTGCTCCCTCTTTTCCCCTTTTCCATTCATCTCGGATGTCGCAACCATATGGTGGAGCCTATGATCCAGACGCCGCCGCCGACAACTACTACTACCCCGAGGGTGCCTACTACTATGTGACGGACGCCGATGACCAGGAGTAGTTAGGAGGCTCCCAGGCAGGAGGCCTTGCCTTTTCGATCGTTGATACTTTTGTGCTAGCCTTCTTAAGGCAAACTTGTTTAACTCATGTCTATACTCAGATAATGTTGCTTCTGCTGACTCGTTTGTATTCGAGCCCTCGAGGCGCCTAGCTTGTAATATAAAGCTTGTATTATTTTAATTTGTCTCTAGATTTGTGTTTTGATATCTTCCCGTGAGTCCTTGATCTTGATCGTACACATTTACGTGTATGATTAGTGTACAATTGAATCGAGGGCGTCACAAAAGGATTGGGCTACCTTGCTGCACTCTTTGTTACCGTTACCGTTACTTGCTCGTTACAAATTATCTTGCTATCAAACTACTCGCTACTTATAATTTCAGTGCTTGCAGAGAATACCTTGCTGAAAACTACTTGTCATTTCCTTCTGCTCCTCGTTGGGTTCGACACTATTACTTATCGAAAGGACTACGATTGATCCCCTATACTTGTGGGTTATCATACCGCCATCAAGGAGACCAAGAGTGTGGACATCTGCCCTGAGCTCTACGGCGCCGTCATGGAGCAGATTGGCTTCAGCCTAGAGGCTCTCATGGTGGCTCTCAGCCACCTGCTGGACAACAAAGCCCAGGGTGTTGGGTTTGTTGCCATGGGAGCAGCCCGCAGGGTGCTCTGGCTGAGGACCTGGCTGGGCAAGCACTACTACTAGTGTTGCTTCTGCTGGTGGCGATGGTGCGCATGATCCTCGACGGCGATGGCTACAAGACTGACGATGATGAGACGATGTATATTTTGTGTAGTTAGTGCTTGAAAACAATCTTGTGGTCTGTATATTTTTGGTGAGGTGGTATAAACTAACCCTTCACGGTGATCCCCATGGTGATCACGAACTTGCGGTGGTAGGATTACAACCTCTTTTGGATGTGGTGGTAGGATGACACCAAAGTAGTGGTAGGTTGAACTTGCTATGATCATGCATACTTACTAATGCTCTTCTGCTCCATTGCCTGCTCCTAGAGTTCTTCATTGCTTGTTGTTTGTGTGTTGCAATGCTTGTTGCTTGAACTTATTGCTCGTTTGCACTGTCAGGGCAAGTGGTATGTCGTGTTCGAAGGTAGGGTTCTAGGGGTTTACAGTTCATGGGAAGCTTGCAACAAACAAATTTCAGGGTACGGCGACAACAACCACATAGGAGGGTTTAAGACTAGGCAGGCGGCAAAAGATGTTTACTCCAAGTATATGCGAGAGTATTCATGCAGCAAGGTTGGGGTTGGCAAGGTGGATGGGCCGTTAGGGCTAAAGAACTTCATCATCTTCGTCCAATTCATCGTCATAGCAATGTTGTAGCGCTAATGTGCTCAGTGTGAATTTGTGTAAGGTGTAGTGATATTGGTAAGCTCACCAAGTAGGGTACAAGGTGAGCACAACTCTGTGCTCGTATGTAAACAAACAACGTGCACTCGCGTGAGCACATACAATGCGAGCAACCAAACACGGTGCATAGAGGCGTCGCTACGATGCAGGGAAAGAACATGCAGGCAACCAATCAACATGCAGATGTTAGTTTTTTGCCTGCATCTGCTCAATCTGATCCAACTGAAACAAGTATGCAAATGAGAAAAAACGATGCAAGCAACCAAACATGCTCTATATCAATCACGTGCGTCGTATCTTCCGTGGCTGGTGGTGGGCCGACCGTGAACTGTGAACGGCAACATGTGTCGACGTGGGGACAGCGAGCCCGGATATGGCCAATGGATAGAGATATGGGATGTGGTGCATGCGTTCGTGTGGTGATGACTTTCCTGCTTGCCCAGCCTCCAGACAGAGATATCTTTGTATTTCTCTCTGTTTTAATTCGACGTGGAAGTTTGAAAGGGAAAAAAAAGAAACAGGAAAATGGACGTGGAGGAATTAATAGATGATATTGTGTGATGCAACGTCCATGGAATTAGAATCACGCGTCCGTCACCGTTGGCTTCGTCATCTTTGATCTCATCGTCGAGTTCATTTGGCACCATTGCATTTATGTGGTGATAGGTATTGAGCGGCTTGAAAACGGAAAGCTAAGCCCCGTTGCTATCCGCAGTGAAAGTTTAGCCATTCCTCGAGTTGATTAAAAGAATTTGTCAAAAATAAACGGCCTTTTTAGACTTGTACATAAAAATTTTGAAGTGTGAGTAAGGTGTCAATGTCGATTTCAATTATTTCATGTCCATCTGTTTTAACTCACCAACCACGAACCACCTAGCCTGTCCCAGTGGAACCACAAATGGAAGGAGACAAACAACGCAAAAAATGATGTAGATAACCAAAAGCAGCCCAGGAGTCTGGAGTTATGGTGTAGGCTCCTAAAACGTATGCATGTGATATGCGCTTTAGGTAGGCCGCATCGGCTGTTGATCCCGATACGTTATGTGGATGGATCAACGACAACACCGATTTTAGATATGGAGAGTGAGAGCACTCCACATTATCGAGTCTATAGGTATGAGTGGTGGCTTTAGGTGGATTGATATATGTTCTTGTCAGGCCTTTATGGAATAATTAACAAAGATGGCTGCATGCATCGATTGATGCAGAGGCCGAGGATTTGACCTCCTTTTCTAAAATAAAATAATAATAATAATAATAATAATAATAATAATAATAATAATAATAATAATAATAATAATAATAATAATAATAATGATGATGATGATGATAATGATAATGAGTCTGGAGTTATATATTGTGACTAGTACTAATTCTTAGTGCAAACATCACCTACAATTTATATCAGATCAACTGAATGCCATCAGCTGTAATGTCTTAAGAACCACCTAAACTTTCATATAATCATCGTTCGAAAATATTTAGCAAAATCGGTAGGCCGTGATGATCTAACCTGACCACTCAAGCCGCCATTTAACAACAATTGTGTATATATACTTATCTGACAAGTGACTAGTGCAGTGTAACCTTTTTTTACTGTAACTACTGCAGTGTAACCTATTCTATGCCCTATCCATATGGTTAAAAAAAGGGCAAATCAGTTACAGCTTTATACAGTTCCCTCTTCGAAAATACTTGTCATCAAAATGGATAAAAAGAGATATATCTAAAACTAATATACATCTAAATACATCCTTTTATTCATTTTGATGACAAATATTTCCGGACGGAGGGAGTATATACTTGTACCTAGTTTGTGTAGAAGGAGCGTCAGTGGTATTATGCAGCCTGGTAGAACTGTCGACCGCAGCAACACGTGCTTTACCTGCAGCGAAGAATGTGTTCCTTAAATTCTTGTTTAACTGCTCTCTTGACAAAGAATTCCAGACTTGTGGTGGGTTCGGCTTTCAGCTAGCTGCTGCGACCGTGCATCCTCTTATATGAATGATCTCAGATATGAAGCGCCTCAACCGCTCTCCAGCACGCCCAGGCCTGACAACGTTAATGTCGCCCCATTCCGAGCACGCCTCCACATCCCCGCCTCCTTGCTTTTCACCCAAATTCCGGCACCACACACCAGGAACCAACTGGGCCGAAGAACGGTTCAGTAGCTCATCATCAACCTTCTTCAGCACTGGTGCTTCCTCCACAAACCGCCTTGCGAAGGCAGCGCTGCTGTTCACCATGTTATCGAGATGCGTTTCATCAAGAATACGCGGCTCCAGCCCAGGAGGATCGTCCCAAACAAAGAAACGTAGATCGCCGTTGACAGTGGTGTTTCTAAAGTCAGATGAACTGCATATGACAGTCTGGAAATATGATTCCATGGAGTAAGCAGCGTTGGCAAAGTACATCAGTAGCCTGCGGGGGAGGTTGTCCCAGCCATGCACGCAATGTTCAGTGAAGTTCCTACTCAGAATTACCCATGGAGAGCCTGCGAGATAGGAAATAAAACATTCAGAAATGCATATATGTGTACTACGTATGTGTAATACGTACTGTCAAGTATAAGAATTAATGGGGGTGCCAATTGTAAGTTAAGTAAGTGAATGGGAACTTAAATATAACTCCAATGAGCACGTGAACTTTCTTATATTTGAACACAAGTATCCTAATTACATGTATCGTCCCTAACTTTCAAGAAATACTCCCTCTAAAGAAATATAAGAGTGTTTAGATCACTATCACTACTTTATTGATCTAAACGCTCTTATATTTCTTTACAGAGGAAGTACTAGCAAATGGGTACATGCTTCTCATGTTCGACCAACTTAGATTGTCAATGTTGCCATTAAAAACTTAAGCTGTGAATATTTCTTAGAATTTCACTACAATTAATCACTTTACATTATGGCATCAAAAACAGAGGCAACGACTCGTGATAGTAACAAAATCTTAGTCCTTTTCTAAATCACTATCAAGTCGGATGTGCATGGCTAAAATACGTTATAACATATTTTGCTATGTATCAAACGTTTAATTTGGCCAAAATATTCTTAATGTACCTCTGTTTTGTTTCCTTAACTTATATCACGGTGTGATAGTTCCTGAGTTCTAGCGTGGATTTATTCGTACTCAGTACTCGTGCAGGATTTTTAATCACCCACAATTTCTTTCAGCATTTTCCCGACACATCAATGGCAAAGTATCGGCAGCTTTCTTCCTTTATCTATGACCATCATGAATCACGTTTTCAATGTCTCTAGCAGGAAAGAAAATGAAGAATTGGTTGTAGAAAATTGTACTGATACAATTTGCTTTCGATTTTTCATCTTATAAACAAATTCAACTTCAATAGAAAAAGTTAGGGAAGCCCGAGCTCTTTGGAATGCTTATAGGACACAAAGTTATATATTAAATATTGGAATTGCTTTTCTTATGTGGACCGACAAGTTCTTTATAAATGAATTTGATTATCATAAACATTAGTTATATATACTTCAAGATAATTAGGGAGATGCACTATTTTCTCTTGGTGGTTATAAGCATAACAGCTCCTTGTGAAGGATGAGGGGACTAGATGGCGGAAGTAGTTTGACAAGTTGTTCAATGGAGAGAATGGGAGCTCTACCATTGAGCTGGATGACTCCTTTGATGGTACCAGCAGACGTCCTCTGAGATGAACCCAAGAGTCTAAGGTCAGGGAGGCTTTAAAAAGGATGAAAGGAGACAAAGCAATGGGCCCTGATTCTATCCCCATTGAGGTATGGAGAGGCCTTAGAGACATAACGGTAATACGGCTAACTAAGCTTTTCAACCTCATTTTTCAGGCAAACAAGATGCCAGAAGAATGAAGGCGGAGTATATTAGTACCAATCTTCAAGAACAAGGGGTGTTTAAAGTTCTACTGATTACTGTGGAATTAAGCTGATGAGCCATACAATGAAGCTATGGGAGAGAGCCATTAAGAGGAATGACAATCGTGACCAAAAATCAGTTTGGTATCATGCCTGGGAGGTCGACCGTGAAAGCTATTTTCTTGGTACGACAACTTATGAAGAGATACAGGTAGCAAAAGAAGGACCTATATGGTGTTCGTTGACTTGGAGAAGGTCTACAATAAGATACCGCGAAATGTCATGTGGTGGGCCTTGGAGAAACACAAAGTCCCAACAAAGTATATTACCCTCATCAAGGACATGCACGATAATGTTGGGACAAGTGTTCGAACAAGTGATGACAACACTAATGACGTTTTGATTAAAATAGGACTGCACCAAGGGTCAACTTTGAGCCCGTATCTTCGATATCCCATGGTGTATGCTCTTTACGGATGATGTGGTGCTACTCGATGATTGTCGGATGGGGGTTAATAGAAGAGACCTTTTACGGTACACTCTAACATATATTAGCCGTCTATTCCATAGATTTTAGCGGATGAGATTGATCTATACTACTAAATTCTGTGAGTAGTATATGGCACCCAACACGAGTAGTATATGGGTTATAGGGGTAGAATCGGGAGAATAAAAAAATCCCACAAATTATGGTTACTTGACATCAATTTATTCTAATTATCAAATATTTCTTTACCCCAACAAAGACACTGAGAATCTTCAAATTATCAAATATTTCTTTATCCTAACTCTTTAGTCGCATACGCGTGTATATGAGCTCGTTTCTTGGCATCCTAATAGTTCTAGTGACCCAGCATAGTTTGCATCCAATATCTAATTAATAATGCTAACGAATATTAATCGAAAAGTGGTGAGGTAGTGCCGGATAGCACAATGGCAAGTTAGGTTCGCATACTACCAAGCTAGAACTATGAGGAACACCAAGCGATCGGTTGCAAGGCCTTGGCGATCGCGAGGGCCATAAGTGAGGGCGTGAGCATAGTGCCGAGATTTCAAGGGGGCGATCGAGAGGAACAGGCGGAGAAGACGAGCATCGTAGCAATGTGCCCATGTTATACGAAATGGGTCTTAGGAGAGAAAAAATATCCCTATGATTTAGACATTATTGCACTTACCAAGAAAAAGCCTGATTATTTTAAACATTGATGCACTTACCAAAAAAAAGCCGGTTGTAATTTGACCGTTATGCCTTATAATATCAGCGGTTAGATTAAACCTAAACTACTCCTCTTCCCTAGGAGTAAGATGTACCGTAAAATTCTCTAATAGAAAGTTAAAGCTTTAGAGACAAACTTTGGAATCGAAAGGTTTTAGGCTTAGTAGAATTAAAACCGAGTACATGAGATGCGATTTCAATACTACTAGGCACGAGGAGGAGGTTAGCCTTGATGGGAAGGTGGTATCTCAGAAGGACACCTTTTGATATTTGAGGTCAATGCTGCATAAGGATGGTGATATCAACGAAGATGTGAGCCATGGAATCAATGCTGGATGGATCAAGTGGCGCCTAGCTTTTGGCGTTCTCTTTGACAAGAGAGTGCCACAAAAGTTAAAAGGCAGGTTCTATAGGACGGTTGTTAGAGATATATTTGGTATGTAGAGATTGTTTGGGATTAGATAGGAATTGTTTCCATCTTATCTCTAGGAGGCGTCTTGTCCTCCAAGTCTTGTACTCAATATATACCCGCCTTCGAGGCTCAATAATACATCTATCATATTTCGCAGCAATCCCTCTCTCTCCTTTATAACATGGTATTAGCCTTATCTCGATCCTAAACCCTAGCCGCCGCCGCTTCCGCACCCACGCGCCGCCCTCGAGGCGGTCAACCTCCATGACCGCCGCTGGGGGCCGCGCCGCCCGTACCTAGGGTTCGTCTGCCGGTCGTGTTGGCCGGCTGCCCTAGCGAGTCCTTTTCTCGAGCCCTTGCTCCGGGTTTTTCTCTCCCACCGGTCACCTTGATCGACGTTTTTCTTTTTGGTTTTCTGATCTACGCTTGATCGGTTTGCGTCGCCCGCCGCCGCCGTCGACCCTCGCGCGCCTCTACTTCAACCCCGGCGTGACCAGCCAGCCTCTCCTTCGACCCGACGTCCTACGCCAGCCGCTCCGCCCTGCTTCGACCGGGACTCCTGCATCGCCCCGACCCGGCGGCCTCGCGCCATGCGTCGACCCATCATAGCCGTCGTTCGCGCGCCGGCCCGGCCATCGATCCACGCCATCCGCCTCTGCCGCGTCTGCCTTGCCGACCTCATCCCTGGCTGTGCCTGGCCGGCTGCGTTAGGCTCTTCGGCTGCCTCAACTCGGGCGCCGCTGCTACATTGGTCGCTGGGGCCTCGCTGCCCGGGCGCCGGCGCTATTTTGGCAGCCCAGGTGCTGATGCTGACGCGCTCGTCCGCACGTCGTCCCATGTCGTCCGTCATCGTCGGCGTCATCTTGGACTCCGCCGCCACCCCGCCTCCACCGAGCGGCGTCCCCGACCTCGCGTGCGATCGGCTTGATCATCTGCTTGCCGCCACGATCCGCCTCATCTACGCCACGCAACCGACCTGGCCCATCGGTTGCGCATGCCTCTCTAGGTCCCATGAAGATCGTCCCGGAGTTCAGCGCGCCCCTCCACCGATCGAGCAATGGGCTACTGCTGTGTTGCCCCGTCAGGCCGCAGCGCCGCCGCCCCGTGATTCTCCCTCGCAGCTGCATCGACTCGCACGTCGTTGCTGCGTCGCCCCTTCGGGCCGTAGTGCCGCAATACGCGGTCCTAGCCGCCGCCCCGAGGCCATCCTCGCGGTTGCACCATCCCGTGCTCAGCCGCTGCACCGCCCCTTCAGGCTGCAGCACCGCGGCCCGCGGTCCCCGCAACTGTCCCGAGGTCTTCCGCCGCCGCCGCGGCCCACGGTGCACCGCCGTCCCCGCACGTCGACCTCTCGTGGTATGCACCGCGCCACCTCCCTTGGCACGGGAACGCTACCGTCCACGCCGATCTTCACCACGCCTCGGGTTCCTCGCCTACTTCGAGCACCGCCGCCGCTCTTCTTTGGCCGCCACCGCTGCTACCCCCATAGCCGCCGACGCCGCCCGTCCACCTCCTTCGTCTTCGTCCAGCACCAGCCTGTTGCCAACGTCGCCGTCATCTAGCCCGACCACTTCGTCTACTCCGGCCACCGTTGGTGACATCGGCCCCTACGCCAATTGGCACCACAACCGTCGTCGAGTCTCCTTCTCTGCTGGCCCTCCGACTTCTCCGACATGGCGTACAGCTCGTGCAGGTCCCTCGTCTACGCATGCTCGGTGCTGGCAACACCGATGCGTGCCTTCGTCCACGACGTGTCCCTGGGCCTGGCAAGCCTGGTGTGGCGCTTCGTCAACTTCATCTTCGTCCGTCTACGCATGCCCAGTGCTGGCAACACCGATGCGTGCCTTCGTCTACGACGTGTCCCCGGGTTTGGCAAACCCGGCGTGACGCCTCGTCAACACCGTCTTCTTCCCAGCGCACCACTTCTTCGACACTACTGCGCCCATGACTAACTCGGCGCCTCTTGCGCCCGCGGCTCCACGACGACTTCCTCGACACCGGCTACCCCGACTCGACATCGACCACGACATTCTTCGCACGGCTACCTCGACCACGACTACACCACCCTACGCTCTCGGCTACCTCGACATCGGCACAAAGGATTATCATCCGCTTGAGCAACTCGTCGGCTTCCTCTACAGTCAATGCGTCCGCAACGCGACACCGTCCGCGACGCTCCCGCTATGACTACGAGGGATGTCAGCCCATCGGCTGCTATTCTCTCCAGTCTGACTGTCCGCGACGCTCCTGTTGTTCGCGACGCTACCGATACGACTGCGGGGGGATGTTAGAGATATATTTGGTATGTAGAGAATGTCCGGGATTAGATAGGAATTGTTTCCATCTTATCTCTAGAAGGCGTCTTGTCGTCGAAGTCTTGTACTCAATATATACTCGCCTTTGAGGCTCAATAATACATCCATCATATTCCGCAGCAATCCCTCTCTCTCCTTTCTAACAACGGTGATTCCACCCGCAATGTTGTATGGCGTTGAGTGTTGGCCGACTAAAAGGAGGCATGTTCAACGGATGGGGGTAGCGAAAATGCACATGTTGAGATGGATGTGTGGCCTCACAAGACAGGATCTGGTCCGGGATGATGATATACATGATAGAGTTGGGGTAGCACCTACCGAAGAGAAACTTGTCCAACATCGTCTGAGATGGTTTGGGCATATACATGTAGAGCACTAGAAACTCCAGTGCATAGCTGTGGTTAAAGCGTGCAGATAATGTCAAGAGAGATCAAGGTAGACCAAACTTGACTTGGGAGGAGTCCGTAAAGAGAGATCTGAAGGACTGGAATATCACCAAAGAACTAGCCATGGACAGGGGTGTGTGAAAGTTAGCTATCCACGTGTCAGAACCATGAGTTGGTTTTTGAGATCTTATGGGTTTCAGCTCTAGCCTACCCCAACTTGTTTGCGACTAAAGGCTTTGTTGTTGTTTGTGTAAACATAATAGCTCCACCCAATCATCACGTGATTTGACTTTATGGTTCCTTTTTTCGTGCGAAACTATGGTTCCTTCTTTCAATCCCCAAGTACTCTCGATTTTTCTATTGATACGTGCCAAAAAATAGTTTCATGAGCAAAATCTTCAATATAAACAAGATCCTAGGTTGAAACTTAATTTGTTATGTTTTCATTTGAAAATTTGCTGGAGGTGTTACTATAGAGTTTAATCATCGGATTTGCTAAATCTCATCTAAATGATATTTAGCTATGTCTCAACTAAATTTTGCACTGTAGCTCCCAGATTCGTACTGCTTATCACGCATGAGACAGTTTCAGGATGTTGCTGCGAGGTTTGTGTTTTTTGCCTGGGCCATTATCGGTTTTGATTCGTTTCGATGTCTTTCTTTACTGGGCTGGGTGGAGATTTACCTACCTGGGCCATTGTACTTTTTGGTTGCCTGCGTATGCATTCTTTTTTCTGTTTGTTTTTGTTTTCCTTGAAAATGTGAGAGAGTACAAAAAAGTAAGAACCAGAACCACTTTCCATGTCCCGTGAAGCCCTTGACCCATCCTCTAATCACATACTCCGATCCAGTTGCGTGTCTACTCTCAACACAAAATTTGTCCAGATTTTTTGTGCCTGTGTATTTTCTTGTGTTTCTTTGTGCAGGTCAATCCAAATGGTCAAGGGACCTAGTTTGTATGGGGAAAAAACATGGGGGTTTAGGGGTGCCCAACATCAAAGATGTTAACCTTTGCCTCCTTGGGAGCTGGGTAAAGAGATACATCAAAGATGAAGGCAAGCTTTGGAAACAAATAGTGGACAAAAAATACATCCACAACTCCCCTAACATCTTTGCTAGTAAACCCCAAAACCCTTCCAGATTTTGGCAAGGGGTCATGTGGGCTGCTAAGGCTTTGAAATTTGGATATAAATGGGTGGTGGGAGATGGACAGAAGATCAGATTCTGGGAAGACATCTGGTTTGGTACATCCCCCCTCTCAGTCCAATTCTGGCCGCTTTACACCATCTGCCACCAACAATGCTCTACCATAGCTGAGATCTGGGACAGCTATGAGATTAAACTCACCTTCAGGAGGGTTTTCACACCTGCTATGATGGAGCATTGGTATGCCCTAGAGCAAATCATTAGGAGTACCCTGCTTCGAGAGGAGGGTGACTCACTCATTTGGCAATATGAAGCCAAAGGGGAACACACCACTAGTTCCCTTTATAGTATCATCAACTTTAGGGGGGTCCAGCCTGTGTATATACCAGCGGTGTGGTCAATAAAAACCCCACCCAGAGTCCAGGTGTTTTTGTGGCTACTCTCCCACAACAAGCTGATGACAAAAGACAACCTGGCCAAGAGAGGCATAGAAAAAGCCCCAGAATGTGTTTACTGCTCTGAAAAAGAATCCATTACACACTTATTCTTTGAATGTGTGGTGGCCAAGCAAATCTGGGCGGAAATATCAGAATTTTTTGGTGTAGAATTAGGGTCTAACTACTTATCAATTGCTAGATTTTGGCCAGCTGACAAGAAGCATATCGCTTTAAATTCAGTCTGTGCATGTGTTCTATGGGCTATGTGGAAAAATAGAAATTCACATGTCTTTAACAATGCTATATGGACTGATGTGAAACAGATATGGAGGAGAGTGCTAGGACAATTCAGGAGATGGCTGATCTTGTTCGAAGGACCTGCATTGACAAAACTGGAGGCGTTCGTTCAGAAAATCTCCTGCATCCTAGAAGCCCCACTGCAGATTCTGGCAGGTTAACTGTCGAGACGAAAGACACTGAAGGTGGCTTCGATCGCTCGCTTCTCTTCTCCCGCTCGAAGTCCGATGACGCTCCAATCACAAAGGGGCCAGCATACCAAATCTCTCCACCAAGAAGCCCTCGCGAAAGCACCTGCAAGGCGACGCTGCTCAGCCCGGTCACCCCTCTGGAGCTGGGTGGATCGCCAGCTAAACCATGGAAGAAGCTCAAGGTGGTGCCCACTACAGAAGTGGCAAAGGAAATGGTGTCGCTGGGGACTGCATAATGCAGCGCGCTAACTGAAAAGTGGAAGAAATCTGGTCTCCAGGGAAAAAGGAGGGGAGAGAGGTGTTGGTTATTACAGATTCGTGCGCGAAAATGTAATAATGAAAACTCTGTTTAGACTTCTATTGTAGAGCTGATCTGCTGTCTTTCAGCTGATTAGCTGTCTTTGTAGTGATGTTACTTTCCTGAACATGCTTGCCATGACTGTAATGGTGTTACTTTCCTGGTTTCATCTATAAAATGGGGCCGGGGGGCTCAAAACCCCCTTTTCTCTAAAAAAAATGGTCAAGGGACAAAACAAAATAGAAGTAAAGACCAAAAAACAGCCTAATGAAATACAAGCACGCATCGAACCAGCCCAATTGGAACGCACACATGAATCAAGAGGAACAAAAAAAGTAGTGGCAAAGACAAAGGCCGAGGGGAGGCCATGGGAGTTGCGGCTTTATATATAAAGCGGGGGGTAAGCCTGTTTCATGAGTTGGGAACGGGAACTACAAAACAGTGATGATGTCATATTAGATGTGTTATGTCACATCTAGATGAGCCTTAACAGACCCTTTAATTATTATTTTCCTTCTAAAGAAGTGTTTGTATGCTTATAATTCTTAACTCATAATGTCTGATTCAGCATGAGGGCTAATCCTAGTGATCTTTATTTAATCAATAGCACATAAAAGAACAATCGGTTGGTGGCTTTGTTCCAGATTTAATAGCACCGGGGTTTAATCAAACATATTTGAATCACTGATGTCCTACTATATTTCAGAAATGTTTTAAATACCGAAAAAGACCTGAACTAGAAACTATGTTTGCACACACCTGTGAATATCTTGAATGCCTCAGGCATTTGTCTAGTTTCTGTCGCAGGAAAGGGCTGGGTATTCTTGTCCATATATAGACTTGCGTCGACAATAAGTTTTTCAAACCTTTCATGCCTGAAAGGGCCAAGGAAAATGTTTAGGGAACGAAACAGGATATAGCGAGCTACACTCTAGAAATTTTCCTGCTTACAGAACTCACTCTTTCCATCCGAGGTTACTTGTGTGATCAATAAAGTTGAGGTGCCTTGGTACAGAAGAAAATGCATAAAAGAGATCTGCATTTAAATAAAAAAATTCTTTAAAATTATTAAAACAAAGTGAACATGCTTGTCATTGGGCACTCGCCAAAACATATCTCTATAAACAAACAAACAATATATCCCTATGAAACAAACAAATCAACAATATATGCCGAGAAGCTCTATATATGTTGTCTTCATTAGTGGACATTTGTTGGTTGTGCAGAAAATTTCATTTTGTCATTTTTTTTCAGGTTTTTATATAAAGGAAAATGTGTACACTCGTACTGAGGGCAGCAAGCAACAATAATTTTCACCATAACCTGATGGTATAAAATCAAACGAGAAATCACTCGCAACGCCACCCGCCTTGCGCAGTGTGACTGGCCACATGGACCCGCACATGATTGTGATGAGCGGGATGTAAGGCATCCCATGGGTAGCGCACTAAGCCCTGTTACGCATTACCCTTCTTGAAAGGAGTTCTTTTATTTGCGGAATATAGACTCTTACCAATGAGTTACACCCGTAAGATTGAGCCCGTAAGTCAAGCATTATTGGTATACTGTACTACCTCCGTTTCTTTTTACTCCAAATATAAGATTTGCCTTAAGTCAAAGTTCGTAAATTTTGCCTAAGTTTATATTAAAATATATCAACATCTACAATACAAAAGATATACAATATGAAAATTAATTCATTGATGCATCTAATAATATTGATTTTATATTATAAATATTGATATATTTTTTCTACAATTTTGGTCAAACTTTATAAAGTTTGACTTAACACAAAACTTAAATGCAAAGTAAAAAGAAACAGTGGGAGTATTAAATAAGGCTCAAAGATAAAAATGCAACCGTTCTGACTAACCTCAACCCTCTTAAATACGGTGCCACTGGCAATCTGTCATATCAAATGAAAGTGCTTTATGTGACGTTTGGGCAATATCCCAATGATAGCTCTCGCTGATTATCAAATTTCAGAAGCACACATGAGTTGCCCGACTTGGTAGGTTGTTGCAGAATTGATTAAGCAAGTATAGTACCACGGAGTACGGACAACTACCATAGAAGACCGTTCGAACAATTCAGCACAAAAACATACTGCAACGCCCTTGAGGATGGTACTGAAATTGGCACAGCTAGAAACAGAGTTGTACAAAGGTGCAGCTAGTACCTACCAGTTTCAAGGGCTAACAGCACGATCAAATTCAAATGTGAGATTTTAGACTGATTCATAGCTTGCAATGTCAGGCAACAACAACCAAAGAAAGCTATGTCAGCCGCCCCAGCTCAATGGTAACTTGTGTACAATCAAGTCGTAACTCGCAAGAAAGAAATCCATCTCATGAGTCTTGAGAGGCAAGCAATCGATCACATCGCAAATTCGCAATCATAACCATCCACGAAAAAAAAACTACACCTTTCAATTCCATGTATATCCAAGAACATAGAAAATTAATTAAACATAAGGAAGAGCATGCATCAGAAGAGTGATTGCTAGAAGTATCTTACCGTCCTGCGTGACGAGAGGATAGTCCCAGGAGCTGAGCGTGACGAACCAGTCCCAGTCAGCCCCAATCCTGAGCAGCACGGCGGCGCCGTGCAGCGCCGCGGCGAGCACCGAGGAGCCCGTCCTGTCTACCGCGTAGCTCTCCCCTACCACGTCGACGTTTGAGAACTCCCTCCACGCCGCCTCGTCCCGCGCAGCGGCGGCCAGCTCCGTCCGCTCGTCCCGCGACGCCCCCGCGTCCAGGTGCAGCAGGTACCGGTTCCTCGGGTGATACACCGCCCTGAGCAGCCTGAGGACCCTGCGGCCCTCTCCGCCCGTGCCGGATATCCAGTACGCGAAGGAGGGCGGGCTCCCGGGACCCCTCGCCACGAGCGGCGGCCCTGGCTGGACGCCCGCGCGGGGGTAGGCGAGCCCGTACGGGGAGGCGCGGAAGAGCACCAGCAGCGCAGCCGCGGCCAGCGCGGCGGCCGCGATGGCCGGGGGCAAGCGGCACGACCCCATTGCACCGAGTTTCATGTTTTGGGAGGTTTGACCCGCGCGGCCGGCGGCATGAGGCGTACGGAACTGGAAGCGCGGTAATGAGTGGTAAGGGGAGACCGTGCGTGTTACGGCGGCGGCGAGGTGGCCGTCGTCGACTAGTGCGTGGTTTTGGAATTGGATGCTTGGACTGAGAGACGGGGACAGGAGGAGAGAGTTTAAAAAAGTTAGGCGGCACGGCACGGGCGCAAGGTGGCGTCGTGGGCCGAAAGGTCTAGAGGAAGGTGCGGTGCGGTGGTGGGATGTTACCGGTTGGCATTTAGTTGTGGTGGGGTATGTTGGAGTTGTGTCGAATATAATGTATAAAGTAGGTTACGGTTGAATTTGTAGTTGTATTATGTTTATATAGAATGTGAAGTCGTGTTCTAGTAGGACACTTGTATACTAGGCCTCTCATATATAGCGGAGGTAGACACACGATGTAACCTATGCCAACATAATAGCATAGGCGCGCAAGGGAGCCGGCGGCATGTGCCAGCGCCCGGGTGGCCGGTGTGCGGTATTGTGACGGTGTCATGGGAAGGAGCGTTCATAGTCAGGCCCCGGGGATGTAGCCATATCGATGAACCTCGTTAACAAATCTCGGTGTCGTGCTCGTGTGATTGCTTGGTCCTCGGATGATCGACGGTATGCCTCGGATTTACTCTAACAAGTGGTATCAGAGCTGGTTGATCGAAGGCCAGTTGTATTGATCTAGAGGATGAAGAAGCAGTCCCTTATGGATGCGTCGGCGGTGGCTTGTATGCGCGTACAGCGGCACGCGCGCGGGAATGTGCAGCGATCGATCGGATGGATGGATCGGGCGAGCATCAAGCGGCGCGTACGTGCTGATGGGATCGCTGGCGGCTGGTGCGTGCAACAGTGGGAGCCTAGGTGTGGCCCATGGCGGTGCGACCCATATGGCTGCAGCAGGGGGCAAATCCGAAGCTGGCGAGAAGCGCGTCTCGCGCAGGTGATGCTCAAGAGCAGGCTGGAGGACTCGTGACGTGTGCGTACAGAAGCTGGACGCGAGATTTGTTTAGAAAAAAAGGGACCGAGTCCCAGGAGGAGAGGAGTTATCCTAGTGGCCGAGACGGCGGACGTGCAACATCAAGGCAGAAAAGCATCCATCGTTGGAAGGCGAAGACTTGGGCAAGCAAAGCTAGCATCTGAAATTGTGTAAGGGAGCAACTCCATGTGAAGACCAGAAGCTATCCTGTTGGATTTACAACTAGTATACTTGGTGTACTTGGGGATCACGGAAAGAGTGCTCGGTATTTTTTCACAGGTCCGCTGTACAAAGAATTATGGAGCCAACGGTATCAAGTTTGAGGTGAAGATGTTCGATAGAACTGAAAACTTTGGGTTATGGCAGACAAAGGTGAAAATTTTGTTGGCACAGCAAGAATGCTTGAAGGCGTTGCGGGGTGTCAAGCCAGATGGACGATGAGGATTGTGAGGAGTTGCAGATGGTTGCAGTCTGGAAAGTTTGGTTGGATCAGATTTGCCAGTCAGGCGGATCGACGCAGGTCGGTTGGTACCGAAGACGGTGGTGGGGTCGACGACAACATAGGTGTGTGCTGCTGATGGTGACCGACTTTTTGGCGTGGCAACACGCGGCGCAGGCCTGAGGGCTTGTGTGGCTTCAACAAGACTATGGCGCGGGGTTGATTGAAGATGGCATACACATGAGAGTTTGAAGTCGATGCGACGCGGGGGTGGACTGATCCTCTATCATGGAGTCATGTTGAAGGTGGAGCTGATTGAGGGGCTACGGTGTAAGAGCTCAGAGAGTCGAAGCCTATTCAGCGGGGAAAAGCGAGGGACACGTAATTCGGACTGGAGCCTGGTGGTCTGATGGAAGTGTAAAACTCGTCATCGGTCGGTGATGATCGGTGGTACTTTGTAGTGGGGTTGAGTGGTGTGGGTCCGTGACCCTTGAGACTCGACCGGGACAGCGGAGACTCGACGCGGTAATAGCAGCGAGGCGTGCGGTACGCACGGACATGGAGACGGGCCAGGGCTCTGGTGGTCATACATGTGGTGAAACAACTGCGAATTTGACTCGAGATGACTAAAAGCAATGGTGAAATTCCTTCAAGTTTCAGACAGGCGGTCAAGAAAGGAGCGGTGATATTGAGTTCAGGTAACTCTTATGTGTGACACCCAATATGTGAGTTGTTCAATTTCACGCAGGTCAGTGATCAGTGTGTGATGGCGTTGGACTGATACTCTGGAAGTTGGGGGTGCAAACTAGAGTAATGTGGAACTTAATTTTGCTCGAGTGTTGACTGTGGTCAAGAAAAGAATGGACTACAAGTTGCAGGTGGAGTCATATGGAGTCTTTGGAGTAGCAGCGGTGCTCATGGGATAAGTTCAAGTCCAATGTACATGGAAGTTTGACGCATGGACAAATACAGGATGGTGGATTATATTCACCAAGGTGGAGTTTGTTGGAGTTGTGTCGAATATAGTGTACAAGATAGGTTACAGTTGAACTTGTAGTTGTATTGTGTTTACATAGAATGTGGAGTCGTGTCCTAGTAGGACACTTGTATCCTAGGCCTCTCATATATAGCGGGGGTAGACACACGATGTAACCTATGCCAACATAATAGCACAGGCGCGCAAGGGGGAGCCGGCGGCGTGTGCCGGCGCCCGGGTTGCCGGTGTGCGGTATCGTGACGGTGTCATGGGGAGGAGCGCCCATAGTCAGGCTCCGGGGATGTAGCCATATCGGTGAACCTCGTTAACAAATCTCGGTGTCGTGCTCGTGTGATTGCTTGGTCCTCAGATGATCGACGGTATGCCTCAGATTTATTCTAACAGGGCCGCGGAGGTGTTTAAATGGGCGCGGCGGACGGACGGGACGGCGTTCGGTTCGAAGGCAACACAAACGCCTATGACCAAACCAACACAAAAACCAACCTGGGTTCTGGCCGTCATGTTTGTTAAAGCATCTCCAGCCGTTGAGCCCCTCAGGAGGCATTTTTTCCACCGCTTGGGGGCTGCCGGCGAGAATTTTGGCCTTGGGAGGCAAAAAATTTCACTCGTATTGCACCCCAGCAGTGTTGGCGAGAAGGACGAGCGGGTGCCGGTGATCAGCAGCGAGCAGGCGGGGAAGGAGAATGACGATGGCCAGGTAGGGCGGAGCAGGCGGCCACAGGCGGGGCGGACCCGGCGGCCGGGAGGCCGACGAGCAGCCGCCCTGTGCGAAGCCGGCAGGCGGCCTGACCTGGCGGAGCCGGCGCGGGCGGGGACTGTTGGGGAACGCAGTATTTTAAATTTTTTACCTACGATCACGCAAGATCTATCTAGGAGATGCATAGCAATGAGAGGGGAGAGTGTGTCTACGTACCCTCGTAGACCGAAAGCGGAAGCGTTTACTAACGCGGTTGATGTAGTCGAACGTCTTCGCGATCCAACCAATCCAAATACCGAATGTACGGCACCTCCGCGTTCAGCACACGTTTAGTTCAATGACATTCCTTGGGCTCTTGATCCAGTTGAGGCCGAAGGAGAGTTCCGTCAGCACGACGACATGACGATGGTGATGATAAAGTTACCGGCGCAGGGCTTCGCCTAAGCACTACGACAATATGACTGAGGTGTGTAACTGTGGAAGGGGGCACTGCACATGGCTAAGACAAATCTTGGAGTTTCTTTGGGGTGCCTCTACCCACGTATATAAAGGAGGGAGGAGTAGGAGGCCGGCCTAGAAGGGGCGCGCCTATATGGGGAGTCCAACTAGGATTCCCAATGCTAGTTGGAGTCCCCTTCCTTTTTCAAGAGGGGAGAGAGGGAAGGAGTAGGAGAGGGAGAAGGAAAGAGAGGGGGGCGCCGCCCCCTCCCTAGTCCAATTCGGACTTGCCATAGGGGGGCACGGCCAACCCTTGAGGCCCTTCTCTCCTTTCCCGTATGGCCCATTAATGCCCACTACTTCCCTCGGTGAATTCCCGTAACTCTCCAATACTTCGAAAAATACCCGAATCATTAGGAACCTTTCCAATGTCTGAATATAGCCTTCCAATATATCAATCTTTACGTCTCGACCATTTCGAGACTCCTCATCATATCCGTGATCTAATCCAGAACTCCGAACAACCTTCGGTACATCAAATCACATAACTCATAATACAAATCGTCATTGAACGTTAAGCGTGCGGACACTACGGGTTCGAGAACTATGTAGACATGACCGAGACACATCTCTGGTCAATAACTAATAGCGGAACCTGGATGCTCATATTGTCTCCTACATATTCTACGAAGATCTTTATCGGTCAAACCGCATAACAACATACGTTGTTCCCTTTGTCATCGGTATGTTACTTGCCCAAGATTCGATCGTCGGTATCATCATACCTAGTTCAATCTCGTTACTGGCAAGTCTCTTTACTCGTACCGTAATGCATCATCCCATAACTAACTCATTAGTCACATTGCTTGCAAGGCTTATAGTGATGTGCATTACCGAGAGGTCCTAGAGATACCTCTCTGATAATCGGAGTGACAAATCCTAATCTCGATCTATGCCAACTCAACAAACACCATCGGAGACACCTGTAGAGCATATTTATAATCACCCAGTTACTTGTGACGTTTGATAGCACACAAGGTGTTCCTCCGGTATTCGGGAATTGCATAATCTCATAGTCAGAGGAACATGTATAAGTCATGATGAAAGCAATAGCAATAAAACTAAACGATCATTTATGCTAAGCTAATGGATGGGTCTTGTCTATCACATCATTCTCTAATGATGTGATCCCGTTCATCAAATGACAACACATGTATGTGGTCAGGAAACTTAACCATCTTTGATTAACGAGATAGTCAAGTAGAGGCATACTAGGGACACTCTGTTTTGTCTATGTATTCACACATGTACTAAGTTTTCGGTTAATACAATTCTAGCATGAATAATAAACATTTATCATGATATAAGGAAATATAAATAACAACTTTATTATTGCCTGTAGGGCATATTTCCTTCAGGGAGCCGGAGCGGGGCTGCGCGAGGCCGGGGCGATGCAGCGTGGAGACGGCGGGGCGGAAGCTGGCGGGTGAGACGCCGGACGGGGCGGGTCGCGCGGATGGTGCAGAGCCGGAGTGAGGCGGAGCAGCATAGTCGAGGATGGGGCGCAGGTAGAGCCGGCCGGGGGTGCGCGCGGGGGATGCGGGCAGCGGCGGGATCCTGGAGCCGGCCGGTGTGGAGCACCCCGCGGGGGCCCGGAGCCGACTGGCCAGAGCGGAGCCAGTGACGCAGAGAGGTAGCGGGGAGCGGCGCAGCCGTCCGCGGAAGCGCGCGAGGCGCGGCCAGCGTGCGCTATGCCACACGACGAGGCAGTAGAGGAGCTGGCTGGCGGGGCAGCGCGGGAGGCCGGACGCGTGGTGTAGAGGAGCTGGCTGGCGGGAGGCCGGGCGCGGCGACCCGACGTGGGGTGCGTCCGCAGATGGCTGGCGGGGCGGCGCGGGTGGCCGGGCGCGGCGGCGACCCTCTGGGCCAGAGCTGCGGCGGGAAGGCACCGGAGCGGGGCTGGGCGTCAAGCTGGCACGGCGAGACAGAAAGCGGACGAAGAGAGGGAAGGTGGGGGCTCTGCGAGGAGAAAGTGGAGAAAGCGACGGGGAGAGAGGGATGTGGCTGCAGGTGGGCCACAGAGGCAAGCTGCCCCCCGAGGGGCTGGGTTTGGGGTGGGATCGCCGGCTGTGTTTTTATCAAATCCGACGAAAAGTAGGCTCTTAGGGGTGTGGCTGGGATGTTTTTTATGCGCCGGTGCCAAAAAAATGGCCTGGGGACGTTCCTGGGGCTCAGCTGGAGATGCTCTTAGGCCATCTGGGTGATCTTGATTTTGTCCCTCTAAATATTGTGACGATTTAATAAAGTTTTTTGACACTTAAAGAAAAACAACTCAAAGTTCTCTAAAAAAACCAACTCAGAGTGCTTTTCTGCCTTCTAAATTGATTATGGATAATATTTTAGTGGTTTATGAGTATTTTCATGTGGTTTACGAGTGTTTTCATACAATCGAAAACAATAGAGAATGCAAAGAGGGCGTATACTAGGCTTCCATGAGAATTGGGTAAATTTCATTATACAATGTGTGTCGGCTATTGAATACCGAATTCAGTTTAATGCGGACGATCCGTTGTCACCTTACCTATTCTTGTTATGCACAGAGGGGTTGACTGCTCTCCTAACACATGCGGAGAAAAATAAGAATATTTTAGGAGTGAAAGTTTGTAGGGATGGCCCACCCATCACTAACCTTCTCTTTGTTGATGACTTGCTAATTCTTATGAAAGCTAGTTTGCACAACGCAGAAGGCTAAAATCAGCTCTAGATTCACATGGTGTGGCCTTGGGAAAATGGTTAGTGTTGATAAATCCAGCATCTTTTTTAGCCCTAATATGAAGGTGGAAATCAGAGAATAAATATGTAACACGTTGAATATAATGACTGAGGCCCTTAATGATAGATATTTGATTGACCTTATTATTATGAAAATCAATGGGTGGAAGAAAAATTACTTTCTACCGGAGGTAAGGAGATCCTTCTCAAGTCTGTTGTCCAAGCTGTACCTACCTATGCAATGTCGGCCTATAAAATTCCTAAAAAATGCAAAGGAATTATTGACCCGATGAAGCATTTCTGGCGGGAAGAAGAGGAGAACCATAGAAGGGTGCATTGGATGGTTTGGTAGAAAATATGTGTCCCTAAGAATAAAGGAGGGGTGGGTGTCGTGGTTTTGTCATGGCAGATGTCCTCGTGAAATGACTAAGTTGTGAGGCCATAGCAGGTAGGTGGTAGCTTGAACGGGGTTGGTTGGAATCGAGAGACACGAGTTTTTACCCAGGTTCGGCCCCTCATGGTGGAGGTAAACTCTACACCCTGCTTGATTGGTATTGATGATGATGATCTCGATTACAAGGGTGTTGTTTCGCTACCTCTATCTCAAGAGCTACTAATTTGTCTGTCTAGAACTTGTCTGTCTGTCCTCTCCCTCCCCCTTGGGGTGCCTTGCTCCTCCTTATATAAGTTGAAGGGGTCGGCTTACATGTAGAGTATTAGTAGGACTACAACTAGTCTCTTTTCTATTACAAGCTAGACGAATGATCCAAAACCGACCTGGTGGGCCACCCCCTATGTTGGGCCATGTTCTACCTCTATCGGATCATGCTTCCTTAGCCGGGTCTTGCTGTTTGGGTCGGGTCATCTTTTGGGCTTGCGTAATATGGCTTTAGCGGCCCTAAGGGTAAGCCGACTCTTGTCCTCTTGGTTTCATCGATGGGTGTTGACCCTTGGTTTTAAGTGTTGGCTTATCCTCAACGGGGTATATCCCCGACAGTGGGCTTTCGTGATATTCACTATTTCAATTTGGCAATGCTGGCCAAATAGGCTTGGCGTCTCGTAGAGAATCTCGACTCTTTTTGTGATACTATTCTGAAAGGTAAATACTATCTTGATTGTGATTTTTTAAATATGAAGTACTAAGCTAAAGAAGGGCTCCTCTTTTACCTGGCAAAGTATTATGACAGGTGTTAACTCTTTGAAATATGGTCATATTTGGCGAGTGAGGAATGATCGGAACATCAATATTTGCGAAGATGCTTAGGTTCCAAATTGTGCCACTAGGAAAGTTGTTACTCCGAAGGGGGGACAACTATTATCTAAGGTGGGGGATCTTATCGCTCCTATCTCAAACAACTGGGATGAAGACCTGATTAGACAAACTCGGTGGCCCATTGAAGTACAAAGGGTACTCGCAATCCCACTCTCGCAACATGATATGCTACATTTCATTGCTTGGGGCTACACGGAAAATGATATGTTTTCGGTTCGGCCTGCCTATTTAGTGGAATGAGACTATCAACATGGAAATAAACTGAGACACAATAATGGGATGGGACAAACCACATCTAACCATATTTGGAGCAGGTTATGGAAATTAGCATGCCCGGCAAAGGTTAATTTTTTTATCTAGCATACTCTACATGGCACTCTCCCATCCCGTGTTACGCTTTCAAACAGACATGTGAAAAATATCGCTACTTGTTTTGCTAGTCCAAAGATGCGAAGCACATGCTATATCTTTGCAAGAAAGCAAGGGAGGTTTCGAAAAGTTTGGGGATGGATGATATTATTGATAGAGCATGTGAGCTTTATCGTGCTGGTGAGGCGGGGATGGATTATTTACTTCTCCTGACAGAACAAGAATTATGTATTATGGGTCATCACAAAGCCCGCTCTAGAGTTGGAGATCGCCGCCGCTCTAGAGTTGGAGCCGCCGCCGATGCCGGGTGATACGTCTCCAACGTATCTATAATTTTTGATTGCTCCATGCTATTATATTATCTGTTTTGGATGTTAATGGGCTTTATTTTACATTTTTATATCATTTTTGGGACTAACCTATTAACCGGAGGCCCAGCCCAAATTGTTGTTTTTTTGCCTATTTCAGTGTTTCGCAGAAAAGGAATATCAAACGGAGTCCAAACGGAATGAAACCTTCGGGAACGTGATTTTCTCAACAAACGTGATCCATGAGACTTGGAGTGGGCGTCAAGAAACAATCAAGGAGGCCACGAGGCAGGGGGCGTGTCCTCCACCCTCGTGGGCCCCTCGTTGCTCCACCGACCTACTTCTTCCTCCTATATATATCCACGTACCCCTAAACATCCAGGAGCACCACGAAAACCTAATTCCACCGTCGCAACCTTCTGTACCCGAGAGATCCCATCTCGGGGCCTTTTCCAGAGCTCCGCCGGAGGGGGCATTGATCATGGAGGGCCTCTACATCAACTCCATGGCCTCTCCGGTGATGTGTGAGTAGTTTACTTCAGACCTTCGGGTCCATAGTTATTAGCTAGATGGGTTCTTCTCTCTCTTTGGATCTCAATACAAAGCTCTCCTCGGTTCTCTTGGAGATCTATTCGATGTAATCTTCTTTTGCGGTGTGTTTGTCGAGATCCGATGAATTGTGGGTTTATGATCAAGTTTATCTATGAACAATATTTGAATCTTCTCTGAATTCTTTTATGTATGATTGGTTTATCTTTCCAAGTCTCTTCGAATTATCAGTTTGTTTTGGCCTACTAGATTGATCATTCTTGCAATGGGAGAAGTGCTTAGCTTTGGGTTCAATCTTGTAGTGCTCGATCCCAGTGACATAAAGGGAAACGACACATATTGTATTGTTGCCATCGAGGATAAAAAGATGGGTTTTATATCATATTGCATGAGTTTATCCCTCTACATCATGTCATCTTACTTAAAGCATTACTCTGTTCTTATGAACTTAATACTCTAGATGCATGCTGGATAGCGGTCGTTGTGTGGAGTAATAGTAGTAGATGCAGAATCGTTTCGGTCTACTTGTCGCGGACGTGATGCCTATATACATGATCATACCTAGATATTCTCATAACTATGCTCAATTCTATCAATTGCTCGACAGTAATTCGTTTACCCACCGTAATACTTATGCTCTTGAGAGAAGCCACTAGTGAAACCTATGGCCCCCGGGTCTATCTACCATCATATTAATCTTCCAACACTTAGTTATTTCTATTGCCATTTATTTTACTTTGCATCTTTATTTCTCTTTATCATAAAAATACCAAAAATATTATCTTATCATATCTATCAGATCTCACTCTTGTAAGTGACCGTGAAGGGATTGACAACCCCTTTATCGCGTTGGTTGTGAGGTTCTTATTTGTTTGTGTAGGTGCGTGGGACTCAAACGTGATCTCCTACTGGATTGATACCTTGGTTATCAAAAATTGAGGGAAATACTTACACTACTTTACTGCATCACCCTTTCCTCTTCAAGGGAAAACCAACGCAGTGCTCAAGAGGTAGCAAGAAGGATTTCTGGCGCCGTTGCCGGGGAGATTCGCGCCAAGTCAAGTCAAGATTTGACTCCCGACAATGAGCCATTCCTGGCGCCGTTGCCGGAGAGTCTACGCACAAGTCAAGACATACCAAGTACCCATCACAAACTCTTATCCCCCGCATTACATTATTTTCCATCCGCCTCTCGTTTTCCTCTCCCCCACTTCAACCTTGCTGTTTTATTTGCCCTCTTTTTCCGTTCCCCTTCTCTTTTTTCTATTTGCCTTTTTTTGCCTGTTTCCTGTTTGCTTGTGTGTTGGATTGCTTACTTGTCACGATGGCTCAAGATAATACTAAATTGTGTGACTTTACCAATACCAACAGCAATGATTTTCTTAGCACTCTGATTGCTCCTCTTACTGATGCTGAATCTTGTGAAATTAATGCTGCTTTGTTGGATCTTGTCATGAAAGATCAATTCGCCGGCCTTCCTAGTGAAGATGCCGCTACCCATCTAAATAGCTTTGTTTATTTGTGTGATATGCAAAATAAGAAAGATGTGGACAATGATAATGTTAAATTGAAGCTATTTTCGTTTTCGCTTAGAGATCGTGCTAAAGCTTGGTTTTCGTCTTTGCCTAAAAATAGTATTGATTCATGGAATAAGTGCAAAGATGCTTTTATCTCTAAGTATTTTCCTCCCGCTAAAATCATCTCTCTTAGAAATGATATTATGAATTTTAAGAAACTTGATCATGAACATGTTGCACAAGCTTGGGAGAGGATGAAATTAATGATACGTAATTGCCCTACACATGGTTTGAATCTTTGGATGATTATACAAAAATTTTATGCCAGATTGAATTTTGCTTCTAGAAATCTTTTAGATTCCGCCGTGGGAGGCACTTTTATGGAAATCACTTTAGGAGAAGCTACTAAACTCCTAGATAATATTATGGTTAATTATTCTCAATGGCACACCGAAAGGTCTACTAATAAAAAAGTGCATGCAATTGAAGAGATTAATGTTTTGAGTGGAAAGATGGATGAACTTATGAAATTATTTGCTAATAAGAGTGTTTCCTCTGATCCTAATGATGTGCCTTTGTCTACCTTGATTGAGAATAATAATGAATCTATGGATGTGAATTTTGTTGGTAGGAACAATTTTGGTAATAACGCGTATAGAGGTAATTTTAATTCTAGGCCGTTTCCTAGTAATTCCTCTAATAATTATGGTAATTCCTACAACAATTCTTATGAAAATTTTAATAAGATTCCCTCTGAATTTGAGACTAGTATTAAAGAATTTATTGATTCGCAAAAGAATTTCAATGCTTTGATTGAAGAAAAAATGCTTAAGGTTGATGAATTGGCTAGGAACGTTGATAGAATTTCTCTTGATATTGATTCTTTGAAACTTAGATCTATTTCACCTAAGCATGATATCAATGAGTCTCTCAAATCCATGAGAATTTCCATTGATGAGTGCAAAGAAAGAACTGCTAGGATGCGTACTAAGAAAGATTGCTTTGTGAAAGTGTGTTCTTCTAGTTTTCATGATAATAAGGATGAAGATCTAAAAGTGATTGATGTGTCCCCTATTAAATCTTTGTTTTGCAATATGAATCTTGATAATGATGGGACTGAATATGAGCCACCTTTACCTAGAACGCGTTCCAAAAATTCGGAGTTTTTAGATCTTGATGCAAAATTTGGTAAAAGTGGGATTGAATAGATTAAAACTTTAGATAGCAATGAACCCACTATCTTGGATTTCAAGGAATTTAATTATGATAATTGCTCTTTGATAGATTGTATTTCCTTATTGCAATACGTGCTAAATTCTCCTCATGCTTATAGTCAAAATAAAGCTTTTACTAAACATGTCGTTGATGCTTTGATGCAATCTTATGAAGAAAAACCTGAGTTGGAAGTCTCTATCCCTAGAAAACTTTATGGTGAGTGGGAACCTATTATTAAAATTAAAATTAAAGATAATGAATACTATGCTTTGTGTGATTTGGGTGCTAGTGTTTCCACGATTCCAAAAACTTTGTGTGATTTGCTAGGTTTCCGTGATCTTGATGATTGTTCTTTAAACTTGCATCTTGCGGATTCCACCATTAAGAAACCTATGGGAAGAATTAATTATGTTCTTATTGTTGCAAATAGGAACTATGTGCCCGTAGATTTCATTGTTCTTGACATAGATTGCAATCCTTCATGTCCTATTATTCTTGGTAGACCTTTCCTTAGAACGATTGGTGCAATTATTGATATGAAGGAAGGGAACATTAGATTCCAATTTCCGTTAAGGAAAGGCATGGAATACTTCCTTAGAAATAAAATAAAATTACCATATGAATCTATTATAAGAGCCACTTATGGATTGCCTACCAAAGATGGCAATACCTAGATCTATCCTCGCTTTTATGCCTAGCTAGGGGCGTTAAACGATAGCGCTTGTTGGGAGGAAACCCAATTTTATTTTTATTCATTGCTTTTCGCTCCTATTTAGTAATGAATAATTTATCTAGCCTATATTTTGGTTGTGTGTTTTGTGTTTAATTAGTGTTTGTGCCAAGTAGAACCGTTGGGAAGACTTGGGGAAAGTCTTTTTGATCTTGCTGTAAAAAACAGAAACTTTAGCGCTCACGAGAATTGCTGCCATTTTTATTTGGAAGGTTCTATTTAGTTAATTATTTTTGCAGATGATTAATAGATAAATTTATCACGTCCATAAATTTATTTTAGAATTTTTGGGGTTCCAGAAGTTTGCGTTAGCTACAGATTACTACAAACTGTTCTGTTTTTCGTGTGTTGTTTGCTTATTTTGATGAATCTATGGCTAGTAAAAGAGCTTATAAACCATAGAGAAGTTGTAATACAGTAGGTTTAACACCAATATAAATAAATAATGAGTTCATTACAGTACCTTGAAGTGGTGTTTTGTTTTCTTTCGCTAACGGAGCTCATGAGATTTTCTATTTTGAGTTTTGTGTTTTGAAGTTTTCAAGTTTTGGGTAAAGTCTTGATGGATTATGGAACAAGGAGTGGCAAGAGCCTAAGCTTGGGGATTCCCATGGCACCCCAAGGTAAAATTCAAGGACACCAAAAAGCCTAAGATTGGGGATTCCCCGGAAGGCATCCCCTCTTTTGTCTTCATCCATCGGTAACTTTACTTGGAGCTATATTTTTATTCACCACATGATATGTGTTTTGCTTGGAGCGTCTTGTATGATTTGAGTCTTTGCTTTTTAGTTTACCACAGTCAACCTTGCTGTACATACCTTTTGAGAGATACTCGCATGATTTGAAACTTATTAGAATACTCTATGTGCTTCACTTATATCTTTTGAGCTATATAGTTTTTGCTCTAGTGCTTCACTTATATCTTTTAGAGCACGGCGGTGGTTTTATTTTATAGAAATAATTGATCTCTCATGCTTCACTTATATTATTTGAGATATGGAGATATTAGAGTCATGCTAGTTGAGTAGTTGTGAATTTGAGAAATACTTGTGTTGAAGTTTGTGATTCCCGTAGCATGCACGTATGGTGAACCGTTATGTGATGAAGTCGGAGCATGATTTATTTATTGATTGTCTTCCTTATGAGTGGCGGTCAGGGACGAGCGATGGTCTTTTCCTACCAATCTATCCCCCTAGGAGCATGCGTGTAATACTTTGTTTCGATAACTAATAGATTTTTGCAATAAGTATGTGAGTTCTTTATGACTAATGTTGAGTCCATGGATTATACGCACTCTCACCCTTCCACCATTGCTAGCCTCTCTAATACCGCGCACTTTTCGCCGGTATCATACACCCACCATATACCTTCCTCAAAACAGCCACCATACCTACCTATTATCGCATTTCCATAGCCATTCCGACATATATTGCCATGCAATTTTCCACCATTCTGTTATTATGACACGCCTCATCATTGTCATATTGCTTGCATGATCATGTAGTTGACATCGTATTTGTGGCAAAGCCACAGTTCATAATTCTTCATACATGTCACTCATGCATCATTGCACATCCCGGTACACCGCCGGAGGCATTCACATAGAGTCATATTTTGTTCTAAGTATCGAGTTGTAATTCTTGAGTTGTAAGTAAATAAAGTGTGATGATCATCATTATTAGAGCATTGTCCCAAGTGAGGAAAGGATGATGGAGACTATGATTCCCCCACAAGTCGGGATGAGACTTCGGACGAAAAAAAAGAGGCCAAAAAAAGAAGGCCCAAATAAAAAAATGAGAGAAAAATAGAGAAGGGACAATGCTACTATCCTGTTTCCACACTTGTGCTTCAAAGTAGCACCATGATCTTCATGATAGAGAGTCTCCTATGATATCACTTTCATATACTAGTGGTAATTTTTCATTATAGAACTTGGCTTGTATATTCCAATGATGGGCTTCCTCAAAATGCCCAAGCGAGTTGGATGCACACCCACTTAGTTTCTTTTGTTGAGCTTTCATATACTTATAGCTCTAGTGCATCCGTTGCATGGCAATCCCTACTCACTCATATCGATATCTATTGATGGGCATCTCCATAGCCCGTTGATACGCCTAGTTGATGTGAGACTATCTTCTCCATTTTTGTCTTCTCCACAACCACCATTCTATTCCACACATAGTGCTATATCCATGGCTCACCCTCATATATTGCGTGAATATTGAAAAAGTTTGAGAACATCAAAAGTATGAAACAATTGCTTGGCTTGTCATCGGGGTTGTGCATGATTTAAATATTTTGTGTGGTGAAGATAGAGCATAGCCAGACTATATGATTTTATAGGGATAACTTTCTTTTGCCATGTTATTTTGAGAAGACATAATTGCTTAGTTAGTATACTTGAAGTATTATTATTTTTATGTCAATATTAAACTTTTATCTTGAATCTTTTGGATCTGAACATTCATGCCACAATAAAGCAAAATTACATTGAGAAATATGTTAGAAAGCATTCCACATAAAAAATTCTTATTTTATCATTTACCTACTTGAGGACGAGCAGGAATTAAGCTTGGGGATGCTTGATACGTCTCCAACGTATCTATAATTTTTGATTGCTCCATGCTATTATATTATCTATTTTGGATCTTAATGGGATTTATTTTACATTTTTATATCATTTTGGGACTAACCTATTAACCGGAGGCCCAACCCAAATTGCTGTTTTTTTGCCGATTTCAGTGTTTTGCAGAAAAGGAGTATCAAACGGAATGAAACCTTCGGGAACGTGATTTTCTCAACAAACGTGATCCAGGAGACTTGGAGTGGGCGTCAAGAAACAATCAAGGAGGCCACGTGGCAGGGGGCGCGCCTACCCCCCTGGGCGCGCCCTCCACCCTTGTGGGCCCCTCGTTGCTCCACTGACCAACTTCCTCCTCCTATATATATCCACGTACCCCCAAACATCCAGGAGCACCAGAAAACCTAATTCCACCACCGCAACCTTCTGTACCCGAGAGATCCCATCTCGGGGCCTTTTCCGGAGCTCCACCGGAGGGGGCATTGATCACGGAGGGCCTCTACATCAACTCCATGGCCTCTCCGGTGATGTGTGAGCTAGATGGCTTCTTCTCTCTCTTTGGATCTCAATACAAAGTTCTCCTCGATTCTCTTGGAGATCTATTCGTTGTAATCTTCTTTTGCGGTGTGTTTGTCGAGATCCGATGAATTGTTGGTTTATGATCAAGTTTATCTATGAACAATATTTGAGTCTTCTCTGAATTCGTTTATGTATGATTGGTTTATCTTTGCAAGTCTCTTCGAATTATCTGTTTGGTTTGGCCTACTAGATTGGTCTTTCTTGCAATGGGAGAAGTGCTTAGCTTTGGGTTCAATCTTGCGGTGCTCGATCCTAGTGGCAGAAAGGGAAACGACACGTATTGTATTGTTGCCATCGAGGATAAAAAGATGGGTTTATATCATATTGCATGAGTTTATCCCTCTATATCATGTCATCTTACTTAAAGCATTACTCTGTTCTTATGAACTTAATACTCTAGATGCATGCTGGATAGCGGTCGATGTGTGGAGTAATAGTAGTAGATGCAGAATCGTTTCGGTCTACTTGTCGCGGACATTATGCCTATATACATGATCATACCTAGATATTCTCATAACTATGCTCAATTCTATCAATTGCTCGACAATAATTCATTTAACTATCGTAATACTTATGCTCCTGAGAGAAGCCACTAGTGAAACCTATGGCCCCGGGTCTATCTTCCATCATATTAATCTTCCAACACTTAGTTATTTCTATTGCCGTTTATTTTACTTTGCATCTTTATTTCTCTTTATCATAAAAATACCAAAAATATTATCTTATCATATCTAGCAGATCTCACTCTCGTAAGTGGTCGTGAAGGGATTGACAACACCTTTATCGCATTGGTTTCGAGGTTCTTAGTTGTTTGTGTAGGTGCGTGGGACTCGAGCATGATCTCCTACTGGATTGATACCTTGGTTCTGAAAAACTAAGGGAAATACTTACACTACTGTACTGCATCACCCTTTCCTCTTCAAAGGAAAACCAATGCAGTCTCAAGAGGTAGCACCGGGCAATGGCGCCTTGGGACAAAGACCTCTCATGGAGATCCTTGCGGTCAAACATTGCCTAACCATGGCGACTGAACTAGATTTGGATTGGATTTCGCGACACGTGGAAGAAATCGATGGAGCGTCGATGGAACGATGTCGGATGCTGGTATTCAATTAGGGGAGTGCCGTGAGTGGTATATAGGTGGTGGCGGGTGATTGTTTTCGTGGCATTTAGAATTGGCGGGAATGCACAGTGGCGGGAAGGAGTGGTGGACGCGATGGCGGTGGCAATGGGGCACCACAACGTAGCTCTGCCCTCTTGATAGTAGGTGTACAGGTGACGACGGAGCAGAGAGAGTTGCAACTTTTGCAGAAGACCCCTTGTTGACCAAACAGTATATGACTAGAGCCCAGATAGACCGATTACTTTTGAAAAGACCTATTGGTTGTGAGAGAAGTACCTCAAATAAGATTGAAAATGGGGCCTTTGTATTTTTCATCCAAAGTAGACCACATTGGATGAACAATGCCCAAGTTTCATGAATTTTCTAATTTTATTTCTATATTTCATCCATTTAGTGAATTTCTAGATATTTATCATAACTTGCTCAAATTTGAACTACAAGTGTGTTGTATCTTGGTCCTGAAAATTGGCAAAAGCATTTTAAGCTTTTGAGTTGGTGGTTTGGGCACTAGGCACAACCAAAGTTGAGATTCCCAACCATCTGGTAGGAATGGTTAACCTTGCAAGTTTGACCACATTTAAAAAAAACAAAGAAAATAAAAAAGGCTAAAAAATTGAAATCCTTTTGCATTGAGCCATTTTATGTGAACTAGTTAGTGGGAAAAAATAATAAACTTGCAACACCACAAGTTTTGGTTTGGAAAAAAAACTTCACAAAATGGCCTACCTTGTATGAACTTGCATGGATTTCAAGGCATATGCCCATGGCCATGGCCAAATCCATGATAACATGTCAAAATTTGGCACAACTATTGGTGTTACCATTGTGGACAGTGTTTCCATAGGAACTTGCAATTATTTTGTAATTAAACCATTTTTTTCATTTTCCAAGTGGTAGAAAAACCCCTGGTTGTGAGAGAAGTACCTGAAATAATATTGAAATTGGGGCCTTTGCATTTTTCATCCAAAGTAGAGCACATTGGATGCACAATGCCCAAGTTTCATAAATTTTCTAATTTTATTTATATATTTCATTCATGTATCTAGATATTTATCAGAGCTTGCACAAATTTGAACTACAAGTGTGTTGTACCTTGGTCCCAAAAATTGGCAAAAATCATTTTAAGCTTTTGAATTGCTGGTGTGGGCACTGTGCACAACCAAAGTTGAAATTCCCAACCATCTGGTAAGAATGGTCAACCTTGCAAGGTTAACCATATTTCAGAAAAAATCAAAGAAAATAAAAAAGGGATCAAAAATTGAAATCCTTTTGCATTGAGCCATCTTATGTGAACTAGTTAGTGGGAAAAATAATAAACTTGCATACCACGAGTTTGGAAAAAAACATTCACAAAATTGCCTACCTTGTATGAACTTGCATGGATTTCAAAGCATATGCCCATGGCCATGGCCAAATCCATGACATAGCCCATGATAACAAGTCAAATTTTGGCACAAGTATTGGTGTTACCATTGTGGAAAATGTTTTCATAGGAATTTGCAATCATTTTGTAATAAAAAACCTTTTCATTTTCCAAGTGCTAGAAAGACCCCCTGGTTGTGAGAGAAGCACCTCAAATAAGATTGAAAATGGGGCCTTTGCATTTGTCATCCAAAGTAGACCACGTTGGATGCACAATCCCCAAGTTTCATGAATTTCTAGTTTTATTTCTATATTTTATCCATTTAGTGAATTTCTAGATATTTATCAGAACTTGCTCAAATTTGAACTACAAGTGTGATGTATCTTGGTCCTGAAAATTGGAAAAATAATAATTTTAAGCTTTTGAATTGGTGGTGTGGGCACACTACTGCAGGTTGGTCCAAATGGATTTCGAAAAAGAATGGATTTGGTCTTATACATACAGAAGGAAGGTAATAAAAAAGAGATAGTCCAATCAGAAACCCTTCGATGAAACTATGTGTAATGCATTAATCACAAACGGTGATGTAATGAAACCGTCAAAAAGATACAAAACATTTGTGATAGCGGTGAGATCAAACACGGTTCAGATTAGAGTTGTGTGTGCAATGCATGGAAAACGGTTAATCCAGCAGAACTGTTTGTGATGAGGCAGAACAATAGAAACGAGCAGCCAGATGAGGGTGTGTGCGATATACGACATACAATTCACTAGGATGAACTGTGTGATTAGGCAACATAATAGAAACGGTTAGCTAGATCAAGGTGTGTGCGATGGAGGGCATACAGTTCACTCGGATGAACTGTTTGCGATGAGTCAAGACAATAGAAACAGTTCATCTGAACAAGATGTGTGTGATACGTGGCAAACAAGTCCGTAATCATAAATGTGTGCGAAGACCAATAATAACATAGACAATTGTTGCTAATAAGCCGTGTGATTTTCTCTTTCTATAGAAGAATAACACACGCGCGCACACACACACATATATAACTAAAGTAAACATCCAATTACATAAGTGACTATACAGATCATTCGCACACACCTCAATAAACAATTGCATGCATTCTATACTAGGAGAAACGATTGTCTAGTCATCTACTTCTTATGACGCTCCCGCCACTGCTCTGTGGCTCAATCCCTCATCTAGGGCTGGAAGAAGACACTTCCTCATGTCAACGATCTGCCTGTACATCTCGTAGCTTGTGTACGCATCCTTGGCCGCGTACTTGACGTGTTGTTCACCCAGTCTATGATGCCATACACTGTGCCTAACGTTCTTGTCCTTTTTGCTCTCATGCTTCATCTTCATGTAGTAGGGGTCGATGATGGCCGAGGCGAGGTCAACCTGGGAGTTCTGTTTGTTGTTGTTGCTACCCCAGACCTTGTAGTGGTCTTGGATGTTGACAATATTCTGGCATTTCAAGCCCGAAACCTTGAATGCTTTTAGATCGTTGGTGGTGTCCATCGTAGCGAAATTGTAGTCGGAGCTGTTGATAAACCCGGAGAAACGCTCGCAAGGCCTTGTGGCCAGATGGTAGTGGTAGACGAGGACATCATGTCGCACGCACAACTAGGCGACAACAACCTTCTAATCGTGCCCAACACGACCACTGGTGAACTCGAGGTCGAAGCCGACCACTTGGGAATTGTCCCCAGCAAGCAACTGCTCCATAGTTTGGATGGAGCTCCCCACCGAGACCGGCTCGTTCATGTACACCACCGAGAGGGCCTTCCCCCAAATGTGGGTGTCCACTACGTGATGCGTGGTGAACTGCCCCTTTTGTCGTCGTTGACTGCTGGGAGCACCATTGGAGCCACGAGGAGCGCCATTGGAACCGCTGGATGTCCTCTATGTATGTGTCGTCGTGGTGTGCTTATTGTGTTGTGTGGTGCGAGAGAAGAAGGTAAATGGCCGTAGGAATAAATGGGGGCCGGGTGGCCTGGATTCTCCGTGTGTTTGCATGGCAGTTTTTGCAGCGGGTAACCGCATCATGGCGCCGCGCCTGACGCAACCGCATGCATAATGGCAACACGAACATGCGTGATCGTGCGCCTACCCCAAACACTGGCAGCGCACATGGAGGGACGAGGGCAGAGCGCCCGGAGGGACGCGAGAGCAGAGCACGCGCGGCGGGACGCGAGCCGCGGCCACCTAAACCGCGAGCAACCACAAGCATAAAGCAGTTGAACACATAGGGAATGGTCGTCTACAAGCCGGTCGGCAGTTGCGTCGCTGCATAGGGACCGGTCGTCTGCTACTACCTCCATCTTGGTCTATTAGTCCCCTTTATATTCTAAGCCATATTTTGACCATAATTGGAAACCAATATCAAATACGAATCCAACGATATAATCTTTGGCGACATGCATTCATGTTTTATTAGTTAAATCTCTAGTCAAAATTTGTCACAAAAATACATAGACGACATATAAACTAGGACGGGGTAGTAGGTAACTAAATCGCAAACATTTTTATTATTAACCGTATGTGTACGCATCCTTTCGTCCTCTCTCGCACGTCTTGTCACCTCGCTACCACTGACGGCTTCGAGCGCAAGCTTGAGCAGCGCATGCTACTTCTTGAGTTTGCATTGGTTTTTCCCTTAAAGAGGAAAGGGTGATGCATCACAGTAGAGATAAGTATTTCCCTCAGTTAAGAACCAAGGTATCAATCCAGTAGGAGAAATGTGCAAGTCCCCAATAGATGCACTTGCACCCAACGCGATAAAGGGGTCGTCAATCCCTTCACGGTCACTTGCAAATGTGAGATCTGATAGAGATAGATAGAGTTAAACAAAAGATAAAATATTTTTGGGTTTTTGGTTTATAGATCTGGAAGTAAAAGATTGCAAGAATAGTAAATTGGAAACTAATATGATGGAAAATAGACCCGACGGCCATAGGTTTCACTAGAGGCTTCTCTCTTGAAGACAAATAATACGGTGGGTGAACACATTACTGTTGAGTAATTGATAGAAAAGCGCAAAGTTATGATGATATCCAAGGTAATGATTATGTAATGTAGGCATCACATCCGTGTCAAGTAGACCGACTCCTGCCTGCATCTACTACTATTACTCCACACATCGACCGACTCTTGCCTGCATCTAGAGTATTAAGTTCATAAAGAACAGAGTAACGCTTTAAGTAAGATGACGTGATGTAGAGGAATAAACTAAGCAATATGATGTAAACCCCATCTTTTTATCCTCGATGGCAACAATACAATACGTGCGTCGCTACCCCTACTTTGTCACTGGGTGAGGACACCTCAAGATTGAACCCAAAGCTAAGCACCTCTCCCATTGCAAGAAAAACCAATAATAGTTGGCCAAACCAAACCGATAATTCGAAGAGAAATATAAAGATATCAAATCATGCATATAAGAATTTAGAGAAGATTCAGATAATATTCATAGATAAGCTGATCATAAATCCACAATTCATCAGATCTCGACAAACACACTGCAAAAGAAGATTACATCGGATAGATCTCCAAGAACATCGAGGATAATATGGTATTGAGAATCAAAGAGAGAGAATTATCTCGACAAACTCACGCTTCATCGGAAGGGCAATAGGGTTGATGTAGATGCCCTCCGTGATCGAATCCCCATCTGGTAGGATGGCGGAAATGGCCCCAAGATGGGATCTCACGGGAACAGAATCTTGCGGCGGTGCAAAAGTATGTTCGTGGATGCTTCTGAGGGTTTTGGAATATATGTGAATATATAGGACGGAGATCTAGGCTAGGGAGTCACCGAGGGGCCCACAAGGTAGGGGGCGCCCCCCTAGGGCGCGCCCTCCACCCTTGCCGCCGCCTCGTGGCTCTTTTGACTTGCACTCCAAGTTCCCTGGGTGTCTTTTGGCCCAAGAAAAATCATCACCAAGTTTTATTCCATTTGGACTCCGTTTGATATTCCTTTTCTGCGAAGCTAAAAAACAAGGAAAAACAGAAACTGGCACTGGGCTCTAGGTTAGTAAGTTAGTCCCAAAAATAATATAAAATAGCATATCAATGCATATAAAACATCCAAAATAGATAATATACATGGAACAATAAAAAATTATAGATACATTGGAGACGTCTCAAGCATCCCCAAGCTTAATTCCTGCTCGTCCTCGAGTTGGTAAATGATAAAAACAGAATTTTTGATGTGGAATGCTACCTAACATATTTATCCATGTAATTTTCTTTATTGTGGCATGAATGTTCAGATCCATAAGATTCAAAACAAAAGTTTAATATTGACATAAAAATGATAATACTTCAAGTATACTAATAAAGCAATAATGTCTTATCAAAATAACATGGCCAAATAAAGCTATCCCTACAAAATTATATAGTCTAGCTATGCTCCATCTTTATCACACAAAATTCAAATCATGCACAACCCTGATGACAAGCTAAGCAATTGTTTCATACTTTTGGTTTTCTCAAACCTTTTCAACTTTCATGCAATACATGAGCGTGAGCCATGGACATAGCACTATAGGTGGAATAGAATATGGTGGTTGTGGAGAAGTCAAAAAGAAGGAGATAGTCTCACATCAACCAGGCGTATCAACAGGCTATGGAGGTGTCCATCAATAGATATCAATGTGAGTGAGTAGGGATTGCCATGCAACGTATGCACTAGAGCTATAAGTATATGAAAGCTCAAAAAGAAACTAAGTGGGTGTGCATCCAACTCGCTTGCTCACAAAGACCTAGGGCAATTTGAGGAAGCCCATCATTGCAATATACAAGCCAAGTTCTATAATGAAAAAATTCCCACTAGTATATAAAAGTGACAACATAGCAGACTCTCTATAATGAAGATCATGGTGCTACTTTGAAGCACAAGTGTGGAAAAATGATAGTAACATTGCCCCTTCTCTGTTTTCTCTCTTTTTTTCTTTATTTTTTATTGGTGGGCTTCTTGGCCTATTTTATTTTTTGCAAAGTCCGGAGACTCACCCAAACTTGTGAGGGAATCATAGCTTCCATCATCCTTTCCTCGCATGGGACAATGCTCTAATAATGATGATCATCACACTTTTATTTACTTACAACTCAAGAATTACAACTCGATACTTAGAACAAAATATGACTCTATATGAATGCCTCCGGCGATGTACCGGGATGTGCAATGACTCAAGAGTGTATGAAAATTGCGAATGTTAGCTTTGCCACAAATACTATGTCAACTACATGATCATGTAAAGCAATATGAGAATGATGAAGCGTATCATAATAAATGGAATGGTGGAAATTTGCATGGCGACATATCTCAAAATGGCTATGGAAATGCCATAATAGGTAGGTATGGTGGCTGTTTTGAGGAAGGTATATGGTGGGTGTATGGTACCGGCGAAAGTTGCGCAACACTAGAGAGGCTAGCAATGGTGGAAGGGTGAGAGTGCGTATAATCCATGGACCCAACATTAGTCATAAAGAACTCACATACTTATTGCAAAAATCTATTAGTTATCGAAACAAAGTATTACACGCATGCTCCTAGGGGGATAGATTGGTAGGAAAAGACCATCGCTCGTCCCCGACCGCCACTCATAAGGAAGACAATCAATAAATAAATCATGCTCCGACTTCATCACATAACGGTTCACCATACGTGCATGCTACGGGAATCACAAACTTCAACACAAGTATTTCTCAAATTCACAACTACTCAACTAGCATGACTCTAATATCACCATCCTCATATATCTCAAAACAATCATAAGGAATCAAACTTATCATAGTGTTCAATGCACTTTATATAAAAGTTTTTATTACATGATCATGCAAAGCAATATGACAATGATGAAGCGTATCATAATAAATGGAATGGTGGAAAGTTGCATGGCGATATATCTCGGAATGGCTATGGAAAAGCCATAATAGGTAGGTATGGTGGCTTTTTTGAGGAAGGTATATGGTGGGTGTATGGTACCGGCGAAAGTTGTGCAACACTAGAGAGGCTAGCAATGGTGGAAGGGTGAGAGTGCGTATAATCCATGGACTCAACATTAGTCATAAAGAACTCACATACTTATTGCAAAAATCTATTTGTCATAGAAACATAGTACTACGTGCATACTCCTAAGGGGATAGATTGGTAGGAAAAGACCATCGCTCATCCCCGACCTCCACTCATAAGGAAGACAATCAATAAATAAATTATGATCCGACTTCATCACATAACGGTTCACCATACGTGCATGCTACGGGAATCACTAATTTTAACACAAGTATTTCTACAATCCACAATTACTCGCTAGCATGAATCTAATATCACCATCCTCATATATCTCAAAACAATCATAAGGAATCAAACTTCTCATAGTGTTCAATGCACTTTATATAAACGTTTTTATTATCACTACTGCAGGATGCTGCTAACGCGACACTACGATCAGAGACCCTTCAACGTAACTGTGTGCGATGCCATAATCGCAAATGGTGGTGTAAAAAAGCTGTCAAAAAATGTGCAAAACATTTGCGATGGATGATGCATCAAACACAGTTCAGATTTTAGTTGCGTGTGCGATGCAGGGCATACAGTTCAATTCAATCAACCGTTTGTGATGAGGAGGAACAAAAGAAAGGGGCAGACATATGAAGGTTTGTGCGATGTACAACATACAGTTCACTCGGACGAACTATTTGTGATTAGGCAACACAAAAGAAATGGTCGACCAGATCAAGGTGTGTGCGATGTACATCATACGGTTCACTCGGATGAACTGTTTGCGTTGAGACATGGGAACAAAAATGGTTCAACTTAACAAGATGTGTGTGATACGCGGCAAACAGGTCTGTAACCAGAAATGTGTGCGAAGACCGATAATAACACAAACGATTGCTTCTAATAAGATGTATGTGATATGCTCTGTCTACACAACATCTATTGGCCATTGGGGGATGGGCGGTCATCCGGATACGCCATAAGGATGCGAAAAGGCATCCTATATCAGCAAGGACTAGCTGTTCCACCAGTAGCTCATGTAAGAGAACTCTCAAGTTAAGTGTGCTCAGGCTGGAGCAGCCATCAGATGGGTGACTGGATGGGAAGTTCTGTTGATGTTAAATTAACTGATAGGATGGGTCATATTTGTCAAATTAAATGACTGATACGACCCATCCCATGAGTTAATTTAACCTTGAGGTCCTTGCTTTTTATTTTTTATATTTTAACACATGTTAAAGAAGGTCTACCGCATTAATTTTTGACAATGTATGATACGTGGCATACAGTTGATCCATCCGACCTGTCTGTGATGGAATAAGCCATGTGTGTTGTGGGCAAACACTTGCTAGTATTCAACCATTTGTGATTGATGAATTCATCACCCACGGGTTCCCTAGTGTGGTCCGTGTTCATCTGATCGTCATCTACTTCTTGCGCTAGCTCGATGTTCCTTCTATGCTAAGTTTCCATTAATTGATGGTGTTTTATGAACACGCCACCGTTTCCCGCCATTTCCTCACCTGTTTCCCGCCACCCAGCGATATTGCGCAAAAACCTAGGTAGCGCTCGACGCACGGAGGCGACAAGCGCAGCCTGTAGCACATCCTTTTTCAAGCATGCCAACCCACCAAAGCATTGCCTCTGCCATCAACCTCGTCGGCGAGGAAAACAAGCAGGCGCCATGGCCCGTGAAGGCCAAGGTGCTCCCCGGCAACGCGATGGGCGACGCCGTGATGCGCATCATCGCCAGGGTTGAGCAGACCTTTGGCGCATGGCATTGAGCGCCGTGGATCAAGATAGGCATGTCAGCACCGACAGGCTGCAGCTCGCCGCACAACATGATCGATGGCGCACCACAGAGCAAGCTAGGCGCGTCCGCGCTGATAAGTTGCGGCTCGCCGCACAGCGAGAACGTTGGAGCGCCGCAGAGCGAGAGGCGCGACGCGCCGCACAGCAAGAGTGGATCCATCAGCACTTGCCTGCTGTCAACACGGCATCGCAGCTGGGTACACATCCCGTCAGTACCCCCATTCCTCACTAGGAGTGGGCAGAGGCCGTCAACGCCGTACTTGCACTAGAGGCCGGTCATGCCGTACTTGCACCGAATGCTCGCCGCGTCGTCCGCATGGGTGCCGCCGTTCGCCTTCTCCGCGGCCCGCTGGATGCCAAGGCGCTGGTCCATAGGCTCGACCGCCTCCTTGGCCCAGGTGTCCACCTGGGCGCAGTAGAGGATCATGGCCGTCACATCCTCGAGCTGGTGATCTCCGATGATATAGCCAACTTGGAGCTCGAGATCGCGCTCCAGATGTACCGCGAGCGTGTCGACCGCTTGGACGAACACCTGCACATGTTCAGCCAGAGCCAAGTGAAGGAAATATGCCCTAGAGGCAATAATAAAGTTATTATTTATTTCCTCGTATCATGATAAATGTTTATTATTCATGCTAGAATTGTATTAACCGGAAACATAATACATGTGTGAATACATAGACAAACATAGTGTCACTAGTATGCCTCTACTTAACTTGCTCGTTGATCAAAGATGGTTGAGTTTCCTAGCCATAGACATGAGTTTTCATTTGATTAACGGGATCACATCATTAGGAGAATGATGTGATTGACATGACCCATTCCGTTAGCTTAGCACTTGATCGTTTAGTTTACTGCTATTGCTTTCTTCATGACTTATACATGTTCCTATGACTATGAGATTATGCAACTCTCGATTACCGGAAGAACACTTTGTGTTCTACCAAACTTCACAACGAAACTGGGTGATTATAAAGGTGCTCTACAGGTGTCTCCGATGGTGTTCGTTGAGTTGGCATAGGTCAAGAATAGGATTTGTCACTCCGATTGTCGGAGAGGTATCTCTAGGCCCTCTCTGTAATGCACATCACTATAATCCTTGCAAGCAATGTGACTAATGAATTTATTTACGGGATGATGCATTGCGGAACGAGTAAAGAGACTTGCCGGTAACGATATTGAACTAGGTATTGAGATACCGACGATCGAATCTCGGGCAAGTAACATACCGATGACAAAGGGAACAACGTATGTTGTTATGCGGTTTGACCGATAAAGATCTTCGTAGAATATGTAGGAACCAATATGAGCATCCAGGTTCCGCTATTGGTTATTGACCGGAGACATGTCTCGATCATGTCTACATAGTTCTCGAACCCGTAGGGTCCGCACGCTTAAAGTTCTGTGACGATCGGTATTATGAGTTTTTGTGTTTTGATGTACCGAAGGTAGTTTGGAGTCCCGGATATGATCATGGACATGATGAGGAGTCTCGAAATGGTCGAGATGTAAAGATCAATATATTGGACGACTATGTTTAGACATCGGAAGTGTTTCTGGAGGTTTCTGACATATACCGGAGTACCGTGGGGTTACTGGAACCCCCCGGGGAGTATATTGGGCCTAATGGGCCTTAGTGGGAGAAGATGAGGGGCGGCCAGGGCGGCCGCGCCCCCCTCCCCTCTAGTCTGAATTGGACAAGGAGGGGGGCGGGGTGGCGCCCCCCTTTCATTCTCTCCTTCTCTCCCTTCCTTCTCATCTCCTACTCCTACTTGGAAGGGGGGAGTCCTATTCCTGGTGGGAGTAGGGCTCCTCATGGGGCGCGCCATAGGAGGCCGGGCCCCTCCCCCTCCTCCACTCCTTTATATACGGGGAGGGGGCACCCCTTAGAGACACAACAATTGATCATTGATCTTTTAGCCGTGTGCGGTTCCCCCCTCCACCATAATCCACCTCGGTCATATCGTAGCGGTGCTTAGGCGAAGCCCTGTGTTGGTAGCTTCATCAACACCGTCATCACGCCGTCGTGCTGACGAAGCTCTTCCCCGAAGCTCTACTGGATCGTGAGTTCGCGGGACATCACTAAGCTGAACGTGTGCTGAACGCGGAGGTGCCGTACGTTCGGTGCTGAGGATCGATCGATCATGAAGACGTACGACTACATTAACCGCGTTGTCATAACGCTTCCGCTTACGGTCTACAAGGGTACGTAGACGACACTCTCCCCTCTCGTTGCTATGCATCACCATGATCTTGCGTGTGCGTAGGATTTTTTTTTGAAATTACTACGTTCCCTAACAGTGGCATCAGAGCCAGGTTTATGCATAGATGTTATATGCACGAGTAGAACACAAGTGAGTTTTGGGTGATACAAGTCATACTGCTTACCAGCATGTCATACTTTGGTTCGGTGGTATTGTTGTATGAAGCGGCCCAGACTGACATTACGTGTACGCTTACTCGAGACTGGTTCTACCGACGTGCTTTGCACACAGGTGGCTGGCGGGTGTCAGTTTCTCCAACTTTAGTTGAACCGAGTGTGACTACGCCCGGTCCTTATTGAAGGTTAAAACATTACTAACTTGACGAACTATCGTTGTGGTTTTGATGCGTAGGTAAGAACAGTTCTTGCTCAGCCCATAGCAGCCATGTAAAACTTGCAACAACAAAGTAGAGGATGTCTAACTTGTTTTTGCAGGGCATGTTGTGATGTGATATGGTCAAGGCATGATGCTATATTTTATTGTATGAGATGATCATGTTTTCTAACGGAGTTATCGGCAACTGGCAGGAGCCACATGGTTGTCGCTTTATTGTATGAAATGCAATCACCATGTAATTGCTTTACTTTATCACTAAGCGGTAGCGATAGTCGTAGAAGCAATAGCTGGCGAGACGACAACGATGCTATGATGGAGATCAAGGTGTCGCTCCGGTGAAGATGGTGATCATGACGGTGCTTTGGAGATGGAGATCAAAGGCACAAGATGATGATGGCCATATCATATCACTTATATTGATTGCATGTGATGTTTATCCTTTATGCATCTTATTCTGCTTTGATTGACGGTAGCATTATAAGATGATCTCTCACTAAAAATTTCAAGGTACAAGTGTTCTCCCTGAGTATGCACGTTGCAAAAGTTTGTCGTGCCGAGACACCACGTGATGACCGGGTGTGTTAAGCTCAATGTTCTTATACAACGGGTGCAAGCCAGTTTTGCACACGCAGAATACTCGGGTTAAACTTGACGAGCCTAGCATATACAGATATGGCCTCGGAACACTAAGACCGAAAGGTCAAGCGTGAATCATATAGTAGATATGATCAACATAGTGATGTTCACCATTTAAAACTACTCCATTTCACGTGATGATCGGTTATGGTTTAGTTGATTTGGATCACGTGATCACTTAGATGATGTGATCACTTAGATGATTAGAGTGATGTCTATCTAAGTGGGAGTTCGTAAGTAATATGATTAATTGAACTTAAATTTATCATGAACTTAGTACCTGATAGTATTTTGCTTGTCTATGTTATTGTAGATAGATGGCCCGTGATGTTGTTCCGTTGAATTTTATTGTGTTCCTTGAGAAAGCAAAGTTGAAAGATGATGGTAGCAATTACACGGACTAGGTCCGTAACTTGAGGATTATCCTCATTGCTGCACAGAAGAATTACATACTAGAAGCACCGCTGGGTGCCTGATGAACCACAAGTATAGGGGATCTATCATAGTCCTTTCGATAAGTAAGAGTGTCGAACCCAACGAGGAGCAGAAGGAAATGATAAGCGGTTTTCAGCAAGGTATTCTCTGCAAGTACTGAAATAAGTGGTAACAGATAGTTTTGTGATAGGATAAATTGTAACGAGCAACAAGTAACAAAAGTAAATAAAGTGCAGCAAGGTGGCCCAATCCTTTTGTAGCAAAGGACAAGCCGGAACAAACTCTTATAATAGGAAAAGCGCTCCCGAGGACACCTGGGAATATCGTCAAGCTAGTTTTCATCACGTTCATATGATTCACGTTCGATACTTTGATAATTTGATATGTGGGTGGACCGGTGCCTGGGTGTTGTTCTTACTTGAACAAGCATCCCACTTATTATTAACCTCTATTGCAAGCATCCGCAACTACAACAAAAGTATTAAGGTAAACCTAACCATAGCATGAAACACATGGATCCAAATCAGCCCCTTACGAAGCAACACATAAACTAGGGTTTAAGCTTCTGTCACTCTAGCAACCCATCATCTACTTATTACTTCCCAATGCCTTCCTCTAGGCCCAAATAATGGTGAAGTGTTATGTAGTCTACGTTCACATAACACCACTAGAGGCTAGATAATATACATCTTATCAAAATATCAAACGAATACCAAATTCACATGACTACTCATAGCAAGACTTCTCCCTTGTCCTCAGGAACGAACATAATTACGCACAAAGCATATTCATGTTCATAATCAGAGGGGTAATAATATGCATATAGGATCTGAACATATAATCTTCCACCAATTAAACCAACTAGCATCAACTACAAGGAGTAATCAACACTACTAGCAACCTACTAGCACCAATCCTGGACTTTGAGACAAGAATTGGATACAAGAGATGAACTAGGGTTTGGAGATGAGATGGTGTTGGTGAAGATGTTGATGGAGATTGCCCTCTCCCGATGAGAGGAGCGTTGGTGATGACGATGGTGATGATTTCCCCCTCCGGGAGGGAAGTATCCCCGGCAGAACAGCTCTGCCGGAGCTCTAGATTAGATCCGCCAAGGTTCCACCTCGTGGCGGCGGCGTCTTGTCCCGAAAAGTTCCTTTTTTATTTTTTTCTCATCGAAAGACTTCATATAGGAGAAGATGGGCGTCGGAGAGCCACCAGGGGGCCCACGAGGTAGGGGGCGCGCCCTAGGGGGGCGCCCCTTACCCTCGTGAGCAGGGTGCGGGCCCCCTGGCCTTCATCTTTGGTGTGGACTTTTCTTTATTTCTTCTAAGACGTTCCGTGGAGTTTCAGGACTTTTGGAGTTGCGCAGAATAGGTCTCTAATATTTGCTCCTTATCTAGGCCAGAATTCCAACTGCCGGCATTCTCCCTCTTTATGTAAACCTTGTAAAATAAGAGAGAATAGCCATAAGTATTGTGACATAAAGTGAAATAATAGTCCATAATGCAATAAATATCGATATAAAAGAATGATGCAAAATGGACGTATCAACTCCCCCAAGCTTAGACCTCGCTTGTCCTCAAGCGAAAAGCCGATAACAATAAATATGTCCTCATGTTTAGAGGTAGAGGCGTCGATAAAAATAAAATACGGACATGAAGGCATCATGATTATTCTTAGAACAGCAACATATATAGATTTTGTCATATGATTACTTATGTTCAAGTGATGATCTATTCACAATGCAGAAGTATAAATCATAAACCTTATTAGGCTCCGACGAACTATAATCTCAGTCATTGAAACAATTGCAATTTATCATAACATCGGAAAGAGTCTATGTCAGAGCTAAAAAGCAAGTCCACATACTCAACTATCATTTAGTCCTCCATAATTGCTAACACTCACGCGATACTTGTGGTTACGGAGTTTTAATCGGGCACAGAGAAAGATAGGGGCTTATAGTTTTGCCCCACAACCTTTTACCTCAAGGGTAATGTCAATAATAATGGTTCATGCTCCCCTACATCCAATTAGATATATATATATATATATCATGTTCTTTCCAACATGCTGTGCTTGCCAAAGGATAAAATGAAAAAGAAAAGGTGAAGATCACCATGACTCTTGCATAAGGTAGGAGATAATAATAAAGGATAGGCCCTTCGCAGAGGGAAGCAGAGGTTGCCATGTGCTTTTATGGTTGGATATATAAAATCTCAATGCGAAAGAACGTCACTTTATATTGCCACTTGTGATATGAACCTTTATTATGCAGTCCGTCGCTTTTATTACTTCCACATCACAAGATCGTATAAAGCTTATTTCTCCCACACCAATCAATCATACATATTTAGAGCAATTTTTATTGCTTTGCATCGATGACAACTTACTTGAAGGATCTTACTCAATCCATAGGTAGATATGGTGGACTCTCATGGCAAAACTGGTTTAGGGATATTTGGAAGCACAAGTAGTATTTCTACTTGGTGCTGAGAATTTGGCTAGCATGAGGGGGAAAGGCAAGCTCAACAAGTTAGAGGAACCATGACAACATACTTTACCTCAGATATAAGAAAGACATAACTCATTACGTTGTCTTCCTTGTCCAACATCAACTCTTTAACATGTCATATTTTAATGAGTGCTCACAATCATAAAAGATGTCAATGATAATATATCTATATGTGAAAACCTCTCTTTCCTTATTACTTCCTATTAATTGCAACAATGAGCAAAGCTATGTCTGCCAATTCCCAACAACTTTTAATCATCATACTCTTTCTATGTGAAGTCATTACTGTCAATAAGATCAATATGAACTTTTGTTTCTTTTTATTCTTTTTCTCTTCTCTTTCATTCACCCAAGATCATGGCAAAATAATCAAGCCCTTGACTCAACACTAATCTTTATTATATATAACTCACGGACTCGATTACATAGAGAGATCATAAAGCAAAACTCAAAACTAGATCATGCCATAAACTTTATTCTACTAGATCAAGATATTTCTAATAGGATCAAACTAAGAAAAACGGTAAAGATAGGAGTTGTGATTGTGATACGATACCGGGGCACCTCCCCCAAGCTTGGCAGTTGCCAAGGGGAGTGCCCATACTCAGATACTCAATTCTTCTTTGTTGGAGGAGACGGTGGAGGTGTTGTTGATGATGCGGGCTTAGTTGATGGCTTAGGCTTCTCCCTTAATTTGCGCTTGAGGACGACATTTTGATCCCTCAGATCATCAATCTCCCACTCCAGGGTTAATATCTTTTTGCATAGGTCCTGCTTATTTTCCTGCAAGAGACGAAAAGGGATAAACTTGAACTTGGGTTTCTTTACCCTATTAGGGAGACTTGACTTTTTGAACTCCACGTGCATGTCCCTAGGTTGAGGTAATGGTGCTTCATCTTCATCTGAGCTCGTCTCCTCCTTCCCCTTGGGTTCATAGTCCTCTTCTTCTGCCGTGGTCCATCCATCGTGTTCCACATCTCCATAGACCTTGGGATTTGCTAAGTAATCATCCACATAGCTTTCTCCTTCCGAATCCTGGGAAGACATGTTGATTAAATCTGCAATGGGACAGCTCGAAACGAAAACAGAGGATAATTGCATGATACGGGAGTCAAAACCTCCGGGAGAATATATAATGAATTTTTACAGACCAAAATACGCATCGTGCAAGAAAACGGAGTCCGGAAGGCACACGAGGTGCTCACGAGGTAGGGGGGCGCGCCCAGGGGGTAGGGCGCGCCCACCACCCTCGTGGGGCCCTCGTGTCCTTCCCGGACTGCTACTTATTTTTCTATTTTTCTAAATATTCCAAAACGGAGAAATATTGCCTTAAAAATTGTTTTGGAGTCAGTTTACTTACCACACCACATACCTATTCCTTTTCGGAGTCTGAAACATTTCGGAAAGTGTCCCTTATGTATTCCTCCGGGGTTATGGTTTCAATAATATTGGTTTCAACATTTACGGGATCACCTGAGATATAATGCTTAATTCTTTGACCGTTTACCACCTTCGGGTTTGTGCCATCGAAGTTGTTGATTTTTATGGCACCGGAACGATAAACCTCCTCGATAATGTAGGGGCCTTCCCATTTAGAGAGAAGTTTTCCTGCAAAAAATCTTAAACAAGAGTTGTATAGCAATATATAATCACCTACATTAAACTCACGCTTTTGTATCCTTTTGTCATGCCATCTTTTAACTTTTTCTTTAAACAACTTGGCATTTTCATAAGCTTGGGTTCTCCATTCGTCAAGTGAGCTAATATCAAATAACCTCTTCTCACCGGCAAGTTTAAAATCATAGTTGAGTTCTTTAATAGCCCAATATGCCTTATGTTCTAGTTCGAGAGGTAAATGACATGCTTTTCCATAAACCATCTTATACGAAGACATACCCATAGGATTTTTGTATGCAGTTCTATATGCCCATAATGCATCATCAAGTTTCTTAGACCAATTCTTTCTAGACCTATTAACAGTCTTTTGCAAAATTAATTTGAGCTCTCTATTGCTCAACTCTACTTGACCACCAGACTGTGGGTGATAAGGAGACGCAATTCTATGATTAACATCATATTTAGCAAGCATTTTACGGAAAGCACCATGAATAAAGTGTGAACCACCATCAGTCATTAAATATCTAGGGACTCCAAACCTCGGAAAAATAATTTCTTTAAGCATTTTAATAGAAGTGTTATGATCAGCACTACTAGTTGGAATAGCTTCTACCCACTTAGTAACGTAATCAACAGCAACTAAAATATGTGTGTATCCATTAGAGGCAGGAAAAGGTCCCATATAATCAAAGCCCCAAACATCAAATGGTTCAATAACAAGTGAATAATTCATAGGCATTTCTTGACGTCTACTAATATTACCAATTCTTTAACATTCATCACAAGACAGGACAAACTTACGGGCATCCTTGAAGAGAGTAGGCCGATAAAAACCAGATTGCAATACCTTATGTGCAGTTCTATCTCCAGCGTGGTGTCCTCCATAAGACTCGGAATGACACTTGCATAGGATCTGTTCCTGTTCATGCTCAGGTACATAACGTCTAATAACACCATCTACTCCTTCTTTATAAAGATGTGGGTCATCCCAAAAGTAATGTCTCAAGTCATAGAAGAACTTTTTCTTTTGCTGGTATGTGAAGCTAGGTGGTATAAACTTAGCAACAATATAATTAGCATAATCAGCATACCATGGAGTACTACGAGAAGTACTTATAACATTTAATTGTTCATCAGGAAAGTCATCATTAATAGGTAGTGGGTCATCAAGAATATTTTCTAACCTAGACAAGTTGTCTGCAACGGGGTTCTCAGCTCCCTTTCTATCAACAATATGCAAATCAAATTCTTGTAGCAAGAGAACCCATCTAATAAGTCTAGGTTTAGCATCTTTCTTTACCATAAGGTATTTAATAGCAGCATGATCAGTGCGAATAGTTACTTTAGAATCAACAATATAAGGTCTGAACTTATCACAAGCAAATACAACTGCTAAAAGCTCTTTTTCAGTAGTAGCATAATTTCTTTGAGCATTGTCTAGAGTCTTACTAGCATAATGAATAACATTTAATTTCTTATCAACTCTTTGACCTAGAACAACACCTATAGCATAATCACTAGCATCACACATAATTTCAAAGGGTAAATTCCAATCAGGTGGCTGAACAATAGGTGCAGAGACTAATGCTTTCTTAAGTATTTCAAATGCTTCTACACAATCATCATCAAAGACAAATGGTATATCTTTTTGCAATAAATTAGTCAGAGGCCGAGAAATTTTTGAGAAGTCCTTAATGAACCTCCTATAAAAACTGGCATGACCAAGGAAACTTCTTATACCTTTGATGTCCTTGGGACATGGCATCTTTTCAATAGCATCAACCTTGGCTTTATCAACTTCAATACCTCTTTCAGAAACTTTGTGCCCCAAGACAATACCTTCATTAACCATAAAGTGGCACTTTTCCCAATTCAAGACAAGATTAGTTTCTTCACATCTCTGCAAAACTCGATCAAGATTGCTCAAGCAATCTTCAAAAGAGGAACCATAGACGGAAAAGTCGTCCATGAAAACCTCACAAATCTTTTCACAAAAGTCAGAGAATATAGCCATCATGCATCTTTGAAAGGTAGCAGGTGCATTACATAAACCAAAAGGCATACGTCTATAAGCAAAAGTACCAAAAGGGCATGTAAAAGCAGTCTTTGATTGATCTTTAGCCAACACAAGTATTTGAGAGAAACCAGAATAACCATCTAGAAAGCAATAATGTGTGTGTTTGCATAATCTTTCTAGCATTTGATCAATAAAAGGTAAGGGGTAATGATCTTTCTTAGTAGCTTTATTTAATTTGCGGAAATCAATTACCATCCTATAACCTGTGAAAATTCTTTGTGGAATCAATTCATCTTTATCATTAGGAACAACCGTAATACCTCCCTTCTTAGGGACACAATGGACAGGACTTACCCACTCACTATGAGCAACGGGATAAATTATACCTGCCTCCAGAAGCTTGAGTATTTCTTTTCTTACTACTTCTTTCATTTTAGGATTCAGACGTCGCTGAGGATCACGAACTGGTTTGGCATCTGCTTCCAAATTTATTTTATGTTGACATAGAGTGGGACTAACGCCCTTAAGATCATCAAGAGTATATCCAATAGCAGCACGATGCTTCTTCAGAGTTTTCAATAATCTTTCTTCTTCATGCTCTGAAAGGTTAGCGCTAATAATAACATGATATATCTTCTTTTCATCAAGATAAGCATATTTAAGATTATCAGGCAACAGTTTAAGCTCAAACACGGGATCACCCTTGAGTGGAGGGGGATCCCCTAAAATTTCAACAGGCAAGTTGTGTTGCAGAATAGGTTCCTGTTTAAAGAATACTTCATCTATTTCCCTTCTTTCATTCATGAACATATCATTTTCATGGTCTAGAAAATAGTGCTCTAAAGGATCACTAGGAGGTACGACAATAGAAGCAAGACCAATAATTTCATCCTTACTGGGTAATTCTTCCTCACGATGTTGTTTACTAAATTTAGAGAAATTAAACTCATGAACCATATCATCTAAGCCAACAATAACAACATTCTTTTCACAATCTATCTTAGCATTAACAGTGTTCAAGAAGGGTCTACCAAATATAATAGGACAAAAGCTATCTTGTGGGGAAGTAAGAACAAGAAAATCAGCAAGATATTTGGTTTTCCCACACAAGACTTCAACATCTCTAACAATTCCAATTGGTGAAATAGTATCTCTATTAGCAAGTTTAATTGTGACATCAATATCTTCTAACCCAACAGGTGCAATATCATGCATAATTTCTTTATATAAGTCATGAGGTATAACACTAGCACTAGCACCCATATCACATAAGCCATGATAACAATGATCTCCTATTTTAACAGAAATAACAGGCACGCCTACCACAGGTCTATGTTTATATTTAGCACAAGGTTTAGAAATTCTAGCAGTTTCACCTTCGAACTGAATGACATGCCCATCAATATTTCTCTTCTTTCATTCATGAACATATCATTTTCATGGTCTAGCAAATAGTGTTCTAAAGGATCACTAGGAGGTACGACAATAGAAGCAAGACCAATAATTTCATCCTTACTAGGTAATTCTTCCTCACGATGTTGTTTACTAAATTTAGAGAAATTAAACTCATGAACCATATCATCCAAGCCAATAGTAACAACATTCTTTGTGTAGTCTATGGTAGCATTGACAGTATTTAAGAAGGGTCTACCAAATATAATGGGACAAAAGCTATCTTGTGGGGAACCAAGAACAAGAAAATCAGCAGGATATTTAGTTTTCCCACACAAGACTTCAACATCTCTAACAATTCCAATTGGTGAAATAGTATCTCTATTGGCAAGTTTAATTGTGACATCAATATCTTCTAACTCAGCAGGTACAATTTCATTCTTAATTTCTTCATATAAGTCAATAGGTATTACACTATCACTAGCACCCATATCACATAAGCCATGATAACAATGTTCTCCTATTTTAACAGAAATAACAGGCACGCCTACCACAAGTCTATGTTTATCTTTATCACAAGGTTTAGCAATTCTAGCAGTTTCTCCTTCGAACTGAATAACATGCCCATCAATATTATCAGACAAGAGATCTTTAACAATAGCAATATTAGGTTCTACTTTAACTTGCTCAGGAGGTGTATAAGTTCTAATATTGCTTTTACAAACAATAGTTGAAGCTTTAGCATGATCCTTTATTCTAACAGGGAAAGGTGGTTTCTCAATATAAGAAGTAGGAACAATAGGATCGTTATAAGTGACAGTCTTTTCTTCAACTTTAATAGGTGCAGCTACTTTTACTTCTATGGGAGGATGATATTTAAACCACTTCTCCTTGGGGAGATCAACATAAGTAGCAAAAGATTCACAGAAAGAAGCTACTATCTCAGAGTCAAGTCCATATTTAGTGCTAAAGTTACGGAAAATATCAGTATCCATAAAAGATTTAACACAATCAAACTTAGGTGTCATACCTGACTCCTTACCTTCGTCGAGGTCCCAATCTTCAGAGTTGTGTTTAATTCTATCCAATAAATTCCATCTGAATTCAATAGTCTTCATCATAAAAGAGCCAGCACAAGAAGTATCGAGCATGTTGCGATTGTTTTCAGAAAGCCGAGCATAAAAACTCTGCATAATTATTTCTCTCTGGAGCTCATGATTGGGGCATGAATATAACATTGATTTAAGCCTCCCCCAAGCTTGAGCGATGCTTTCTCCTTCGCGAGGCCAGAAATTATATATATAATTGCGATCACGATGAACAAGATGCATAGGGTAATATTTTTGATGAAATTCCATCTTCAATCTTTTATAGTCCCATGATCTCATATCATCACATTGCCTATACCATACCAATGCGTCTCCCTTCAAAGATAAAGGGAAGGCCTTCTTCTTAGCAACATCATCGGGTATACCTGCAAGCTTAAATAATCCACAAACTTCATCCACATATATTAAGTGCTCATCAGGATGCTTTGTTCCATCTCCTGTAAAAGGATTAGCTAGTAGTTTTTCCATCATAGCCACAGTAAATTCAAAAGGAGTTTCATTTTCAATAGGTTCAGTAGGTTGAGGAGAAACTCTTTGCTCTACTGGATGGGTTGAAGATACCCCGAACAAGCCCCTCAGAGAATTACTTTCCATAGTAACAAGTGACAGTAAATTTCAGCACACTATATAAAATTTTCCTTACAAAATTCCACTTACCAAAGGCGCTACACTCCCCGGCAACGGCGCCAGAAAAGAGTCTTGATGACCCACAAGTATAGGGGATCTATCATAGTCCTTTCGATAAGTAAGAGTGTCGAACCCAACGAGGAGCAGAAGGAAATGATAAGCGGTTTTCAGCAAGGTATTCTCTGCAAGCACTGAAATAAGTGGTAACAGATAGTTTTGTGATAGGATAAATTGTAATGAGCAACAAGTAACAAAAGTAAATAAAGTGCATCAAGGTGTCCCAATCCTTTTGTAGCAAAGGACAAGCCGGAACAAACTCTTATAATAGGAAAAGCGCTCCCGAGGACACATGGGAATATCGTTAAGCTAGTTTTCATCATGTTCATATGATTCGCGTTCGATACTTTGATAATTTGATATGTGGGTGGACCGGTGCCTGGGTGCTGTTAGCATCCCACTTATGATTAACCTCTATTGCAAGCATCCGCAACTACAACAAAAGTATTAAGGTAAACCTAACCATAGCATGAAACATATGGATCCAAACCAGCCCCTTACGAAGCAACGCATAAACTAGGGTTTAAGATTCTGTCACTCTAGCAACCCATCATCTACTTATTACTTCCCAATGCCTTCCTGTAGGCCCAAATAATGGTGAAGTGTTATGTAGTCGACGTTCACATAACACCACTAGAGGCTAGACAACATACATCTTATCAAAATATCAAACGAATACCAAATTCACATGACTACTCATAGCAAGACTTCTCCCTTGTCCTCAGGAACGAACGTAATTACTCACAAAGCATATTCATGTTCATAATCAGAGGGGTAATAATATGCATATAGGATCTGAACATATAATCTTCCACCAATTAAACCAACTAGCATCAACTACAAGGAGTAATCAACACTACTAGCAACCTACTAGCACCAATCCTGGACTTTGAGACAAGAATTGGATACAAGAGATGAACTAGGGTTTGGAGATGAGATGGTGCTGGTGAAGATGTTGATGGAGATTGCCCTCTCCCAATGAGAGGAGCGTTGGTGATGACGATGGTGATGATTTCCCCCTCCGGGAGGGAAGTATCCCCTGCAGAACAGCTCTGCCGGAGCTCTAGATTAGATCCGCCAAGGTTCCGCCTCGTGGCGGCGGAGTCTCGTCCTGAAAAGTTCCTTTTTATTTTTTTCTCATCGTAAGACTTCATATAGGAGAAGATGGGCGTCGGAGAGCCACAAGGGGGCCCACGAGGTAGGGGGCGCGCCCTAGGGGGGGCGCCCCCACCCTCGTGAGCAGGGTGTGGGCCCCCTGGCCTTCATCTTTGGCATGGATTTTTCTTTATTTCTTCTAAGACGTTCCATGGAGTTTCAGGAATTTTGGAGTTGCGCAGAATAGGTCTCTAATATTTGCTCCTTATCCAGACCAGAATTCCAGCTGCCGGCATTCTCCCTCTTTATGTAAACCATGTAAAATAAGAGAGAATAGCCATAAGTATTGTGACATAAAGTGAAATAACAGTCCATAATGCAATAAATATCGATATAAAAGCATGATGCAGAATGGATGTATTAGTGCCAGGCCTGCTGCAGATGCTATTGATGACGTTAAGAACGTCTGGCAGAGCAAAGCTGATGACTACTCGATAGTTCAGTGTGCCATGCTTTATGGCTTAGAACCGGGACTTCAACAACGTTTCGAACGTCATGGAGCATATGAGATGTTCCAGGAGTTGAAGTTAATATTTCAAGAAAATGCCAGTTTTTACAACTGCAAGATGGAGGAGAATAGTTCTATCAGTGAACATATACTCAGAATGTCTGGGTACTGCAATCACTTGATTCAACTGGGAGTTAATCTCCCAGATGATAGTGTCATTGACAGAATTCTTCAATCACTGCCACCAAGCTACAAGAGCTTCGTGATGAACTATAATATGCAAGGGATGGATAAGACAATTCCAGAGCTCTTAGCAATGCTAAAGGCTGCGGAGGTAGAAATCAAGAAGGAGCATCAAGTGTTGATGGTCAACAAGACCACCAGTTTCAAGAAAAAGGGTAAAGGGAAGAAGGGGAACTTCAAAAAGAACGGAAAACAAGTTGCTGCTCAGGAGAAGAAACCCAAGTCTGGACCTAAGCCTGAGACTGAGTGCTTCTACTGCAAACAGACTGGTCACTGGAAGCGGAACTGCCCCAAGTATTTGGCGGATAAGAAGGATGGCAAGGTGAACAAAGGTATATGTGATATACATGTTATTGATGTGTACCTTACTATAGCTCACAATAGCACCTGGGTATTTGATACTAGTTATGTTGCTAATATTTGCAACTCAAAACAGGGACTATAGATTGAGCGAAGATTAGCTAAGGACGAGGTGACGATGCGTGTGGGAAATGGTTCTAAAGTCGATGTGATCGCCGTCGGCACACTACCTCTACATCTACCTTTGGGATTAATTTTAGACCTATATAATTGTTATTTGTTGTCTGCGTTAAGCATGAAGATTATATCTGGATCTTGTTTGATGCGAGACGGTTATTCATTTAAATCTGAGAATAATGGTTGTTCTATTTATATGAGTAATATCTTTTATGGTCATGCACCCTTGAAGAGTGGTCTATTTGTGTTAAATCTCGATAGTAGTAATACACATATTCATAATGTTGAAGCCAAAAGATGCAGAGTTGATAATGATAGTGCAACTTATTTGTGGCACTGCCGTTTGGGTCATATTGGTGTAAAGCGCATGAAGAAACTCCATACTGATGGACTTCTGGAATCACTTGATTATGAATCACTTGGTACTTGCGGACCATGCCTCATGGGCAAGATGACTAAAATGCCGTTCTCCGGAACAATGGAGCAAGCAACAGATTTGTTGGAAATCATACATACTGATGTATGTGGTCCAATGAATATTGAGGCTCGCGGCGGGTATCGTTATTTTTCACCTTCATAGATGATTTGAGCATATATGGGTATATCTACTTAATGAAACATAAGTCTAAAACATTTGAAAAGTTCAAAGAATTTCAGAGTGAAGTGGAAAATCATCGTAACAAGAAAATAAAGTTTCTATGATGTGATCGTGGAGGAGAATATTTGAGTTACGAGTTTGGTCTACATTTAAAACAATGCGGAATAGTTTCGCAACTCACGCCACCTGGAACACCACAGTGTAATGGTGTGTCCGAACATCATAATCGTACTTTACTAGATATGGTGCGATCTATGATGTCTCTTACTGATTTACCACTATTGTTTTGGGGTTATGCTTTAGAGACGGCTGCATTCACGTTAAATAGGGCACCATCGAAATCCGTTGAGATGACGCCTTATGAACTATGGTTTGGCAAGAAACCAAAGTTGTTGTTTCTTAAAGTTTGGGGCTAAGATGCTTATGTGAAAAAACTTCAACCTGATAAGCTTGAACCCAAATCGGAGAAATGTGTCCTCATAGGATAACCAAAGGAAACTATTGGGTACACCTTCTATCATAGACCCGAAGGCAAGACATTTGTTGCTAAGAATGGATCCTTTCTAGAGAAGGAGTTTCTCTCAAAAGAAATGAGTGGGAGGAAAGTAGAACTTGATGAGGTAACTGTACCTGCTCCCTTGTTGGAAAGTAGTTCATCACAGAAACCGGTTCCTGTGACACCTACACCAATTAGTGAGGAAGCTAATGATGATGATCATGAAACTTCAGATCAAATTACTACCGAACCTTGTAGGTTAACCAGAGTAAGATCCGCACTAGAGTGGTACGGTAATCCTGTTCTCGAAGTCATGTTACTTGACCATGGTGAACCTATGAACTATGAAGAAGCGATGGTGAGCCCAGATTCCGCAAAATGGCTTGAGGCCATGAAATCCGAGATGGGATCCATGCATGAGAACAAAGTGTGGACTTTGGTTGACTTGCCCGATGATCGGCAAGCCATCGAGAATAAATGGATCTTCAAGAAGAAGACTGACACTGATGGTAATGTTACTATCTACAAAGCTCGACTTGTTGCAAAAGGTTTTTGACAAGTTCAAGGGGTTGACTATGATGAGACTTTCTCACCCGTAGCGATGCTTAAGTCTGTCCGAATCATGTTAGCAATTGCCGCATTTTATGATTATAAAATTTGGCAAATGGATGTCAAAACTGCATTCCTGAATGGATTTCTGGAAGAAGAGTTGTATATGATGCAAGCAGAAGGTTTTGTCGATCCAAAGGGTGCTAACAAAGTGTGCAAGCTCCAGCGATCCATTTATGGACTGGTGCAAGCCTCTCGGAGTTGGAATAAATGTTTTGATAGTGTGATCAAAGCATATGGTTGTATACAGACTTTTGTAGAAGCCTGTATTTACAAGAAAGTGAGTGGGAGCTCTGTAGCATTTCTAATATTATATGTGGATGACATATTGTTGATTGGAAATGATATAGAATTTCTAGATAGCATAAAAAGATACTTGAATAAGAGTTTTTCAATGAAAGATCTCGGAGAAGCTTCTTATATATTGGGCATCAAGATCTATAGAGATAGATCAAGACGCTTAATTGGACTTTCACAAAGCACATACCTTGATAAAGTTTTGAAGAAGTTCAAAATGGATCAAGCAAAGAAAGGGTTCTTGCCTGTGTTACAAGGTGTGAAGTTGAGTAAGACTCAATGCCCGACCACTACAGAAGATAGAGAGGAAATGAAAAATGTTCCCTATGCTTCGGCCATAGGCTCTATCATGTATGCAATGCTGTGTACTAGAGCTGATGTGTGCCTTGCTATTAGTTTAGCAGGGAGGTACCAAAGTAATCCAGGAGTGGATCACTGGACAGCGGTCAAGAACATCCTGAAATACCTGAAAAGGACTAAGGATATGTTTCTCATTTATGGAGGTGACAAAGAGCTCGTCATAAATGGTTACGTCAATGCAAGCTTTGAAACTGATCCGGATGATTCTAAATCGCAAACCAGATACGTGTTTATATTGAATGGTGGAGCTGTTAGTTGGAGCAGTTCTAATAAAGCATCGTGGCATGATCTACGTGTGAAGCGGAGTACATAGCTGCTTCGGAAGCAGCAAATGAAGGATTCTGGATGAAGGAGTTCATATCCGATCTAGGTGTCATACCTAGTGCATTGGGTCCAATGAAAATCTTTTGTGACAATACTGGTGCAATTGCCTTGGCAAAGGAATCCAGATTTCACAAGAGAACCAAGCACATCAAGAGACGCTTCAATTCCATCCGGCATCAAGTCCAGGTGGGAGACATAGAGATTTGCAAGATACATATGGATCTGAATGTTGCAGACCCGTTAACTAAGCCGCTTCCACGAGAAAAACATGATCAGCACCAAGACTCCATGGGTGTTAGAATCATTACTGTGTAATCTAGATTATTGAGTCTAGTGCAAGTGGGAGACTGAAGGAAATATGCCCTAGAGGCAATAATAAAGTTATTATTTATTTCCTCATATCATAATAAATGTTTATTATTCATGCTACAATTGTATTAACCGGAAACATAATACATGTGTGAATACATAGACAAACATAGTGTCACTAGTATGCCTCTACTTAACTTGCTCGTTGATCAAAGATGGTTGAGTTTCCTAGCCATAGACATGAGTTTTCATTTGATTAACGGGATCACATCATTAGGAGAATGATGTGATTGACATGACCCATTCCGTTAGCTTAGCACTTGATCGTTTAGTTTACTGCTATTGCTTTCTTCATGACTTATACATGTTCCTATGACTATGAGATTATGCAACTCTCGATTACCGGAAGAACACTTTGTGTTCTACCAAACTTCACAACGAAACTGGGTGATTATAAAGGTGCTCTACAGGTGTCTCCGATGGTGTTCGTTGAGTTGGCATAGGTCAAGAATAGGATTTGTCACTCCGATTGTCGGAGAGGTATCTCTAGGCCCTCTCTGTAATGCACATCACTATAATCCTTGCAAGCAATGTGACTAATGAATTTATTTACGGGATGATGCATTGCGGAACGAGTAAAGAGACTTGCCGGTAACGATATTGAACTAGGTATTGAGATACCGACGATCGAATCTCGGGCAAGTAACATACCGATGACAAAGGGAACAACGTATGTTGTTATGCGGTTTGACCGATAAAGATCTTCGTAGAATATGTAGGAACCAATATGAGCATCCAGGTTCCGCTATTGGTTATTGACCGGAGACATGTCTCGATCATGTCTACATAGTTCTCGAACCCGTAGGGTCCGCACGCTTAAAGTTCTGTGACGATCGGTATTATGAGTTTTTGTGTTTTGATGTACCGAAGGTAGTTCGGAGTCCCGGGTATTATCACGGACATGACGAGGAGTCTCGAAATGGTCGAGACGTAAACATCGATATATTGGACGACTATTTTCGGACACCGAAAGTGTTTTGGTAGGTTTCGGACATATACCGGAGTACCGGGGGGTTACCGGAACCCCCGGGGAGTATATTGGGCCTAATGGGCCTTAGTGGGAGAAGAGGAGGGGCGGCCAGGGCAGCCGCGCCCCCCTCCCCCTCTAGTCCGAATTGGACAAGGAGGGGGGCGGTGCCCCCATTTCCTTCTCTCCTTCTCTGCCTTCCTTCTCCTCTCCTACTCCTACTTGGAAGGGGGGAGGCCTACTCCCGGTGGGAGTAGGGCTCCTCATGGGGCGCGCCATAGGAGGCTGGCCCCCTCCCCTTCTCCACTCCTTTATATACGGGGAGGGGGGCACCCCTTAGAGACACAACAATTGATCATTGATCTTTTACCCGTGTGCGGTTTCCCCCTCCACTATAATCCACCTCGGTCATATCGTAGTGGTGCTTAGGCGAAGCCCTGCGTCGGTAGCTTCATCAACAACGTCACCACGACGTCGTGCTGACGAAGCTCTTCCCCGAAGCTCTACTAGATCGTGAGTTCCTGGGACGTCACCGAGCTGAACGTGTGCTGAACGCGGAGGTGCCGTACGTTCAGTACTAAGGATCGGTCGATCGTGAAGAAGTACGACTACATCAACCACGTTGTCATAACGCTTCCGCTTACGGTGTACGATGGTACGTACACGACACTCTCCCCTCTCGTTTCTATGCATCACCATGATCTTGCGTGTGCGTAGGAATTTTTTTGAAATGACTATGTTCCCTAACACCAAGAGCTACCGTAGGCAAGGGTTGCTGGTCATGGTCTCATGGACGCGTTTTATTTTGTTGAGTCGTTTCAACGTGGATAGCTATGTATTCACAGACATCATAGTATTGCTCTGTTTATTCCTCTGTTTCAATGTGTGTACTCTATTTTCCGTTCTTATATGTTCTGTTTCAGTGTGTGTATATACGCTTTCCATTCTGTATATGTGGTTGATAACAGCTAGATTCAAATTAGTATACAAAAACAGATAGAAAATGGAATTCATAATATATATATATATTAATTGTTCATTAGTTCATGACAGAATATCATCACATATGCGTGATGATACTTAACTACTAGGTACAATTCATAAAATTGAAAACGAACAATACTAAAACTAATAATCCCTCCTGGGGCCAGTATTCCGGCAGCCCCTCGCCAACAGCTCCCTGATGCGTGGCGTCTTCCTAGTGCGGAGGTAGTACTCCGCCTCCTCCGCCTCGCAGCGCTTGACGTACCGATCTGCCTCTTGCAAGCGGACGCGCGCGAACAATTTTGCCATTTTGTTGGGCGCCCACCGGAGCTCTTCGTCGGTGGCACGCCGGAGCTTATCGGCCCACCTCCATGCAGCGACGAGGCGCCCAACACCTATGACCTTCCTTGCGAAGTACCCATCTTCGTACACCTCCTCGGCACGATGACGCACCCGCCCCCAAAGCTCCACCGCCTCCTTTTTCCAGGACGCATGGTACCTGGCTTCCTCCTCCGCCATCTCCTTCTTGAATGCCACTTGCCTGGCTTTCTCTGCCGGCGGTAGTGACTTCCACAGACAAAGATTGTACTGGCCCCAAAACCAATCCAAAGTTGGGGGGTCCGGCGCCAACCTCGTCAGGCGGCGCGGAGGGGCCTCGTCACTACTATTCGAGTGAGCGTCCTCGGGGGCGGCAACTCCTCATCGGCGCGTGGGCAGACCGGCAACGCCATCACAAGGATTTGTGTGAGAGAGAGGGCGAGCGATGGGAGGATGTAGATGGCAGACGGGACGACGTGGGCAAGGGAGTAATTATTGGCAGCCGGAATCTAGATCGACGGGGACAGTACACACGCCGGCCGTCAGAATTTATGGGTACTGTAGTTTGAATTACACATGATTCCCGCAGCAAAATCCATGTGTGAACATAATAGCTGAATGTTTCCAATACAGAACCGTGTCTGATTAATGATCCCCGCCACTCACCTACCAAACCTCGAACCGCGAGATAGAGTGCCAATCGTGTGTGGCCGGTTGTCTTGCTAGATCTTTACATTTTCTTTTCTGAACACCAGATATTTACATCGTCTGATGGTTTTTTAACTCGCACACAAGTACACAAAAATATTTTTTCAAACCTTTGTGGTTAGGCGTTGCTTGTACATGTAGTTCAAATTTTAATTACGGTCATTAAATTGTTAGAAAATCACTTAAATGTCTTTAAAAGGTCAAATGACCCCTGAAATTTTCACATGACAATTGTATCAGTGCACGTTAAGCGTAGAAAAAAATGAAGGCCGTATGAGGAAGCTATCTCCCGTTCGTCATCAAACATGCATTGTTCCCTCTCGGAACCATGAACCTTCTAGTGAGTTGTTCCGTTTTGTGAGGGGTGTCCAAACTTTCGTCAAACAAGCCAATTTTTTTACCACATCATCTTGGTGGCATGACATTAAATCAACCAAGGTTTCATGTTTTTCTGATCATTTTTTAATTTTTTGGAATTAAAATGCCATGGCACTCCATGCATGTGCCCATGCCTTGAGACCAATATGTTTAAAAATTCCTTCTAATTTACTGCACATGGAATTAACTCGCACACAAGTACACAAAAATATGATTTTTCAAACCGTTTTTGTTAGGCGTTGCATGTAGATGTAGTTCAAAATTGAATGACGGTCATTAAATGGTTAGAAAATCACTTAAATGTCTTTAAAAGGTTAAATGACCCCTGAAAATTTCCAAATTTTCACATGACAGTTGTATTAGTGCACGTTAAACATAGAAAAAAATTGAAGGCCATAAGAGGAATCTATCTCCCGTTCGTCATCAAACATGCATTGTTCCCTCTCGGAACCACTAACCTTCTAGTGAGTTGCTCCGGTGTGTGAGGGGTGTGTGTCCAAAATTTCGTCAAACATGCCAATTTTTTACCACATCATCTTGGTGGCATGACATTAAATCAAGCAAGGTTTCATGTTTTTCTGATCATTTTTTAATTTGTTGGAATTAAAATGCCATGGCACTCCATGCATGTGCCCATGCCTTGAGACCAACATGTTTGAAAATTCCTTCTAATTTACTGCACATATGGAATTAACTCGCACACAAGTACACAAAAATATGATTTTTCAAACCATTTTGGTTAGGCGTTGCATGTAGATGTAGTTCAAATTTGAATTACGGTCATTAAATGGTTAGAAAATCACTTAAATGTCTTTAAAAGGTCAAATGACCCCTGAAATTTTCCAAATTTTCACATGACAGTTGTATCAGTGCATGTTAAACGTAGAAAGAAATTTGAAGGCCGTAGGAGGAAGCTACCTCTCGTTCGTCATCAAACATGCATTGTTCCCTCTCGGAACCACGAACCTTCTAGTGAGTTGCTCCGGTTTGTGAGGGGTGTGTGTCCAAAATTTTGTCAAACATGCCAATTTTTTACCACATCATCTTGGTGGTATGACATTACATCAACCAAGGTTTCATGTTTTTCTGATCATTTTTTAATTTTTTGGAATTAAAATGCCATGGCACTCCATGCATACGTATGCATGTGCCCATGCCTTGAGACCAATATGTTTGAAAATTCCTTCTAATTTACTGCACATGGAATTAACTCACACACAAGTACACATATATGATTTTGCAAACTGTTTTGGTTGGTGGCATGACATTACATCAACCAAGGTTTCATGTTTTTCTGATTATTTTTAAATTTTTTGGAATTAAAATGCCATGGCACTCCATGCATACATATGCATGTGCCCATGCCTTCAGACCAATATGTTTGAAGATTCCTTCTAATTTACTGCACATGGAATTAACTCGCACACAAGTACACATATATGATTTTGCAAACTGTTTTATGCGTTGCATGTAGATGTAGTTCAAATTTGAATTACGGTCATTAAATGGATAGAAAATCACTTAAATGTCTTTAAAAGGTCAAATGACCCCTAGAATTTTCCAAAATTCCACATTACAGTTGTAGTAGTGCATGTTAGACGTAGAAAAAATTGAAGGCCGTAAGAGGAAGCTATCTCCCGTTCGTCATCAAACATGCATTGTTCCCTCTCAGAACCACGAGCCTTCTAGTGAGTTGCTCCGGTTTGTGAGGGGTGTGTGTCCAAACTTTCGTCAAACATGCCAATTTCTTTACCACATCATCTTGGTGGCATGACATTACATCAACCAAGGTTTCATGTGTTTCTGATTTTTTTGGAATTAAAATTCCATGTCACTCCATACATACGTATGCATGTGTCCATGTCGTGAGACAAATATGTTTGAAAATTTCTTTTAATTTACTACACATGGAATTAATACGCACACAAGTACACAAATATGATTTTTCAAACTGTTTTGGTTAGGCATTGCATGTAGATGTAGTTAAAATTTTAATTATGGTCATTAAATGGCTAGAAAATCACTTAAATGTCTTTAAAAGGTCAAATGACCCCTAGAATTTTCCAAAATTTCACATTACAGTTGTAGTAGTGCACGTTAGATGTAGAAAAAACTGAAGGCCGTAAGAGGAAGCTATCTCCCGTTCATCATCAAACATGCATTGTTCCCTTTTGAAACCACGAGCCTTCTAGTGAGTTGCTCCGGTTTGTGAGGGGTGTGTGTCCAAACTTTCGTCAAACATGCCAATTTCTTTATCACATCATCTTGGTGGCATGACATTACATCAACCAAGGTTTCATGTGTTTCTGATTTTTTATTTTTTGGAATTAAAATGCCATGTCACTCCATGCATACATAGGCATGTGTCCATATCGTGAGACAAATATGTTCGAAAATTCCTTCTAATTTACTGCACATGGAATTAACTCGCACACAAGTACACAAATATGATTTTTCAAACCATTTTGGGTAGGTGTTGGATGTAGATGTAGTTCAAATTTGAATTACGGTCATTAAATGGATCGAAAATCACTTAAATGTCTTTAAAAGGTCAAATGACCCCTAGAATTTTCCAAAATTTCACATTACAGTTGTAGTAGTGCACGTTAGACGCAGAAAAAATTGAAGGCCGTAAGAGGAAGCTATCTCCCGTTCGTCATCAAACATGCATTGTTCCCTCTCGGAACCACGAGCCTTCTAGTGAGTTGCTCCGGTTTCTGAGGGGTGTGTGTCCAAACTTTCGTCAAACATGCCAATTTCTTTACCACATCATCTTGGTGGCATGACATTACATCAACCAAGGTTTCATGTGGTTCTGATTTTTTTGGAATTAAAATGCCATGTCACTCCATGCATACGTAGGCATGTGTCCATGTCGTGAGACGAATATGTTTGAAAATTCCTTTTAATTTACTACACATGGAATTAACTCGCACACAAGTACACAAATATGATTTTTTTAAACCGTTTTGGTTAGGCATTGCATGTAAATGTAGTTCAAATTTGAATTACGGTCATTAAATGGCTAGAAAATCACTTAAATGTCTTTAAAAGGTCAAATGACCCCTAGAATTTTCCAAAATTTCACATTACAGTTGTAGTAGTGCATGTTAGACGTAGAAAAAATTGAAGGCCGTAAGAGGAAGCTATCTCCTGTTCATCATCAAACATGCATTGTTTCCTCTCGGAACCACGAGCCTTCTAGTGAGTTGCTCCGGTTTGTGAGGGGTGTGTCGTGGAGTTGTCACGGCAGATGTCCTCGTGATAGGACTTAGTCGTGGAGCCATCGCTACGGGTTAGCTTAAAGGGGTTAAGGCGGATAAGGGACGCAAGAGTTTATACTGGTTCGGCCCCTTTCGATGGAGGTAAAGGCCTACTCCAGTTGTGATGGTATTGCTAGGGTTCGATGACCAGGGAGCGAATCCGCTTTGCATGGCTCTCGAGTTGTTGTCTGTTGTCCCTAAACCGCCGCCGGGTCGTCCCTTTATATACACAGGTCGACGCCCGCCGGTTATAGAGTCCCGAGGCTGGATCATCATTATGTCCAACTCGGTCTCTATCCCTCCTATCTTGCAATACAAGTTACATGACAATGTCGGTTTATGTCTACAGGCCTTAACCAGCCTTAGGCCCTTGGGCCTTCATGAAGCGCCATCATCCTTTATCTTCTGGGCTTCTAATTCTTATAGAGTTAACCCGACCACTCCTGGCCGGTTTACGTCCAGTAGTAATATCCCCAACATTAGGCCCCAGATTGATTTGAATTTATTCATGTCAATCTTCAACACTTAGAAAAATTCCTCCTCTTGCACCTTCGCACGGATCTTGTAAACTGCCCTGACGTCATCCTCCGGATTTGTGGTAAACTGCCGTGATGTCATTTATTCATTGAAGCCGAAGATGCCTTTTATTAATGAGCATCCAACCATCAAGGCTACAACCTTATTAAATATCTATTTTTGAGCTCCTCGATTCTCACGCCTGTCGCTTATCTCTTCGCCTTATAAATAGGGCTGAGGCCCCCTTTTTCTTTTTCCTCCGCTGCCTCTTCGTCTCTTCTTCCTCCTCGTGACGTTCCTGCACCCGAGCGCCGCCGCCATCGTCGAACTTCGCCCCTGCCTCATCGTTGGCCACTGCATCACCCTGATCGAACCAGAAAGTCGCGGCAGCTCTCCGCCGTTCCTGTGACACTGGTAAGCCTTCTTTCCTTCCACCCTAGATCTTGTCTTTAGGGTGTCACTGTTCGTCGGAGTTCATCGAAACTCCGGTGCTATTCTTATCTTTTCTTTTCCGTAGCATCAAAGGATAGTTTGGACCTGTTATTCTTGCGCGACCGTAGCCATAATATTCATTAGACTCCCCCTTTATATAGAGAACAACTTATCTGGATCTGCTAAACTGTTTAAGCACCTGAAGTTTAAACCTGAATATACTCCAGTTTCTGTCACACCTCAGATCTGAAATTTTCATATAAATCTGTGAAACCTGTTTCCCCTTACTTAGTTATTTTTAGATCTGTACTCCTAACACCAATATAGGCGGTTTAACTTTTTGAAGTATGATACTCCGGTAGGTACCATTAGTCCCCTTTTAAATCACCGATTCATTTATACTCCGGTTTAACAATATGCATATAACTCTGCTTCTGTTCATTGCTTTACCATTCATAAACACTCTGCCGTAGACGGTTTATAACTTCCTTTGATTTATCAATTTCACATGCTTGAATTCCTTTTCCCTCAACTTGTTGTACCTTATGCATCACCATTAATGAATCATAAACCGGCATTATTTTCTTCCCAGCTCTTCACTTGCAATGGCCAAATAGTTCTATTCCTGTAACTGGGCCCCTTCCCGGGTTACTGAGGAGCAACTGAACGGAATGGTCAAAATCGGTACCTTACCAAAGAAGAATGAGATCCGGTGGCGAGTTCCTGGGCCGGAAAACCCTCCTACTCCTGGAGAGGGTGAAGTAGTGGTGTTTACTGATCATATAGGCCGTGGTTTTAAACCTCCTGGATCCAAGTTTTTCTGGGATGTACTTGCCAGCTTTCAGATCCACCCTCAGGATATTGGACCCAACTCCGTATCCAACATCTGCAACTTTCAGGTTTTTTGTGAAGTGTATCTTCAAGAAGAACCAACTGTCGAGCTGTTCCGGGATTTCTTCCATTTAAACTGTCGCACTGAATTTGTAGACGGACCCAATACTAAACTTGGTGGCATCTCTATTCAGAAAAGGAAAGAAGTTGAGTTTCCTCATGCCAAACTTCACAGTCACCCAAAGGAGTGGAACCAAACTTGGTTCTATTGCAGAGACACCTCTCCTGAAGATGAGAACCCTCTGCCGGGTTATCGTGCTCACCGGCTCGCTAATACTCATCCACTTCCGCAATGACTAAGTGCCAAGGAACAAGCCTCATACGCCCCACAACTCGCTAAACTCAGAGCTTTCCTAGCCAACGGTTTAACAGGCGTGGACTTCGTCCGTTGCTGGATAACCTGGAGCATTTTGCCATTAAGTTGCCGCTCTGGCTTAATGTGTGAGTACACTGGTGACGTACAAGACTCCCAATGTCATATCAATATTCGGCTAACAGGCGAGGAAGTCACCGAGTCTGTCAAGAAAATGTTGAATGAACCAGAAGCTGTCTGCAACAAGACCGGGTTAAGCCCCTTTTACATGCAAAACAAACCGCCCGCTGTAAGTATTGTCTGTGCTTCCACTTTACACCTAATATTTTTGGACTGTGCAACCTTGAATACCCTCTTCCCATATTTACACAGGGTGATGATCCGTTCTAGAAAAAGAAACCTCAGGAGAAAGCAGTGAAGCCTTCTCGTCCTAAAATGAAAGCCGTAAAGAAAACCACAAAAAGGAAGGCGCCTGAACCCATCGGTTTAGAGCTTGATGACGACCCGGATGAACCGGAAGCAGAGGTAGAACTTGATTCACTTGGCTCACTTTTCATGCATCTCATTGACAATGATATTTATCAGGAGGACGTTGAGGGCAGCCAAGCTGACGATGCAGAGGTAATTATCCTTTCCTCTGGTTCGGACTCTCTGCCAACACAAAAAATCCGTCAAGTAGTCCAGAAAGTAAGATTTTCTCACCCTCTTGCTCACTTGGACCCAAAATTTCTTTTGAAGAAGCAGCAGCACGAGGCTCGCCGCACAACCCGGCACAGTGGCCAAACGGTCACCTCGACCGGTTTACCGAACACCCCGGTTCGAAAACGCCGACCCAAGGTCTCACCCACTTCTGACACTTCTTATCCCAAGGCAGGCTTTTTCCGACAACCTCTTAATCCGTCCGATTCGAATTATCAGGTGACACCTCCTTCTTCATCCGTCGAATCCACGGCCACACAACTCCCTCCTCTTAAGACCGTGGCTGGGTAAGTATTTCAACCCAAACTTTTGATGTTCGACACCTTATATGTTATGCTAACCTTTGCATCTGTTTCTTTTAGGGCCAAGGCCAGACCCAGTAAGAAGGCCCAGGTGAATAACCCATCTGACGATCATGTAGTGATTGAACCGGAGCTGACTACCGAACCAGATGGTCCAAATACTGAGGCCACATTTGATCAACCGCCCCCTCAAGATCATAATGTTGATGAACAAGTAGAAGTTGATACCACTGTGCCAGATGATAAGCCGGCAAGTCCAATCCGGGTTGATGACGGACCTTCTAGTCCAGTGAAGACTACTGACACACCATCAACTCCAGAAAAGGCTACTGGAGATAAAGAAGATGAGGCTATGATTACCAGTATTGGCCACACCTCTCCTGGCCATCTTGTTGTATTGGCAAAACATAGTGCCAAAGAAGAATGGGCTACCATGGAGAAAGGCAAGTGGAGCACCGATTTATCAAGCTATGCTCACTTCAGTGCTGAAGAACTCCATTCTGGCTTTCTGAACCGTCTGCACACAAACTGTGATTATGAAGCCGGTTTGGTGAATCTGATGAAGGAGCACTATGAGGTAATGACATAACTTTTCCTTTCTTAAGTCCAATTGCAAATACCAACTCTAGTAGCCCCCAAGGGCCGGTTTATGATAGCAATCATAAATCGGGACTTTGTAATATCTCAACCCTTGCATACTTATCCTCCATATATCAGGTGATCCTTTGAAATAAACCGGTACTTTATCATTGTATTCCTGTAGTTTTCATCTGTGTAGTCCCCAAGGGCCGGTTTATCTTTCCAAGGTGAACCGGGATTTTAACCCATGCTCCGATTTGAACAAATGTACATTAGCCCCCAAGTGCCAAAGATAATGTTTGCATTGTATTTGGGACTTGCAAAAATTTCTGATAACAAAGCAAATAGGCGTTAGCCCCCAAGTACAAAGTGCATAACTTGTTATGTGCTTGTTACTTCAAATATATACATCCCACTGATGATATGTCATTCCTTGACAGGCTGAGCTGAGCAAAAAGGATTCCCAAACCGCTGATCTTCAAGAAAACATCAAGTCTCAGCAAGCCGAGGCTTCCAAAGCCAAGGAGGAACTGACTAAAGCCTTAGCAGCCATGGAGAAGCTAAAGGAAAATTTTAAGAAGGAACGTGCAGATTGGGATGCCGAGAAGGCTGCTTTAGCCAAGAAAGTCGAAGAAGTAGAAGCAGCCCTTAAACCGGTGGTTGAGGAACTGATCAGTTTAAAGCGGCAAATAAGGGCTATGACTTCTGCTATATTTGGTAAGCGCCCTCATCTGGCATGTTTCAAGTCCCCTTTACCTTAACAGTCACCGGTTTACTGATGCTCACAATGCTACAGGGACCCGCATTACCCATCTGGGCTCCGATATGCGGATGAAGCTGAAAGCAGCCTACACCTTGATAGAATAGTTGTATTCCGGATCCCAATGGGCTATCTGCACTGCTGCGTACAACAGGCCTCCTCCATCGTTGATAAAAGAAACCATCGAGAAGCTGTCCATGTTACCTGCCCGGCTGGAGGAACTTAAAAAATCAGCTGCAAGGTCAAGCGCATTGACGGCGCTAATCCGGGCCAAGGCATGGATTCCAGATCTTGAACCAGCATATATCGGCCAAGGCTACCCCAGCGTGAAGGAAGATGGCACATAATTCAACAATGATGATCTCCGAAGGCTGACAAGGGAAATGCGGCCTATAGCAAACAAATTGGCGGATGACACAGATCTATCTCATTATCAACCGGTTTATGATGTTGATCAGAAAAGATATCCCGTGCCGATTCATGATGTAGAGGATCTTGTTCCGCCAATCCGTAAGCACACTTATGCTCCTGACATTGATCCATCCCCTCTTATAAGTGAAGAAGCCGTATTCCAAGCATTAACCGGAATCGATTGGACAACACTTGATTTCCATCCACTGGGTAGAGAGGAGGAGGATGTACCAACTCAAGATGATCCGCAATCTTCAAGTCGTCCTGATGATGAATCTTGAACCGGAAGCCGGTTTAGCTGTCGCCGTCTGCCACTTTTTATGAAAACAATTATTCCTGGTGGGTATTTAAAGCGCCTTATAATAGGCTAGTTCAAACACTCGCTGTTATGCCATCGAGCATATTTATTTTTCTTGATACTGATAACTCGCCATGCCTTTGGGATCTATTATATGCATAGTCCATTGCGGCTTTTATTTAACATGTTCCTGCATATAAGAACTTGAAAGTGTCCTAGTGGTTTACCACTGGACGGGTCATGATGCCCAAATATATATATAACTTGGGTGTATAACCAAGACTGTAATAACCAGATATAAAATAGATGATACTTGTGATATACCTCATTGGCTGTCCAACTGTTGGGATAATAAGGGTGATAACACCATTCTGGAGTATTGATGACTCCTTTCATTCTTGCCGGTTCATATCAAAACCGTACCGGGTTATGAGAAACACCGGTTTACTCATATAATTCTGGTGACTTCTAGTCAAAACCAGACTGGATCAAATTATTGCCGGTTTAGAACTGATCATGTACTGACAACTGAGCGTTGAAAGCCATACCGGGTTGTAACATACACCGGTTTATCAGAAAATATTCATAAATCCCTTATCAAAAGAGGTTAAAACATTTGCAACAAATACAAGAAAAATATGCAAGGCTTTTCATGGGCTACCAGGCCCTAAATCGAAGCTTTTCATGGGCTGCCAGGCCGCTGACTTAAACCATTTTTCAAAGCCTTTTAAGATGGACCTCAATCTTTAACCAATCATCGTTTTAACTTTGACAAGTTCAGGGTCTATGAGATTGACTTGTCAAACGTTCGATGGGTCATACCAGGTTTACCTGGATGAAGTGGCTTACTTAAAGAGGTAGGATAACCCAGGGTTTTAGGTGAATACACCTGGCTTCCAAGCCTGGCTTGATAGCCTATTACAAGGGTGCAAGCTCGTTGTTCTTTGAGAAGCAAGGAGCCCCCAAGTAATATTTGAGTTGTGCTCAGTGGGTACGTATGTTTGAGTTGTGCTTTGTGCAACAAACTCTCTTTGGTTCCACATAATTTCCTTTTTAGCTTTAAGCCTATCAAGAGGTGTAGCTATGGTGCAAATACAACCAAGCCCCCTAGTGATTTCCCTGTTTGGCCTTAAGCCGATCAAGAGGCATAGCTATGGTTCGAATACAACCAAGCCCCCTAGTGATTTCCTTTATATCCGTGTAGCTTTATAAGCCGGGTTAGCAGAAGTCCGCTTTATAAGTAGAAGCCCCCATGTAACCACACACGATGTAAAAAAAACAACAGATACCCCGCTTTAGCTGAGGCTCCGGTTTATTATATAATATATACATTGTCATAAGTATGTACATAAGAAGATCCTGTGGCTCAAGTATAGTAAGGCCGAAGAAGAGCTATATTCCACGGCCGCTGGGTCTCCTCCTCCGATTTACGTGAGTCTTTGTGCTCTCGAACATCGATAAGGTAGTATGATCCATTGTGTAAATTTTTGCTGACCACAAAAGGTCCTTCCCAAGATGGGGATAACTTGTGCATATCAGTCTGATCCTGGATGAGCCGGAGCACCAGATCGCCCTCTTGAAAAGTTCTGGTCTTAACCCAGTGGTTGTGATAACGTCAGAGATCTTGCTGATAAATCGTCGAACGCGCCGCTGCTAGATCACGCTCCTCATCTAACAGGTCCAGTGAGTCCTGACGTGCTTTCTCATTCTCAGCTTCAACGTAAGCCGTCACACGGGGCGAGTCATGACGGATGTCACTAGGAAGAACCGCCTCTGCTCCGTAAACCATGAAGAAAGGCGTGTAGCCCGTAGATCTGTTTGGTGTGGTGTTGATACTCCATAACACGGAAGGTAACTCCTCCACCCAACAACCCGGTGTCCGCTTTAAAGGAACCATAAGCCAGGGTTTAATACCTCTCAAAATTTCTTGATTTGCCCTCTCTGCTTAACCATTAGATTGGGGATGAGCCACTGATGATACATCAAGCCAGATGTGCCCACGTTGACAAAATTCTTCCATAGCACCCTTGGACAGATTAGCACCATTATCAGTTATAATGTTGTGTGGAAAACCAAACTGGAATATCACCTTTTTGATGAATTGGACCACCGTGGCTGTGTCACACTTACTGACTGCCTCTGCCTCTACCCACTTGGTAAGCTTATCAACCGCCACCAACAGGTGGGTCTTTTTGTCCTTGGACCTCTTAAAGGGTCCAACCATATCTAGCCCCCAAGTTGCAAACGGCCAAGTGATCGGAATCATTCTCAACTCCTGAGCCAGAACATGAGCGTGGCGTGCAAATTTCTGACAATCGTCACACCTTTTTACTAAATCCTCAGCATCAGCATGAGCCGTCAACCAATAGAAGCCGTGACGTAAGGCCTTAGCCACCAAGGATTTTGAACCGGCGTGGTGACCACAATCTCCTTCGTGGATCTCTCACAAAATCTCACAACCTTCTTGAGGAGACACACAATGCTGAATCGCCCCTGTCACGCTGTAACGATGTAACTCCCCATTGATAATGGTCATTGACTTGGATCACCGGATTATCTGCCGGGACAAGGTTTCATCGCTTGGTAACTCGCCCCGGTTCATATAGGCCAGGTATGGGACTGTCCAATCCGGTATAACATGAAGAGCCGCTACCAACTGGGCCTCCGGGTCAGGAATAGCCAACTCCTCCTCCATGGGTATCTTGACCGACGGATTATGAAGTACGTCGAGGAAGACATTACGTGGCACCGGTTTACGCTGAGAGCCTAGACGACTTAAAGTGTCTGCCGCTTCATTCTTTCACCGGTCTATATGGTCAACTTGATAACCTTTGAAGTGACCAGCTGCTATGTCCACCTCTCGTCGATATGCAGCCATGAGTGGATCCTTAGAATCCCAAGTGCCAGATACCTGCTGAGCCACCAGGTTCGAGTCACCGAAGCACTTAATTCAGCTTAAATTCATCTCCTTAGCCATCCGAAGGCCATGGAGCAAGGCCTCATATTCAGCTGCATTGTTAGTACAAGTGAACATTAAGCGGAGAACATAACAAAACTTGTCACCTCGTGGGGAAGTTAATATGACTCCAGCCCCCGAGCCCTCCAATTGTCTGGACCCATCAAAATGAATAGTCCAGTACGTGTTATCTGGCTTCTCCTCCGGTGCCTGCAACTCTGTCCAATCATTAATGAAATCCACAAGTGCTTGTGATTTGATTGCTGTGCGAGGCGTATATTTTATCCCGTGAGGTCCAAACTCAATAGCCCACTTGGCAATCCGGCCAGTCGCCTCTCTGTTTTGGATGATATCTCCCAGAGGGGCTGAACTAACCACTGTGATGGGATGACCTTGAAAATAATGCTTGAGCTTCCGGCTTGCCATGAAAACTCCATACACCCACTTCTGCCAATGCGGGTACCTCCGCTTTGATTCAATAAGCACCTCACTGATGTAATAAACCGGCCGTTGAACCGGATACTCCTTTCCGGCCTCCTTGCGTTCCACCACAATAGCCACACTAACAGCCCAGGCATTAGCAGCCACATATAGCAATAAGGGCTCTTTTATCAACATGAGCCGCAAGGACGGGCGGCTCGGCCAACTGTCTCTTCAAATCCTCAAACGCTTTATCAGCCGCGTCACTACAGATGAAATCATCCGTTTTCTTTAGCATCTGATACAAAGGAATAGCCTTCTCCCCAAGGTGGCTGATAAACTGGCTTAAAGCTACAATTCGGCCCGTCAAACGCTGAACATCATTGATACATGCCGGTTTAGCTAGGGACGTGATAGCTGAGATCTTTTCCAGGTTAGCCTCAATGCCTCTATTGGACACCAGAAAACCTAAGAGCTTGCCTGCCGGGATACCAAAGACACATTTAGAAGCATTAAGCATCATCTTATAGACCCGGAGGTTATCAAAGGTCTCCCTCAGGTCATCTATCAAGGCTTCCTCCTTCCTAGATTTCACCACAATATCATCCACATAAGCATGAACATTGCGCCCAATCTGTTTATGAAGACAATTCTGAACACAGCGCTGATAAGTCGCCTGTGCACTCTTGAGCCCAAAAGGCATGGATACATAGCAGAAGGCTCCAAAGGGAGTTATGAAAGCTGTCTTCCCTGGTCCTTAACTGCCATTTTGATCTGATGGTAACCAGAATACGCATCCAGAAAACACAAACGGTCACAACCCGCCGTAGCATCAATAATCTGGTCAATACGCGGGAGAGCAAAAGGATCAGCTGGACAGGCCTTGTTCAAGTTTGTGTAATCCACACACATACACTAAGTGTCGTTCTTCTTAAGCACCAGCACCGGATTAGCTAGCCACTCAGGGTGAAAAACCTCCACGATAAACCCTGCTGCCAAAAGCTAGGCTACCTCCTCACCAAAAGCCTTACGCCTCTCTTCGTTGAAGCGGCGGAGAAACTGCCTGACCGGTTTGAACTTAGGATCTATATTAAGGGTGTGCTCAGCGAGTTCCCTCGGTACACCTGGCATGTCAGAAGGCTTCCATGCAAAGATGTCCCGGTTCTCACGGATGAACTCGATGAGCGTGCTTTCCTATTTCGGATCCAGGTTAGCGCTAATGCTGAACTGTTGAGATGAATCACCAGGAACAAAATCAACCGTTTTAGTGTCTACAGCCGATTTAAATTTCAGCACCGGATCATGCTCTGTAGTTGGCCTTTTCAGAGAAGTCATATCCGTCGGATCAACATTGTTCTTAAAAAATTTCAGCTCCTCTGTGGCACAAACCGACTCAACATAAGCTGCACCCCCTTCTTCACATTCTAAAGCAATCTTCCTGCTCCCATGTACCATGATGGTCCCCTTATGACCCGGCATCTTAAGCTGTAGATAAACATAACACGGCCTCACCATGAACTTAGCATAAGCCGACCTGCGAACAGGGCATGATATGGACTCTTGATTTTCACCACTTCAAAAGTCAAAGTTTCTGATCTTGAATCATGATCGTCTCCAAAAGCCACCTCTAGAGCTCTCTTGCCAACTGGGTACGCCGATTTACCAGGAACCACTCCATGAAAGACGGTGTGTGACGGTTTAAGACTCTTGTCTGTCAGCCCCATGCGACGGAAGGTATCATAGTAAAGGATATTGATACTGCTCCCTCCATCCATAAGCACTTTGGTGAACTTGTAGCCCCCGACTTGAGGAGCCACCACTAAGGCCAGATGACCCGGATTATCAACCCGGGGCGGATGATCCTCTCGACTCCATAAAATGGGTTGTTGTAACACCCTCGATGCGACTATAGCTCCCACGTGTCGAGGCACGACTTAGAGATATAATCGCATTGAAGGCATATGTCGCAAGTTAGGCAATCTTCACAACATCCCATGTAATGAAAATAATAAAGGGGAGAAAACATGGTTGGCTTACACTCGCCACGTCGATCAAGTACATAAATAACATTACATCATCCAAACACTCATGGCCCGACTACGGCGCCAAAATAAAAGAGAATCCAACATGCGACACGGTCCCAATCACCCCCAACTGGGCACCACTACTGATCATCGGGAAAGGAAACATAGTATCGTTGAGAGTCTTCGTCGAACTCCCACTTGAGCTCGTACGCGTCTCCTGGAGCGGAATCATCAGGCCCTGCACCTGGTGTAATAGTAATCTGTGAGCCACAGGGACTCAGCAATCTCGCACCCTCGCGATCAAGACTATTCAAGCTTATAGGTATGGCAAGGTAAAATATGAGTGGAGCTGCAGCAAGCGACAAGCAAGTATGGTGGCTAACTTATTCGCAAAAGAGAGCGGGAAGAGGAGGCAAAGCGCGAGCGAGAAACTAAAGAGAAACCTGCGCAAACATTACTCCAACACCGTGTCCACTTCCCGGACTCCGCCGAGAAGAGGCCATCACGGTAACACACTCAGTTGATTCATTTTAATTAATTAAGGTTCAAGTTATCTACAACCGGACATTAACAAATTCCCATCTACCCATAACCGCGGGCACGACTTTCGAAAGTTCAATCCCTGCAGGGGAGTCCCAACTTAGCCCATGACAAGCTCTCACGGTCAACGAAGGAATAGACCTCCTCCCAAGACGTTCCGATCAGACTCGGTATCTCGGTAACTCAAGACACTTCGACAGGTTAAAACAAGACCAGCAACACCGCCCGAATGTGCCGACAAATCCCGATAGGAGCTGCACATATCTCGTTCTCAGGGCACACTCACATGAGACTAGCTACGAGTAAAACCAACCCTCAAGTTTCCCCGAGGTGGCCCCGCAGGCAGCTCAGTTCGCACCAACACTCAGAGGGAGCACTGGCCCAGGGGGGGGGTTAAAATAAGATGACCCTTGGGCTCCAGTAACCCAAGGGAAAAAGAGGCTAGGTGGTGAATGGTAAAACCAAGGTTGGGCATTGCTGAAAAAGCTTTAATCAAGGCGAACTATCAAGGGGTTCCCATTATAACCCAACCGCGTAAGGAACGCAAAATCTGGGAACATAACACCGATATGACAGAAACTAGGGCGGCAAGAGTGGAACAAAACACTAGGCGAGAGGCCGAGCCTTCCACCCTTTACTAAGTATATAGATGCATTTAAGATAACATAGCAATATAATGATATCCCAACAATTAAATAAAAGATGTTCCAAGAAGGAACGACCTCCAATCTTCACCTGCAACTAGCAACGCTATAAGAGGGGCTGAGCAAAGCGGTAACATAGCCAATCAACGGTTTGCTAGGACAATGGTGGGTTAGAGGTTTGACATGGCAATTGGGAGGCTGACAAGCAAAAGGTAGGCATCGTAGCAATGGCATAGCAAAAGAGCGAGCAAACTAGCATAGCAAGGATAGTAGTGATTTCGAGGGTATGATCATCTTGCCTGCACAGTTGTCAGAGTTGACTGGATCCTCAAGAGCAAACTCAACGGGCTCCTCGTTAGCGAACTCGTCTCCCGGCTCTACCCAAACAAGACAAACAAGCAACAAGGATACTATCAACCACGTGCAAGACCAAGCAATATGATGAAATGATGATATGCTATGCGGGATGCGACGCGGGTTGCAAAATGCAAGATATGATAGGAAATGCATGAAGCTGGCCTCAACTTGGAATTCCAAGGGTGCCACTGGAAAGATGAGATGAAATCGCTTGAAAACGATATAAAGAACGCCGCAATCGGAGTTACGGTTTGGAAATGGCAAGCGTTTCAAAAATGACACCGGTCTGCGATTTACAGCAAGTAGGCATCTAAATGCAATGAAATGGACATGCTACAGCACCCAAACAAGACAAAAAAACATGGCAGGGATGCACACAAGATGCTTAACAATAGTCTAGCACTGAGCTACGGCCAATTCATCCATTAGGAGGTTCAAACAAGCATGGCAAAAACGCAAATGGTAAAACAGATCTCAGACTTAGTGAAATTAACACTTGTCTGGAATTTTAGATCATATAGCCCTCTTCGGAGCAACAAAATAACATGCTACAGGACCTGAACATGACAAATAAAGACATGGCATGGAGCTACTCAACAAGCTTAACAAAATTCCCTTAGTGACCTTGAGCCAAAAGGGATCACAAAATATACTAACAAGCACACGAACATAGCAAAACATAATCAGTTTTCAGACTTAGTGAAAACTGGGACATGCCGAAACATAACTCACGAAGGCATGTTTACGAGCTCGATGCACTCACTACGGTGCAAGTCATGGTAAGACAAGCATACATCCATCAAGAAGGCACAAAATACAAGCTAGACGTGGCAAGAACAATGGCATAGCATGCACGGATCAACTACAATAACACCGGCAAAATCGCAAACAAGTTGACGATCTGCCCAGATTCACAACGAAGCAAAAGTAGAGCTCGATTTACTCAAGTTAGGTGCTCCATAATTGCAAACAAAGACATGGATGGATAGAGAACTACAAGATTAACAAAACTCCCTTACTGATCATCCTCAAAAGAGGCACAGATCACTAGGAAACAACAAGAACATATGGCATCATGAACTAAATAATTCCAGACTTAGTGAAAACTACTAAGTCCCTGAAAACAGATTTACCGGGTGCCTCACTTTGCAAGCTTGCACAAGTCACCACACACATCCTAAAAATGCATGGGTTGCACCTCTGGAAAGATAACAAAATCCTTAACAAAATATATGAAGGACTCACAGGCATATCATGCACACAATGATCATGGCAAAAATGACAAAAGTCTAAGATGAACTAGCAGATCTGACAATTTACTCACGAAGCCTCCTTCTAACAGCATTTCGGGCATCAAGATGAACTCAAATGAAAATAATGCAATGGAATGAAATGATGTACTCATCGAGATGAACATTTTGATATGCTATATGCATGAATCGGAGCTACAGATGCGGAGATATAGCAGGTGCAAGAATGCAAAAAAATTAGGGTTCGGAGGGAAAAAGTCAACCCTCCGGGATCCAGATCCAGATCTGGCACGGATTACGAGGATGGCCGGATTCACTATTCACGGAGGTCGCTGGAGATGACGGTGATGGCCGGAGTTCGTCGGGAGGTGGCCGGAGAGAGGCCGGGCGGCGCGGCCGAGGCAGAGGCGGACGCCGGCGAGGTGGCGCGGCGGGGCGGCGCTGGCGTGCGGCGGTGCGGCCACCGGAGCCGACGGGAGGCGCGGTCCGGCGACTGGCCGGCGTCGAGGCGGAGGAAGGCGGCGGCTCGGGCGCCGCGGAGGAGGAGTATGAAGGCGCACGGGCGGGGCGCCTCTGGCCCGGGCGGCTCGCGGGGAGGGCCGGCCTCGGGCCCGGCGGGCTTCGGCGGTGATGTGGGGCGGGGAGCCACGTGGTGATGCGGGATTGGCGGCGGCGGAATCCGGACGTTGTCCGGCTCGTCCGGACACGTCCGGTGCGGCGGAGAGAGGATTTTTTTAGGGTTTGAGGAAGGGGGATCCGCGAATTTTTGGAGGGGGGTGTATAAATAGGCATAGGGGGAGCTAGGAGAGTCCAAATGAGGTGCGGTTTTCGGCCACGCGATCGTGATCGAACGCTCTAGGACATGGAGCAGAGTTTGGTGGGTTTTTGGGCCAAATTGGAGGGGTGTTGGGCTGCACACACACGAGGCCTTTTCGGTCCCTCGGTTAACCGTTGGAGTATCAAACGAAGTCCAAATGATACGAAACTTGACAGGTGGTCTACCGGTAGTAACCCAAGGCCGCTTGGCAAGTCTCGGTCCAATCCGGAAATGTTTAATCCCCACGCACGAAAGAAAGCTAGAATTGACCACCAGAGGAGAACGAAACACCGGAATGCAAAACGGACAACGGGGAAAATACTCGAATGCATGAGATGAACACGTATGCGAATGCAATGCACATGATGACATGATATGAGATGCATGACAACGAAAACAACACATGGAGGCAAATACCCGAACCCAAGAAATAAATATAACTTAACGCCGGAAACGGCAAGAGTTGGAGTACAAATTGGGAAAGTTACATCTGAGGTGTTACAGTTGTTCAGACCAGCGCAAATACTGAGGCACCACCGGTTCAACGGAGTTCACGGCCCTCTTGTGAAGCTTCTGATCGCGCTTACACAAGCTAGTGGTAAAGACATGATACTGCCCGCTATTCAACTGCTTCGGATTTCTCTGATAACACTATTGCTGTTGCTGTTGATTCCCCTAATGGTTATAACCTCCTTGATTGCCCTGATTACCTTGATTACCATGTCCGGCTTGATTACCTTGGAATCCTGAACCGGAGCTGCTGCCTCCATAACCCGACCCATGAAAACCGCCTCCTGAACCGCCGGGCGGGCCATTTTCATATTGAAACATGTTAGAATTTTTGAACTCTCGCATGATGAAGCAATCCTTCCAAAGATGCGAAGCTGGCTTCTCCTTCGATCCGTGCTTTGGACAGGGTTGATTTAACATGCGCTCCAGATTGGGGCCTGACCCTCCACCCCTCTGGGGTGGTTTACCCTTGCGACGCTGATCGTTATCCTGGGCATTAGTGTTAGCCACAAAGTCCAAGCTATTATCCGCCTTGCACTTATCATTGTTCCCATGACCTGCCGAGTTATGCTGCTGCCCCTTGGCACTGCCGTTCTTTTTCCCTTTCCCTGGTTTGTCCTCTTTAGAATTAGGGTCCTTGGTACTATCTGAATTGGCATATTTAACCAAAGCGGCCATAAGCGTGGACATGTCATTACAGTGACGTTTGAGCCTTCCCAACTTCAGTTTTAATGGCATGAACCGGCAGTTGCCCTCCAACGTCAAAACTGCTGTATCTGCATTGATGCGGTCTGATGAATGCAAAATGGCTGAGACTCGCTTCACCTAATGGGTCATAGACTCCCCATCCTATTGAACACAAGCGGCTAGGTCCACAATTGACATGGGTTGTTTACTTGTATCCTTGAAATTCTGGATAAACCGGCTTTTTAACTTGGCCCATGAAGCAATGGAATTAGCTGGTAAACTCTTTAACTAGGTACGGGCCGTTCCTTCCAACATCATGGTGAAATACTTAGCACACACCGCTTCATCTACATCCGGCATCTCCATTGCCATCTCATAACTCTCAACCCATGATTTAGGGGGCAAATCGGCAGTGTAATTGGGCACCTTACGAGGGCCTTTAAAATCCTTGGGCAGTCGCACATTACGCAAGGCCGGGGTGAGGCATGGTACCCCCAAAGAACTGAAGACCACACCCGGCTCCACTGAGGTGGTCGGATGAACCGGAGTAGGCTGACAAGCTGCGTGCTGAGCCGCTAACTCGGCCTCTCGATGTGCTCGGCCATGATCCACCACATCTTGTGCATTAGCACCACCACCCGCCGGGTTACGGTGCCGCGCACTGCTTGACACAGCCGGTTCATCAATATGCCTGCTGTAACTCTGGCTTGGACGGGGGGTGCAATGGATCCTCTCACGACTATACGAGTAAGCCTGCTGCTGGGATAAAGCCGTTTGGAGGAGTTCCCTAGCCCGTCGTGTCTCAACCGCCACCGGTGACTCGCCTTCGATCTGGAGACCTACCAATCATGAAGCGGCGACCATAATGTTATCCAACGGGTTGGAGTAATGCCCCGGGGGCGTCAGAATGCGCTATGACGGAATGTTGTTCTGACGAGGCGGGCCCATCATGCGCGGCTGAACCGGCGCTCCTGTTACCGGTGCCTCAGTCCGGTTTACCACTGGATGGTTACTGGTTCCTGCTCCTGGTGTGTTGAAGAGATTTCTTGGCTCATAACCCGGCGGGAGGTGCGACCGGTATCTCCCCCTCATGACATCATCTGAGGCACTCTAATCCAGTCTAAGCCGGTAGGCCTGAGCTTCTAACTCGGCTTGTTCTGTAGCCATCCTGGCGTTCTCTACCGCCAGGTCCGCTTTAGCCTGAGTTATCTGATCCTTCACCTTTGCAATCTCCGCGTTGTGCTGATCTCGGTTTGCGGCATCCACCTCTGCTGCCAGCAATGTTGCTAAAGCGTCGAATAAATCGGACAAAACCTGAGCCGGAGACGGCGCAGAGCCCCCTGCCCCTGCCGGCGTTGCTATTGCTGAACCGGAGATCATTGCCGTAGCGGTAGAAGAGTGCTATGCTGGCTGTGTACCGGCCATGAAGACCGCGACCCGGCTTGGCAGATCGAGGGGGTCCGGAATACTGTTGCCATCGGAATCTCCACTAATCCGGCCATCCTGCAGTTGGTACAGGGACTCAGTCTCTCCGGTTGAAGACTCGTCATCGGAGCAGACAACGGTTTCTCCATCAGATGCCGGTCCATCCTCATATTCTGCTCCATGGATGACACCTACGAAGACATGCCTTGCTACGGGCTGAACCTGGGCAGAGCCTGCACGCCGAGCCATCTCGATGAGGTCGGTGCAGGTGTCCAGCTCAGGGCCCGGTTCGCGGATCTTGCCGATGAAGACGTGAATTCCGCCAAAGGGGACCTGGTATCCGTATTCAATTGAACCAGCCTCGGGACCCCATCCCGCGTCGTTGATGTAGAGCTTGCCGCGATGACTTTTAGTCATCCGGCCCATAGCATATCCCTTGAGCCCTTCGAAGCTGCCCTTCAAGAACTCGAAACCATCGTGCAATAGCCCCACGGTGGGCGCCAACTGTCATGGAGTTGTCACGGCAGATGTCCTCGTGATAGGACTTAGTCGTGGAGCCATCGCTACGGGTTAGCTTAAAGGGGTTAAAGCGGACAAGGGACGCAAGAGTTTATATTGGTTCGGCCCCTTTCGATGAAGGTAAAGGCCTACTCTAGTTGTGATGGTATTGCCAGGGTTCGATGACCAGGGAGCGAATCCGCTTTGCCTGGCTCTCGAGTTGTTGTCTGTTGTCCCTAAACCGCTGCCGGGTCGTCCCTTTATATACATAGGTCGACGCCCGCCGGTTTACATAGTCCCGAGGCCGGATCATCATTGTGTCCAACTCGGTCTCTATCCCTCCTATCTTGCAATACAAGTTACATGACAATGTCACTTTATGTCTACAGGCCTTAACCCGCCTTAGGGCCTTGGGCCTTCATGAACCGCCATCATCCTTTATCTTCTAGGCTTCTAATTCTTATAGAGTTAATCCAGCCACTCCTGGCCGGTTTACGTCCAGTAGTAATATCCCCAACAGGGTGTGTGTCCAAACTTTCGTCAAACATGCCAATTTATTTATTACATCATCTTGGTGGCATGACATTACATCAACCAAGGTTTCATGTGTTTCTGATTTTTATTTTATTTTTGGGAATTAAAATGCCATGTCACTCCATGCATACGTAGGCATGTGTCCATATCTTGAGACAAATATGTTTGAAAATTCCTTCTAATTTACTACACATGGAATTAACTCGCACACAAATACACAAATATGATTTTTCAAACCGTTTTGGTTAGGCGTTGCATCTAGATGTAGTTCAAATTTGAATTACGGTTATTAAATGGCTAGAAAATCACTTAAATGTCTTTAAAAGGTCAAATGACCCCTAGAATTTTCCAAAATTTCACATTACACTTATAGTAGTGCATGTTAGACGTAGAAAAATTTTGAAGGTCGTAAGATGAAGCTATCTCCCGTTCGTCATCAAACATGCATTGTTCCCTCTCGGAACCACGAGCCTTCTAGTGAGTTGCTCCGATTTGTGAGGGGTGTGTATCCAAACTTTCGTTAAACATGCCAATTTTTTTACCACATCATCTTGGTGGTATGACATTACATCAACCAAGGTTTCATGTGTTTCTGATTTTTTTTATTTTTTGGAATTAAAATGCCATGTCCTCCTTGCTTAATTGTGTCATAGCCGTTAGACCAATATGTTTGAAAATTCCTTCCAATTTACTACACATGGAATTAAATTGCACACAAGTACACAAATATGAGTTTTCGAACCGTTATGGTTAGCTATTGCATGTACATGTAGTTCAAATTTCAATTACGGTCATTAAATGGCTAGAAAATCACTTAAATGTCTTACTAGGTCAAATGACCCCTCAAATTTTCAAAAATTTGACATGACAGTTGTATTAGTACTACAATTTTTTTGTTCATTTAAAACACCATCCGTTGCCACTTTACTCCAAATTCGTCTTTCGCAGCTAATAAAAAATATCTACAACATCACACACAGTTGTTTTCTAGGAACCATTTGCGATGAAAATATTTGGGTCTATTTAAGTCTCCCTCCTTAAGCTTCGCCGGCTCGTCTGCTCCAGTGCCAGCAACCCCCGAATCCACGAATCCCGATCCCCATTCCCGCACCCCCTTCTTGCAAACATGACACTAGAGAGATCAAGATAAAAACAATATTATGCATGATGTCAATATGATGCTCAATAAAAAAAATCAACCATGATTTGGCCTTACGTAAATTCTGAAAACTAATAAGCCAAAGCACACCCAATCAAAACATAATTTCACTTTGCAATTTTGATGAATTGGTCTATGCATAATATCTTCAATGGCATCAATTTGACAAATTCCTTTGCAAGGACTTATCTCAATCTCTACTCAAACTAAGGACGATGTTAGAATACCACACCAGCCATTCTTAGATATTCTTAGGGCGATATATAAGTATCGGCCATTCCCATGAGGTCCATGTAGAATTCACCCACCAAAGTATGTATAGCCGAAATAAACAAATGAAATAGCAATAAAATATTTCAGCCCTTTTGTATTAGCAACAAAAACGTAACTAACCAAATGTATGGTGATTTGGTAACACCCTGTCATGATATAGAAAATTATGTTGCATCCATGGAACAAAATAAATCCATGGAGGGTAATTGATCATACCTATGGATGAATTCCATGGCAAAGGCATCAATGGCATGGTTGAAGAAAATGAATGATGTGCTAACCGAAGATTTTGATGTTGTGATGCACACCTTCGGCTTAATTGTTTGTTGCTTCCATTCTTGTCTTTCTTTATTTTTATTGTACTTATTGCAATAGAAGCATGCACATCCTTTTTTTTATGATTGATCCTCTTGGGAACACATGCCATCTTCCTCTGTCTCAGCTCTTGTGCACTAAGATTTTGTAATTCCCTCTTTTCTGTCACAACCCTAGCTTAGCCTTTGCTTGTCCTTGCATGATCATCATATCATCATGTTTAATTTTCTCAGAAACTTGAAATGGGGATGACAGAAACCCCCAACACCACTCAAACCAACTAGGGTTACTAAAATACTTTTTCAATGAACCTGAAATGCCCTTCTAAAATGTTCATCATCTTTGTCTTGGTCTAGAACCTCTAACAAAAATGGTGCACACTTTTCTAGGACAACAGAGGGTCACTAAATTAAATCATATAGTATTTGCATTTGGGCATTTAAATGCTATAAAATATTTTAAATGCTCAAATAATCATAAACTAAAATGTTTACTGTTGGATACATTATAAACAGTAGCCATGATTAGTTTCATGATTTTTGGAAATTCCCTGGCATTTTTAATAAAGCCCTGAAGTTACAGAAAATAAAAAACAGAAAAAGAGGAAAAGAGAGGAAACTACCTGGGTCATCTTACCTGGCAGCCCAACAAACCAGCCCAGCCCACCAGGGGCATCCTTGTCTTCACCCTCTGCCTGCTGGCAGAGGCAAGGCCGAGCACGGCGCCACGGCGCGCCACGCCGGCAGCTGCCTGCCTGGCTCCTCCTCGTCGCGCCCAGACAGCGCCACGACACCCCTGACCCCCTCTCACTCCCCCTCTCTCGCTCTGGACCCCCTCCCCCTCCTCTGCTCCCTCTCCCACGTTCGACCATGGGCACCCGAGAGCGCCGACGAGCACCACCGGGGCCATCGTCCACCCCACACCTCGCTGATGCTTCCAGAGGAACCGCCATCACCTTATGCGTCTTCTGCACCAACCCATTCGACCGCGGGAGCCCTGTAGCGTCGTCCCCGAGCTCATCCTCAACCTCCGACCGCCGGCTACCTCACCGTCGATTCGCAGCAACAAACGCGTCCCCGGCCCCGCCGTCTGCACCATCCCCCTCCCCATGAGCTCCTCTTTCTTCGCCCCCTAACCGCGTAGCTTCGCTCGCCCTGTAGCTTCGATCCCCACCGTGGACGAGTTCCGCCGCCGCACAAGCTCGTCGCCGACGAGGCCCCGATGACCATTTGGTCCCATTCTTGTGCCCGTTGGCTTTGTGCGCGCCCGCTTAAACCGTAGGTGCTACCCGTTGAGCCTCTCGTGCACCACGTCGTCGTTTTCATCGACGGCCGAGCTCCGTCGGCCGCCCAGCTCGCTACCGTCGCTGCCACTGACCACCCCAGCTTGCCCCGCATGCTCCACTAGATGCGCCTCACCGCAACGCGTCCGTAGAGCCCAGCCATGCAAGCTCTCGTCGCCGGAGATGGCCGGACGAGGAGCGGCGCCGCGTTCTGTTAGCGTCGGCGGTTAAACGCCGGTTAGGTGACGTGGCAGGTTAGTTTAGCCACTAACCCCGCGGTTAGCTTAACCCATGTGCCACTAACGGATGGGCCCCACGCCCTAATTGATCCCCGGCATATATTCCCTGTTTAACTTAGACTAATCCACTGGGCCCACATGTCAAGTTGACTTTGCTGATGTGGCCGTTGACCGGACCCACCTGTCATTGACCCTAGGCAGCATTGTGTCACTGACCAGTGGACCCCACTGGCCAGGTTTGACCAGGACCCGTCTAGTTGACCTGCTGACATCACCTTGACGTAGTGCTGACACAGTAAAGCTCTTTCTGGAATTAAAATAAATCAGAAAATAATTAGAAATTCTAGAAAATAGTATAAACTTCAAAAATTCATATAAATTCAACCGTAACTCAGAATGAAATAATTTATATACGAAAAATGATCAGAAAAATCCAATCTATCCATCTGTACAATTTTCATGCATGTTAGAACAAATTATAGCTGCTGTTTAGGACAAATCATATGAAGGGCATTTAAAACATCACATATGGAGTTTGAATTTGAATCTTTGATTCAAACCAACTCCATTTAACCTGTTGCTAGTTGCATGAGCTCAAATCACAGCATATTGCCATGTCACATTCATGCATCATATTGTTGCATTGCATTGATTGTGTTTCTTCTCTGTTTGTCGGTGTTGTCCCCTCTCGATAGATGTGCTCCGACGATGAGTTCGATGACACCGATGAAGAGCTATATTATCTTCAGAAGTGCCAGGCAAGCAAAACCCCCTTGTTCATCCCGATATAATCCCACTCTCTCTCTCATGCTCTCTTTTACTGCATTAGGACAACAACATTTCAACTGTTACATGCCGCGGTAGCTGAACCCCTTTCCTCTGAATGACCTGTCATTGCCACAGTAAATAGATGAAACCCACTAGCATGAGTAGGAATTGTTTGAGCCCTGATGTGCCTACTCATTCATGCTTGTTGTCATGCCTGCTACTTCTTAGAGTTGAGTCAGGTCTGATTCATCGGGAATGAATTGGAACATGGTGAACATGTCCTACCGTTGAGAGCTAAGTGTGTGAACACAATTTGGTAAAGGTAGCGGTGAGAGGCCATGTAGGAGTACATGGTGGGTTGTCTCATTGCATCCATTCTCAGGAACTGAGTTCTGTGTTTGTGATCCATGAACAGTTACTACCACACATTGGGTTCCGGTAACTCGGCCCATCTCGGCTTATTAATCAACTCGATCTCTGTCCAGGAGTTGTAACTAGTTTCTGGTGTTTGTAGGTAGTGTTAGTAGTCTACCAAGTGGCACCCGGTACAGGTGGGCTTGGGACAGACTAGGCACAGTGGCACGGTGTACCAAGTGGCACCCGGATGATGGGCTTGGGAACCCTGCACACATCGTTTGGGGCGGTGAGCGACACCCCGGCCGGATCTCCTTGCGGATGGAACCCGAAGAGGCGATAAACCTGGATGAGACTTGTGTGGTTAGTCAGGTCGTGGCCGACACCCTCGCCCGGCTTCCGCTTGAAGGTTGCCGAGGTACATGACGTGTACAGGGCGATAAGTGGCGAGAGCGTGTGTGAAGAAGTACACCCCTACATGGTTATCATTATCTATTGAAATAGCCGGATTCCTCGGATATGGAAACTTGGACCCCTTGCATAGTTCATAGACAAGTGAAAGTGGATACTCTAAAATGCGCAAGATAAGTGTGAGTGCTATGGATGGCGTTCTCGCAGGGAGACGGGAGCGGATCCATAGTGGTGTTTTGGTATGGTGAATTTGTGGAGTCGTGTGCGCCACCTCAAAAGAGTTACTTGCAGTCGTAGTTCAGGTTAGCCACTGAGTCAAAGCTGGCTTGCTGTAGTTAAACTCCACCACCCCTTTGTTGATACCGATGCATATGTAGCTAGTTCTGATGTAAGTCTTGCTGGGTACATTTGTACTCACGTTTGCCTATTTTATGTTTTTCAGAGAGACGTTAGTCTCGCTAGTAGTTTCGTGTGGACTTCGACGTTTAGCTTGATACCTCAGCTACGATCTTGTACCCTTGGGAGGGTCTTGTAGATAGTCGGGCTTTTCAGCCTTCTTCATTTGTAGTTGTTTGTACTCAGACATGTATTGCTTTCGCTTGTTGCTTGTATGCTCTGTATATGGGGTCATGAGACCCATGTTTGTAATATCTCGCTCCTCGGAGCCTATTGAATAAATCCTTGAGTCGTAGAGTTATGTTGTGATGCCATGTTGTATTTACACATATCGAGCATATTGGGTGTATGTTTGAAATGCCTAGTATGTGTGGGATCCGACAACCTAGTTGTTTATCCTTGGTAGCCTCTCTTATGGGGAAATGTAGTCTTGGGCTTCCATGAGCCATAGTAGTCCGCTACAGCCCGGTTCACCGGAGTCCTGCTAGCCCAGCACTACTGCTCCGGAGCACTTGACTGGCCAACATGTGATTCACTTCGTTCCTGTGTCTGTCCCTTTGGGGAAATGTCACACGGTGACATCCGGAGTCCTGCCTAGCCTGCTACAGCCCGGGTTCCCGGAGTCCTGTTAGCCCAGTGCTACAGCCCGGATTCACACGCTGTTGACCGGCATGCTCGATGTTGATTCATGTATGCCTGTCCCCGTAAGTTAGTGCCACTTTGGGTTCACGACTAGTCATGTCGGCCTGGGTTCTCTGTCATATGGATGCTAGCGACACTATCATATACATGAGCCTGTCGGTGTTCTGGGAACGGGGGTCCCCAGACTTGCCTGCCTGCGGCCTGCGGTGTGGCTCAAAGGGGGGCCAGCACGGCCCATCTTCACCAACGCAAACTCAAGACCCTTGCGAGGGGCCAAGCCTCGCGGGGCGGACGACACGGAGCTTCCTCAGGCACGGCCTCGTCAGGCTGGCTCATGAGGAGGCGGAGAGATCAAGGCGGGGTACCTCGCGAGGTGCCTGTGACGCAAGCCATGACGACTTAGGGCGCCAGGCGGGTGCCAGCCCGCGCAGCATCCTCCTTTCCTCTTTGGTGCAAAGGGGGCAAGCGCAGCCGTGGAGTACCGAGGCATCAGGCAAAGGTTGCCATTTCGGTGCAACGAGACCGTGACCAGGAGGACTACGAGATGGAGGTCACCGTGGAGCCCAAGACGGCGTCATCACCAGAGCTTTGCGCAGACGAAGACTACTTTTGTCAGGATAGCTGATACTTGCTGTCCCCCTTCAAATTAGCCCGCCATTGTTGGCTCCCTTCCCGCTCAATATTTGGGAAGAGGACCAGGGCCTCTATAAATAGGACCAGCCACCCACATGGCAAGGGGTCGGCCGGTTGGAAGCAGAGAGAGATAGAGAGAGAGAGAGAGAGAAAGGTGACTGAACTCCTCCCAGCAGTTCATCGCCCCAGCCAAGAACAGACCCTCGCGAGGCTGTTCTTCCCTGTATTGTTCATCATCACCAGCCCAAGAGGCAATCCACACACCACACACTGGAGTAGGGTATTACACCACAACGGTGGCCCGAACAAGTATAAACCCTGTGTCTCTTGTGTTGTTCTTTCGATAGTTTTGATCCTAGCATGGCAGAGGGGTGCAGGTAGGTAGGAGGCGAAATCTCCGTGCGTACCCCAGTGTTCGATCCTCAAGGGTCTGCCGGAACCCGAAATCCGACATTTGGCGCGCCAGGTAGGGGTGTGCCGGAATTCGTCTTCCACCGCCCCGTTCTCCTCCGACCATCGCGCTCATGTCTGACGCTCGTCGGGCCAGCGCGGAGTGCCGGGCCGCCCTCGCTTCCCGCGTCGCCCAAACGGCCCCTTTCGGCGGGCGTCCTCGCCGTTCCCCGTCACCTGCCGTCAACGCCGCCACCGGCCCGGCGGGGGACGAGCAGCAGGCATCGTCTCAGCATCCATCCGTGCGCCAAGACGGCCGCACCGCAACTCCCTCGCTCGCCCTAGCTGGATGTTCGTCCCGCGCGCTCCGCGCGCCCATGGAGGCTCGGGCTGCACTCATCGTGGCGAACGAGCTCCTGCGTTACCATCCCGTCAACGACGTCTACGAAGAATGGCTCGACCGCGTCGCTGAGCTCGTCCGTGCCGCAGGGGGCACTTCCGCGCCATCCGTTCCGCTACACCGCACTCCGCCCCGCGCGGGCGAAGAGGATCCGGTGGCGCCCCGGCCGCCTCCTCCTCAAGAAGACGCCATGGCTCCAAGGCATGTGGCCCCTGGGCGGAACCCGCTCCGTCAGGTGCCAGTGCGGCAAGAACAGAGCTGCCAAGAAGTCCCTCGCCCGCCAGAAGCTGCCCGGGCGCTCCCTGCGCCGGCACGTCACGACCATCCTCCTGCTCCAGCGCGTGGGGACATGCAAGACCAGGCTCTCCATCACCCAAGGCCTCCCGTGGCCATAGCAGGCTGCCGCGCCTACACCACCGAACTGCGCAGCGTCGCGTGGCCAGGCAAGTTCAAGCCGGACCTGCCTCCTCGCTACGACGGCACGGCCGACCCTGCGGAGTTCCTCCAGCTCTACGAGCTGGGCATCGAAGCTGCCAACGGAGACGAGAAGGTCATGGCGAACTGGTTTCTGATGGCGCTCAAGGACGGGGCCCGCACCTGGCTCCTGAACCTGGCTCCAGGCACAATCTCCTCCTGGGAAGAGATGCGCACCCGCTTCATCGCCAACTTCCAAGGTACTCGCGACCGGCCACCCGCTGTGAGCGACATGCGCCGCATCAAGCAACAACCTGGGGAGACCCTGCAGAAGTATATCCAGCGCTTCAACAACGCACGCCTCAAGATTCCCAAGGTGACTGAAGAGGCCATCATCTCAGCCTTCTCTGACGGCGTGCGCGACGTCAAGATGAAGGAGGAGCTGGCGATGCATGAAGACCTGTGCACTTCCTTGTAGCTGTTCAACTTGGCGAACAAGTGCGCCAGGGCTGAGGAAGGGCATCTCTCCCTCCTCGAGCTGCCTGCCGCAGACCTAGAAGAGAAGAAGCTCAAGGCCAAGGAAGTGAAGCGCAAGGGGGCTGCCGTGCTCGCGGCAGAACCGGACACCAAGTGGGGCAGAGATCAGCCCGAACCTCCCAAGGGCAGCCGGTACTGCGTGTACCACGACCTCCACACCCACAACACCAGCGAATGCCAAGAACTCCGAGCCACGCGAGAAGGAAGGATCGGCCATCACCCTGACCGCGGTGACCGAGGCTACGGCCGAGGAGGAGGAAGGAATGCAGGGCGCTGGGAAGACCGTGGCCCGCGCCAGGGGTGGCGCGACCAACCTCGCGAGGATCGCTCGCAAGACCCACCTCGCGAGGGAGGCTGGAGGGATCAGCCTCGCGAGGATCGCCCGCAGGGCAACGCAGGCCTCCCGCCGCTGCCGCCGCAACCAAGGAGAAACGAGGACCGCCACCAGGACGAGGAGGCTGGGGGCTTCCAGGAGCCGCGCGCGATCGCCTGCATCCTGGGCGGAGCTCAAGCCCCAGCCTCTCAACGCATCTTCAAACAGTTCGCCCGCGAAGTGAACACGGTCCTCCCCAGGCTCGAAGCCACGCGCCCTCTCAGGTGGTCGGCGTGCGCCATCACATTCAGCTCAGCAGATCAACTCAAGTGCGCAGCTAGAGCCGGAGTCCTCCCGATGCTTTGTTCCCCAATCATCAGCAATGTGGTGGTCACCAAGACCCTCATCGATGGCGGGGCAGGGCTCAACGTCCTGTCCGTAGAGACATTCAACAACCTCCAAGTGCCCTACAGCCAGCTTCAGCCAACCAAGCCCTTCTCCGGTATCACCGACGGCTCCACGATCCCGATCAGGCAGGTCCGCCTCCCTGTCACCTTCGGGGCACGCGACAACTACCGCACCGAGCTCATCGACTTTGACGTCGCTCACATCCGCCTGCCGTACAACACCATCCTTGGGTACCCAGCACTGGCCAAGTTCATGGCCGTGACTCACCACAGCTACAACGTCCTCAAGATGCCAGGAAGCGGCGGAGTCATCACGGTGCCCTGTGAAGAGAAGGACGCGGTGTGTTCCCTGGAGCGAGCCTTTCAGGCCGCATCACTGGAAGACCCGGATCGCGGAAGCAGGAGGCTTCCCGAGGCCACCCCCAAGAAGAAGACATTGTCCGGCCTGGTCCCTCAGGAGGCAGGCCCCTCTGGGCCCGTGCCATCCAAGGGGGAACCTCCTTCCATCGCATAGGAAAGCGCGCCCGGCGCCCTCCTCAGGCAGGGCTCGGGGGCTCTCCCCTGGAGGGCCACCGACCTAGCTAGGGTCACGAGGGAGGCGCTTGGGCACCACATGGAGGCGTGTTTCGAAGCACGTTTCCCTCAAGAAGGAGCAAGGCAAGGAGATCCAGACCCACATGAGTTCGTCAGCAAGGCCATTCAGGAGTTACAGGAGTCAAGAGTCATGAGAGGCGCCCGCCGCCTACCAGCAGTGGCTCCCCATCCAGGCGAGGATGGGGAGCTGCGTGTCTGCATCGACGTACCAGGGCTCGACCAAGTCGCCTCCCTGGAGCGCCTCTGGCCCTTGCGAGTGGGGCGCTGTGGAGGTCCACCCCACAGCTACGTTCGCATGCCTTACGGCTTGCCGAGCGCGGCTGATATGCACCAGCGCCTCATGAGGGGCATCACGGAGGCACAAGAGGCCAGGTGCTCCGCAGCCCTGGCGGAGATGGAGATGGCCCACGAGGAACCGCCAGCGCCTTCGAAGCCTCCCGAGGCCCCCTGGGCCTGGGGGCTCATGAGGATCGGCTCCCGCAGCCCACCGAGTCTGCTACACCAACACCCCTTCGTCTTCAGCGTCATCAGGTGACATCTTTCAAGTTTCACTTCTGGCTGGGAGCGCCCCCAGGGCTGCATTATTCCTAGGCCATGTGGGTCCGTCCCTGCGGCGTGTATCCCTTTTATTTCGCGTCGTTAGCTTACCTTGTTGGGGGCGCCCCTCAGGCTGCATGATCCCCAAGCCGCTCGGGCCATGCCCGGCGGCATGTACCCCATTTGCATTCATTTTCCGGTTATGTGTTAGAACCACCATGCTTGATTATTTGATGCCGGTCCACGGCACCTCTTCTTCTCCATGCTGACCACTTGCACGTTAAAGGGGGGGTACCTGAGCATCGCGACTCAGGGCTCTTACTGGCTCTCCAGCCCTCACCCTCTGGCCTTGACCACGGCATCACGACCTGGCATACCAGCAACGGCTGAGACCAGCTCGAGGGCCGGGACCCGAGGACGTAGAGTGCAGGCATCTAACCGAACTTGTAGGGGCACAACACAAGATAAGGCCCAGTGCCAGGCGCAACCCGCCTAGAGGTAGGGCCCCGTGAGTCCCGCGCTGGCTCACGGGTGCCCAGATACACCTCGCCAGGCCCTACCGTGCCAGCCACGTGTCAGGGTGGGGCTGTACACGCCCCGGGGCTCCTCCCGGATGGGGGCCCCCTCCCACGTACCAGTGGAAGAACCATGCTCCACGCTGGCTGCCGACACTGCCGAGGAGCGGCTATGCCCGTACACATACGGAAGCGCTATGCTCCGCGCTGGTGATAAACAACCGAGGGTGGCCTCTGGGCCGCATCAACCTCAGGGAGCCCAGAGCTCAGTGTCTAGCCTCATCGCAATGCCTCCCCTCGGGAGTGCCGCGCGAGGGGGCTGGGCACGGGGGCTGCGCCTGGGTCACGCCTAGACGCACGCCGCCCAGCCAGGTCCCCACGGGCCTGGTTCGTCGTGCGCCTCTCCCCGAGCGGAGCCAAGGTATGAAGGCCGTTTGAGCGTCAAGGGGGACTCCTGAGCATCGCGACTCAGGAGCCTAACTGGTCAAGTAGCCCCTCACTCCTTGGTCCCGTCCTGGTTTCCGGTCGGGGCTATTGCTGGGTGAGGCACGCGCGGGGCCGGGCTCTGCAGACGTAGAACGGTGGATCCACCTACATCATACCTCCCTACTTGCTGTTCGTGCGCCAAGGGGGACTCCTGAGCATCGCGACTCAAGAGCCTAACTTGTCACGTAGCCCCTCACTCCTTGGTCCCGTCCTGGTTTCCGGTCGGGGCTATTGCTGGGTGAGGTACGCGCGGGGCCGGGCCCTGCCGGCGTAGAACATAAGCAAGTAGGAAGGAAAAGCGCAAATTTCAAAGGAATTCGAAAGCAAATATTACAGTCCACACTGTTACCCCAATATCAGACGCAGGTTTAAACGCCTCCTCGAGGCATGATACATGTGTAGGAATTAAAAGCAGGACAGGAGCCACGATGGAGTCACTTGGCGGCGGGGGAGCAGCGCGGAGTGGGTTCGCCTCACGAAGCAGCGGGGTCGGCAGCGCCTTGCTCCGGCTTGGTGCTGAAGGCCCGGAACTTCCCCAGCAGAGCCTCTGCGCGACCCTTCACAGCCTCGGCAGCAGCCGCGGCACGCTCGCCGCTCACGGGCTCCAGCAGGCTGTCGAGGTCGAACCCGTGATCGCGAAGGTGGATGTGGGTGAGGACCCGCGTCAGTGCTGCAGAAGACAAAACATGCGCCTCGGCCTCGGCCGTGGGGCCAAGGCCAAGGGCGACATCTTCAAGAGCGTGGACCAAGAAGGGAAGCAGCTTGGCGGGGCCATCCTCGGCGCCGGCCAGCGGGCTCTCCAGGCCGCTGTCGTAAAGTGTCCTCAGCGAGGAGCGAGCCTTCGCCTCCAGCTCCATGAAGGCCGCGCGGTCTTCGGCAAGGACCCGGGCCTTGTCGTCCAGCTCGTCCTTCCTCGCCCCCAACTCCTGCTCCAGCACGCCTAGGAGGTCGCGGCGCTTCTTGAGCTTGGCCTCCCGGCCCTCGACGGCCGCCTCGCGAGCCTTCACGCCTTCTTCCTGCTCTTGGCGAAGGCGAACCTCTTTCATGAGCTGATCCCGCAGGCCTTGCAGCTCAGCCTCTAGCGCCTTGCAGCGACCACGGATGTCGACCACCTCTCCCAGGGCTGCATCGCGAGCAGCCTTCACCTCAAGGATGGCCTGCTTCTCCTCGTCGCATGCCGTCGAGGCCTGGACCAGCGCTGCCCGAATCGAAGCGTCGGAGCGAACCCATCTAGAAGCCAGCTCCAAGCGCCCGGCCACTAGGCGAGAGGGTCGGCGTCGAGAAGATCCTGCCGCAGCCGGTCCAGCTCAGCAACAGCATGGTCCAGAACGGCGGAAGGAGTCGGGGAGATAGCAGCCGGTGGAGTAGGGGGAGAAGGCGGCAGCACGGCCGCAGCATCCTGAGGCGGAGTCTGCCGCGCCCCGACAGCTGTAGCGGCGGCGGCAGGCGAGAGCACCTCGGGAGCCACTTGGGCCGTGGGGGCTGAGCTCGCCCCAGCCGGCTCAGTCAGGCCTCGCGAGGACGACCGGGCAGGAGAAGCTTGTGCGTCGCGGTCACCTTCCTTCAGGGGCGCTGTCACGAACGGAACCTCAGGGGCCCCCTTTGACTTCTTCGCTGCGGGCGCCAGCCTATCCAAGGGATGCGAACGTCAAGCCTCAGAAGCAGAACAAGAAATAAAGACAAGAATCGAGCACTTACGGGTCGTCGCTAGTGAGCTCAAGCGGCCTCCGACCAAATTTGAAGCCCGAAAGCCGGCTGGAAGGGTCAACCTCGGGAAGCTTGGAGGCGGAAGGTGCGCCTGCAGTCCGCCCCGAGGCCAGGGCAAACCCGCGGGAGATCAGCCCGGTCCTGTCCTTCTTCAGGATCGGGGGTGAGCTCCCGCCCGCCTGCTCATCGTCGTCCATGTCGTCGTCCTCGTCGTCATCCTCGTCATCGTCGCTCGGAGGGAGGCGGAGAGCGCGGGACTTGCGCCGGGGAAGGGGAGCCCTCGACTCTCCGTCAGTAGCCTCGGATTCAGGTCCTTTTCCCCGCTCCCCTCCTTCCTCCTCTTCGCTGGAGTCATCGGAGGGCACAACCACCGGTCCCTCGGGAGCCTCCAGGGGCACGGGCCCTTCCCCGTTGAAGACAGGCATGGACTTCACTACCCGCTCCCAGTCGTCGCGGAGGAACAAGGGCGTAGGGGCGCCCTCCAACCTCGCCACGTTGCCCCCGACCAGAGATTGGAGAACCGTAGTCAGGTCTCCATCGGCCCAGGCCGCGGGGCTCGGACGGGGCCTCCATATTGGAAGCAAGTACTGTCGAAGCGGAGCCAGCTGGTGCTCCAGGAACTCCCTCAGCAACGACGCGCCGGTCAGCTTCGCCGCTGCTATGTCGGTCGGCCTCAGATCCGCATCCATCTTCTCCAACACCATCTTCGCGCGGGGATCCGTGAGCTCCGCCCGACCCCAATCGCTGGAGCTCGTGGGCTGCTCCGTGGGCAAGATCAGCCGAGGGTGGATGCGCTCAGCATCCACCAAGACCCACTTGCTCCTGAAGCCCTCAATCCTCTTCCCAGGGTTCGAGATGGCAATGGCGCCACCGTACGCGACGAAGCTCGCGCACGCGGAAGCAGGACCGCGAGAGGTCCGGAGGTAGAAGTAGTGGCGCAGCAAGGCCACTGAGGGTTGCACCCCAACGTGGGCCTCGCAATAATAAGCAAAGTCCGCGAGGAGAAGGACGGAGTTGGGATGGAGATGCAGAGCCTGTAGCTTGTAATGGCGGAGGACAGAGAAGAAGAAATCGGAGAAGGGAGGCACCAGGCCACCAACAATGGCACTTACGAAGAGCGGATAGAAGGTGCTCCTCTGACCCTCAGGGGTGGCGGAGCCGGCCTTGAACACCTTCGCCCCGTCAATGCCTCGCGCCGTCGCTATCCGGCGCAACCGGGCAAGGCCCGTCTCCGACACGTTCGGCGGGTCCAGGGCAGACGAGTACCAAGCTGCGGCCGGGGGTTGGCGAGGCGCCATGGCTTCCTAGGTCGCACGGTCAGAGCAGATCTGGAGATTTCGGAGGAAGGGAGGAGAAGCGCAAGAAAGGGGATCTGAGCAGCAACCGATGAAAGCAAGAAGAAGGGCCTAGGCGGACGCCACTCCCCTATCGACTCACGCGGTTGCTAAGGCGCCCATGTCCAGTCAACCGCCACGTGGCGCCCAAGGTTGCAGGCTGTTAGGGCCCGCGGCGCTTCGCTCTTGCCCTTTCGCCTCCCTGCACGGCCAAGTCCGGGTGCGCCTTGGGCCCAGTGGCTACTGTCGGCGTTCTGGGAACGTGGGTCCCCAGACTTGCCTGCCTGCGGCCTGCGGCGTGGCTCAAAGGGGGCCCCAGCACGGCCCATCTTCACCAACGCAAACTCAAGACCCTCGCGAGGGGCGAAGCCTCACGGGGCGGACGACACGGAGCTTCCTCAAGCACGGCCTCGTCAGGCTGGCTCATGAGGAGGCGGAGAGATCAAGGCGGGGTACCTCGCGAGGTGCCCGTGACGCAAGCCATGACGACTCAGGGCGCCAGGCGGGTGCCAGCCCGCGCAGCGTCCGCCTTTCCTCTTTGGTGCAAAGGGGGCAAGCGCAGCCGCGGAGTACCGAGGCATCAGGCAAAGGTTGCCATTTCGGTGCAACGAGACCAAGACTAGGAGGACTACGAGACGGAGGTCACCGTGGAGCCCAAGACGGCGTCATCACGAGAGCTTTGCGCAGACGAAGACTACTTTTGTCACGATAGCTGATACTTGCTGTCCCCCTTCAAATTAGCCCACCATTGTTGACTCCCTTCCCGCTCAATATTTGGGAAGAGGACCAGGGCCTCTATAAATAGGACCAGCCACCCACATGGTAAGGGGTCGGCCGGTTGGAAGCAGAGAGAGAGAGAGAGAGAGAGAAAGGTGACTGAACTCCTCCCAGCATTTCATCGCCCCAGCCAAGAACAGACCCTCGCGAGGCTGTTCTTCCTTGTATTGTTCATCATCACCAGCCCAAGAGGCAATCCACACACCACACACTGGAGTAGGGTATTACACCACAACGGTGGCCCGAACCAGTATAAACCCTGTGTCTCTTGTGTTGTTCTTTTGATAGTTTTGATCCTAGCACGGCGGAGGGGTGCAGGTAGGTAGGAGGCAAAATCTCCGCGCGTACGCCAGTGTTCGAACCTGAAGGGTCTGCCAGAACCCGAAATCCGAGAGAGCAAAAGGCGCAAACGGTCCCGGGCCATGGTAAGGCGACACCCATGGGAATACCGTGCGTGAGGCCGCAAAGTGATATGAGGTGTTACAGGCTAGATCGGTGTGACTTAGAATCGGGGTCCTGACAGCTTTGGTATCAGAGCCTGACTGCCTATAGGATTACCAAGCCAAGCTGGTCGAAGTCGTGTCTAGAAATGCTTTAGTTATATAAGGGAATTGATTGTGGATGGGAACGTAAGGCTCTTTTTACTCCTTATCCTCATGACCTTCTGATCTGAGTCATCTTATCTTTCTACGGGGTTAAGAACTAGGCTTCTCTTCTATCTCTCAGGATGACGTGTTTCTAAACCGTAGTTGCCTAGGATTGTTGAGTTCAAGCCTCAGTTCAGTTCCTACTACTTCCATATGTTCATAGCTGGCCTCAGAACCTTGATTTTGTGATGTTGAGTGGTTATGCCACCATTTTTGCAGGATGTCTCAAATCTTTTTGAGCATTTATAGCCGTTATGCTGTCCGAGTCATCCCAGGTTTCTAAACGATCTGATGCATTTGCAAATCCCTTTCTCATGTGTTCGATGTCTTTTTGGGCCAGTTAAACCACACTATCCGGTGCGTTGAGGTAATTTATTGCCTCAACATATATGTTGGAGTTATTATTACGACCCTAGGTGTCTTAGAAGATTACCTAGTAATATAGCTATGTTTTGAGTTCCCAGTGTGATCATTCTGGCCACCATCCTCGAAAGCATCCCATGATGCCATTTAGTTAGTAGGCCTTCTATTTCTGGGTTTTGAACCTGAGATTCACCCTACTTACTTCATGTTGATAGTGTTTGCTCGTTCCTTTAGGTTATTAGTAACCTTTGCGATAGTCCTCGAGGTCTGTCATATTTCCTTCTTCCAAATACCATGAACCATTAAGGCAGAAGTTCTTTGAACCAAAAGATCACCATTAGGGTACTCCTGAGGAGTTCTCCATTCATAATTGTGATTCTGCCAGTTCTACCTTTCTGCATGGGTTATCCAGAACAAATGTTGAGCTTTGCTCGACATACTAATCTATGCATCTACAACTCAGAAAGATATATGTTCCTTTGAGTTGTCCCTCTTTAGCTATTATCTGACCCTCGTCTGTCAATTGTTGGTCAAGAGTAGTTGTGCATTGGTGTTATCGATGCCTATTATTCATGTGATCCATCAAGCCATTCTATTTCGGAATGACTAGGAGAAACAAACTCCAGTACCTCATCCATATCTAGGATTGGGTCAAAGTAGTTGTATTCCGTAGATCAAAATGCCAATCCAGCTTTTGATTCTGTTCCACCCTGAAGTATTGCCCTCTTTATGTCAGGAATATCATAGGAATTGCACAACCTCCTAGGAACTCTTGATACAGTGATACTTCTCGCCATCATTATTCATTCCTCGGTCCCGTGTTGTTGTAACCGGAATGCCGACAAGTAAACTATGATGTGTGAAATCTATACTCCTAGCAACCCTATTGCTTGGTATATAATGGACAATAATCTTATCCTTAGCGTGTTGATTATTGAATCATCACCCTAAAGTTTATCGTGCTACCTAGTCCTTATTTCCGGTGCACTTTTCAATCAATGAGTTAGGATAGTGTCAATCCTTGCTTATTTGATCATATCATCTTGCCCTGAAAAGCAATATTGATCTTGAGCTTAGTAACATATCGGTGGTTCGTGATTTTCCGAATATCTTATCGGAAGTATTACCTGGTTATCACCTGGCCGCTATGTTGAATTCGTGATCAAGTTGATTTTTCTATAAACCGCTATTTCTCCAAGAATTTGTGTTGGATACCCTGAAATAGTTGGTTAAGCTAAATGACAACTTGGAGAGTTGGAATATGATAGCTTGTCCGACTTAGTTCATCCCAAAGGGATATCCTTGTGTTTTGATAGTTGTTCAAGCAAGATGATATCTTCATCAATTGGTCCTCGTGATCAGTTGCTGGGTCTATCATCTTGTCAAAACTTTGACTTGAGTATGGGCTATCGTCAAGTCAAATCAGAACCAACGATGTTTGTAAGGTTGCCTTACTCGTGGTTGACCCCTCGAGCATACACCATTACATCTTTTGGTCTGACCAATGTTATCATCGTGTTCACATGATGGTGGAAGTCCAGTGATATGGAAATTCCGATGAGTTGCTATTGAGCCCATCAATAGCATTTTGTCTCCCCCATGATTCATGTTGAACATCAACCTAGTATTGGAAACTTCGTAAGCAATGCCTTCGTGTTCCATTCATGAAGCTTATGCTTGGATGGAAGAAGTGACTTCCTCAAATTCATGTGCATTTGGAGCAAGTTGCCGCCATGAGTTCGAGAAAGATTGTTTGGTTTCCTCTGGTACCATCCCAAGTTAGTTATGCATGTGTGAATGTATTATATGGTTTGGTAGATTAATTACCTCCACTCCATATGTATTCCCTAGCACACCAAGCCACTGATTGATTGTTCAAGGAGAAGAAGTTCCTTCTTAAGAGCATGCCTTATGCAAGGACTTTGTTATCCTCGATGATGGTTCCCCACCTGAACTCGGTAGTGTTTTTATTATAAGACTACTAGGTGGTCATGCTTGTCTGGGACAACATGTTCACATGTGTTAGCAAAACCAGCTCATGTTTTGGAGCTTACTACCATAGTCCATTTCCCGAGAATCTCGCAATGCCATCTCGTCGATTTGTGTTGCAAACTTTCATTTTCTTCTAGACTCGATGGGTCTGGAATATCCTGTTACCAACCAGATCTGAATCTCAGGCAGATATGATGGTTGGAACTTTTCCAAGATCTATGATGTAGGTCCCCGACAAGGTTGATGTTCTGGCCGACACACCTAGCCAGAAGATCTATCATTGTAGTATCTTGATTGAGCTATTTGACCATCTTCTCCATGCGGATTTAGTGTGACTTATTCTTGAAGTTGTTCCTTAGGGATCCGTGTGCTCTCAGTTTCTTCGATGATTCTATAACCATTGGAACGTTGGAAACACTCTCGACTGTTGAGTTCTTCCCCAGTTACCAGAATCATTCCCAACATTTGCATTTTGTTCCTAGCCTGCACCTCAGTAGTTGTTGTTCAGGATCATCTTCAAAAGTGGACTTACCATGGGTACCATCCATTTCCGATGATAAGCTAAAAATCATCCATTGCGTTGTCTTGAACAAGGTAGTCCACATCATCCATCCTAGTCGGAGTATGCCATTCTTTCGAACCCCTTCCAACGATCGATTGTTATTACCTCAGGCTGGTATAAAGAGTTTCAATGATCTTTGTATCAAAAGTAATTCTTTTTGCCACTTAAGGGAAATGCTCTACGAGTCACCTTTCCCTAAGGTGCCCCGTTATGGAATCATGGCAGTTACCTCCTCGCTACTTTGAAACCATGCACCATCCTACTCCAGCGTGGAATTGTTGCCTACCAATTTGAACCCTTGTCATCTATTACCTCCTGAGGGAGTCCTGGATTAGGGGGTGTTCGGATAGCCGGACTATACCTTCAGCCGGACTCCTGGACTATGAAGATACAAGATTGAAGACTTCGTCCCGTGTCCGGAAGGGACTTTCCTTGGCGTGGAAGGCAAGCTTGGCGATACGGATATGTAGATCTCCTACCATTCTAACCGACTTTGTAACCCTAACCCTCTCTGGTGTCTATATAAACCGGAGGGTTTTAGTCCGTAGGACAACATACACAACAACAATCATACCATAGGCTAGCTTCTAGGGTTTAGCCTCTCCGATCTTGTGGTAGATCTACTCTTGTACTACCCATATCATCAATATTAATCAAGCAGGACGTAGGGTTTTACCTCCATCGAGAGGGCCCAAACCTGGGTAAAACTTCGTGTCCCTTGCCTCCTGTTACCATCCGGCCTAGACGCACAGTTCGGGACCCCCTACCCGAGATCCACCGGTTTTGACACCGACATTGGTGCTTTCATTGAGAGTTCCTCTGTGTCGTCGCCGTCAGGCTTGATGGCTCCCACGATCATCGATAGTGATGCGGTCAAGGGTGGAACTTGTCTCCCCGGAAAGATCTCTGTCTTCGGCGGCTTTGCACTGCGGGCCAATTCACTTGGCCATCTGGAGCAGATCGAAAGCTATGCCCCTGGCCGTCAGGTCAGATTTGGAAGTTTAAACTACACGGCCGACATCCGTGGGGACTTGATCTTCGACGGATTCGAGCCACTGCCAAGCGCGCCGCACTGCCACGACGAGCATGATCTAGCTCTGCCACCTAATTGTGCCCTGAAGGCCGCACCCGCATCGGCTTCGACCCTTAATTCGGAGCCAACCGCACCGATCGAGGATGGATGGTTGGACGCCACCTCGGGGGCTGCGATCCTAACGGCGATTGAGCCAAACACCTGCCCTGCACTCCACGAGACTCATGATTCCAAGGAGCCGGACTCCTCTTCGGACTCCGAGCCATTCGCGCCTCTGCTGATCGAATCCGATTGGGCGCCGATCATGGAGTTTACTACCGCGGACATCTTTCAGCACTTGCCCTTTGGCGATATTATGAAATCACTAAAGTCTCTCTCTTTATCAGGAGAGCCCTGGCCGGACTACGTTCAGTGAGATTGGGATACGGACGATGAAGAAATTCAAAGCCCACCCACCACCCACTTTGTAGCCATCGTCGACGATTTAACTGACATGCTCGACTTCGACTCCGAAGAAATCGACGGTATGGACACTGATGAAGGAGACGATGAAGAACCAGCGCCTATTGGGCCTTGGAACGCCACCTCGTCATATGACGTATACATGGTGGACGCACCAAAAGATGACGACGAGGAGCGGAACGACGCACCGAAGGCTTGTTCCCTCCAAAAGCAGTCAAAGCGGCGATGCAAGCGCCGCCCCAAATCCCGCCTCGATAGAAATAGCGATCACACAGACCCAGTGCTGGAGCAGGGCGAACCGCTGCCGGACAACGGCAATCTGGATAATCAAACCGAACAAACAAATCTTATCAAGGATAATGGTCCGGACGACATAACGCCGGACAGGCACCCGGAGCAGCAGACTGCCCGTAAAAGGCTTGTTGCCACCGTGAGGAGTCTAAAAAAGCAGAAGCAAAGGCTCAAGGCCGCGCAAGACACACTCCAAATCAGATGGAGTAAAATACTCAACACAGCAGCAAGGTATGGTGACAATCGCCCCTCCAAGAGCTACCCAAAGCGGAAGCTGCTACCCGAATTCGACGAGGAGGCCTCAGACCCCCCACAACCAAATATCAAAGCAGCCACCTGGTCGGATAGACGACCCCTCTACCAACACAGAGCGGCATACAACACCGCTCACCATACAACACACAACCAATGCGAGGGCTCGCACCCAAAGGATGGTGCAACAAGATCCATCTATGGACCACGCAAGCGCGCCCCAGCATACAATGCAACACAACAAACATCCGAACAACGCGGTACACCCAGCTACAGGGGTGCTGCACACCCCCTATGTTTCACCGATGAGGTGCTGGACCATGAATTTCCAGAGGGATTCAAGCCCGTAAACATAGAGGCATACGATGGAACAACAGACCCTGGGGTCTGGATTGAGGACTACATCCTTCATATCCATATGGCTCGAGGAGATGATCTCCACGCCATTAAGTACCTACCCCTCAAGCTCAAAGGGCCAGCTCATCACTGGCTCAAAGGCCTCCCCGAAAGCTCCATTGGAAGTTGGGAAGAGCTCAAAGACGCATTTCGGGCAAATTTTCAAGGGACTTATGTCCGACCTCTGGATGCGGACGATTTGAGTCATATAACTCAACAGCCCGGAGAGTCAGCCCGAAAGCTTTGGAACATGTTTCTTACTAAAAAGAACCAGATTGTCGACTGTCCGGATGCCGAAGCCTTAGCAGCTTTCAAGCATAGCGTCCGTGACAAATGGCTCGCCAGACACCTCGGCCAAAATAAGCCGAGCACGATGGCCGCATTAACAAACCTCATGACCCGCTTTTGCGCGGGTGAGGACAGCTGGCTAGCCAGATGCAGCACTAGCGACCCCAGTACATCTGAAGTTAGGATGGAAACGGGAAATCACGGTGCAACAGCAATAACAAACGCCGGAATAAAGAAGACAGCACGAAGGGCACGGCAGTAAATGCCGGATTCAAAAGCTCTTGGCCAGGTCAAAAGCCGCCCCCTAAAGGCACCAGGGATGAATTGTCCAGCCTCAACAAAATTCTGGACCAAGTATGTCAGATTCATAGTACCCCTAGTAAACCTGCTAATCATACCCACAGAGAATGTTGGGTCTTCAAACAGTCCGGCAAGCTCAACGCCATACACAAGGGGGAGGATACACCAAGTGAAGACGAGGACGAGCCCCCCAAGCAAGACACGGGGGAACAAAAGAAATTTCCACCAGAAGTCAAAACAGTAAACGTGTTACACGTAATCAAGGGAAAAAATAACGCGGCACTCCCAGGAAAGTATACCCAAGTGCCTGTCACCACGAAGTCCTGCCACTGGTCATCTCAACTGATCACTTTTGACCATCGCAATTACTTAGCAAGTATCCGACACGCAGGATGGGCTGCCCTGGTATTAGACCCATTAATTGGCGGATATCACTTCACAAGAGTCTTGATGGACGGCGGCACTAGCCTAAACCTAATATATCAGGATACAATCCGCGGGATGGGGTTAGACCCAACAAAAATTTGCCATAGCAATACTACCTTTAAAGGAGTAACGCCAGGCCCAGGGGCTCGTTGTACGGGCTCCCTCCTACTACAAGTTATATTCGGCTCCCCCGATAACTTCCGTCGCGAGCATTTAACTTTCCACATCGCTCCGTTCCAAAGTGGCTATCAAGCACTGCTCGGACGCGAAGCTTTCGCTCGCTTTAATGCAATACCACACTGCGCCTCCCTCACACTCAAGATGTCCGGTCCACGTGGCATCATTACAGTGCACGGAAATATCAAGCGATCTCTTCGCGCCGAAGTGAGTGAGGCTGCCTTGGCCGCCGCACACTAAAAGCGCCCGGACAAGCGAAAGCATCCAATAGGTCGTCAAGACCTCAGATACAACTAATCAAGTTCGGCGCCGCTATTTATATGGAATAAGTGGTCACACCCCTATTTGTCAATACAAGGGGCTCAACGCGCGCAGACAAGTGGCAATTTCTTATCATCTTGAATTATACATGGTTTCTTTAAAAACTATCTTTTTGCACGACAACTTTTTCACTTAACTTCCTCTCTTTTACAGACAATCATCATGCTACACCCGTCCAGGATACGGCACAACGGAGACAGAGGCGCAGACGTGCAGCAGGGACCCGCTCCAAGGATTCTTTTTAGATTAAGACCCTGTGTAAACCTTTTTTACTGTCTCTTGTTGATACATATCCACCATTGAGAAGGATGCTGACGTCTTGGCATGTGGCCACGCCAGAACAATGCACATACCTGGACACAAGGGGCTTCTTACAAATGCCACTATTTAGGCCCGGTTTATACCACAAAGACTGAATACCTTAGGGAGTGTTCGGCGTAGCGAGTTTGGCCCTATATGAATCAGCTCCGAATCATTGTCTTTGGTCAAATGTTGGGTTTGCCCGGCTCCTATGTTTTGGTGCCTTACGTTCCGCCTTGCCGGCTAAGGTAGCACCAGGAGAACTACTGCGATTGTGCCCTGGTTCATCTGGACGAGCACCTCAGTAGAGAAAGCCGAAAACTGACTGTCATGATATAGCGTGAGACTGGTCAACCACTCGATGACCTGTGGAAATGTTAGAATTCCTCCGCCTTAACGAAGGGCCGTTTTCCGGCTAGGCATGTACGCACCCCGGAATCGGGAGAGTGCGGAGCCACCAAGGGCTATCTAGTAGCCCCACTGTCAAACTCCTATGGCTAAGTGAAAGTGCTAAAGCATTAGCTTCATAATTGGAAAAACGGGCGCCATGAAAGTACATGCCACTCAACCAAACAAAGATAATGGAAAGTTGCCCGAAATGAGCACTAAAGACTTTTCGAGAAATCTCCTCCAAATCACCAGTATGACTATCGAAATCGTGAGCATCAGCATGTAGGTTCCAGATCCAAGTGGTAGTATCAGGGCCCTTAGCTAGTGTTCTTGAGAAATGGCCGGGTCTAGCCCATTCCTCAAAAGATGTTTTTACAGGATCCCTATCCACAACAATTTTTACTTCTGGTTCCGGCGAACGAATAATCATCGGTTGCCTCGCTTGCTCCGCTATCACCTCCTTAATAGGACCAAGACGTTGGGTTAAGTGTGAACACGTGTTTTTGCGAGCACCTCCGCATTATATGCGTGGGGGTTGAAGCCGACGACTGCAATCTTTCAGGTTATACACATGTATACATAAACGGCCGCCCAGGAGGCATCATATTACTTTCAAGCAAAAGTATAAAAATAGCCTTATAAAAATTTATAAAAGCATTTCGCTTACAATGAGATTACATATCACTCAAACATAATATTTTTTGAGCACTGGGTCCCTATCAAACGGGCACCCTCAAGAACTTCTTCAAAGTAGTGCTCGGCAGCCTTTCGACCTATAGCCGAATCCCGCGCTGCAACATTGGTAGCATCCATCTCCGCCCAGTATGCCTTAACACGGGCAAAGGCCATTCGTGCGCCCTCTCTGCACGCCGAACTCCTCATCGCATTAATGCGCGGCACCACGTCAAGGACCTGCTGCACCAAGCTGAAATAGCTGTTCGGTTTTGACCTTTCCGGCCATAGCTGATCCACAACAGACCTCATGGAGAGTCCGGACAACCTATTTAGTTCGGCCCATTCGGCTAATTGGTTAGTCAATAAAAGTGGACGCTCGGGAGAATGGAATTGTCTCCAAAACAGCTGGTCTACTTCACGGTCCGTCTGACCCTAGAAGTACTTGGCCGCATCGGCAGCGCTCGCCTCCAAATCCATATACACATCCTCCGAACTCCACAGCCGATCCAAAGGGGCATACCGTGGATCTCCGAATTTCCTCCGCAACATAAAGGATTTCCCAGCTACAATATCCCCGGCTTCCCGCAGCTCCTCCTTCTTTGCCCTCATAGCAGAGCGGAGATCCTTTTTCATCGCAGCAGCCTTCTCAAGGTCCGATGCCTTCGCTTGGTTTTCCTTTTCAAGAACCCGGCAACGGTCGGCGGCGGCTTTTAATTCTATAACCATCTTGGCCATCTTGTCTCGGGTCTCGCCATGCGCGGCCTTCTCGGCTTGCAACTCTTCGGCCGCCTTCACAGCAGCCGCATTACCCAACCTTGCTTGTTCCTTGGCTCGGGCAAGTTCTGCCCGCAAGGCTTCAACAGTGGCAGGTCCATATGTAGTCACAACATATTAAAGATACTGGCATCATGCTGCTCTTCCTATGTGGCGTTTACCAGATAATGACACTTACCCTGTGCCTCGTCAAGCCTTTTGTTAACAAGCTCGATGTCAGCGTCTGCCGCATCCGACTACCGTTCTAAATGGGCAAACTCGCTAGTCCTGCCAGCCACCGGAGCTTCCATCACCTGCACATAGAGGCAGTATGGTTATTTCCTGGGAATATGATCCTCTGTTCGTCGTCGTTCCCGATGACAACCAGAGTCTCAGGGGCTACTATCTACATAGGGCACACCTAGCATGTGCAGGATTATCATACATTCTTTTACGTACCTCAAAGTGTGTTAGTAGACTCATAAAAGCTTCATGCAATCCGCTTTCGGCGGATGATATTCTCTCCATCACCGTATTCATCAGCACACGGTGTTCATCTGAGATGGCCGCTCGCCCCACCAACTCCCTCAGAACATCCAATCGCACACTAGACGGTGCCGGACTCTTTTGTCTGCTCTCTTCGGGAGCCGGACACTGGGAGCTTCAGGGGTCAATGGGATTATCTTCTGGCCTCACCAGACTCGGAGAGGCCCTCCGCGATGACACTTCAGGGTCGCCCACTTCTGGAGCGGAGGAGTCTGGAGGAGGCGTTTCGCTCTCCATCATCTCTGGAAGAAGATCCCCCGAAGATGAGCTCATTTGAGAGGGGCTAAGGCCCGAACTGCAAAAATATATGCGGTGGTTATTTTCTCAGAAGAAAAAGATGGCATATCTGTACTATTAAAAGTATTTCGGGTCACTTACGACTCATGGGAGAATTGATCCCCCCGCGGACTTTGTGCGGCAACAGCGCCCCCCAGGGTAGGACCCTCTGTGGGAGACTTCTTCTCCCGTTTGGAAGCTTCGGCTTCCGAATCCCCGGGCGCAGTCCTTTTCCTCTTCTGGCCGTCTTCCTTCATGGAGACGCTCGCTCCCTCGGCTAGAATGGGCAGCGTTGGGGGCCCGCGTCCGCACTTTCTTCCTTCAAGGGCTCCAGGCAAGGTGCGGTCTGGAGCATCTTTTCCAATACCGGATTTTCCAAACCCTCAGGGAGGGGGGCCGAACACCGAATCAACTTCGCCTTTGTTAGCCAGTCTTGGTCAAAAAGCGAACTTTCAGAAATAACTTCGTAACAAAGGAGAGATAGTATGTTCGGCCGGAAGATGCCTTACCTATTCGGTGGCGCGGTTACTACTCAGGCCCACGTCCTTGGTGATTTCCGGACACTCCACCTGAGGTCCGAAGAGTGACTTATACATCTCCTTGTGCGCCAGGCCGAGAAAATTTTGAATGGCACCCGGTCCCTCGGGATTGAACTCCCACTGGCGAAGAGGCCGGCGTTTGCAAGGCTGGACTTAACGAACCAGCATAACCTGTATTACCGCAACCAAACTGAAATCTCCATTGAAGAGATCTCGAATGCGGCTTTGCAGTATAGGCACGTCCTTGGCTAGACCCCAGCTCAGACCTCTGTTGATCCATGACATCAGCTGTGGTGGAGGGCCCGAGCGGAAAACAGGGGGGCCGCCCACTTGGCACTTCTAGGAGCCGCGATGTAGAACCACTCCTGTTGCCACAATTCGGACACCTCTGGGATGGAACCTTTGGGCCACGGAGCTCCCGTCATTTTGTGTATTGAGGCACCTCCACACGCTGCATGTTGCCCTTCGATCATCTTCGGCTTCACTTCAAAGGTCTTGAGCCATAGGCCAAAGTGAGGGGTAACCCGGAGGAAGGCCTCGCACACGACAATAAATGTCGTGATATGAAGAAAGGAGTCCGGAGCTAGATCATGAAAGTCTAGCCCGTAGTATAACATCAAACCCCTTACGAAAGGATCCAGAGCAAGGCCTAGACCTCGGAGGAAGTGGGAGACGAACACGACGTTCTCGTTGGGTTCGGGGGTGGGGACGGCCTGCCCTCGGGGAGGCACCCGATGCAAAATCTCGGCGGTCAGATATCTGGCCTCCCTCAACTTTTTGATGTCTTCTTCCGTGACGGAGGAAGGCACCCATCGGCCTTGAAGGCTAGATCCGGACATGACTGAAGGTTCGGAGCACCTGACCTGAACTTCGGGCGTTTGAGCTTGAGGTGGGGGAAGGATTCGATTGAACACAGGAGGGAAAAATAAAAGCCTTGTCCTCTTTATAAAGAGGGTGAATATCAAGCGTCCTCTCCGTGTCCGTTTGGACTTGCCTATAATCCAGGAGTCCTAGAAGCGGTTGGGTTACCCACGCCCGTATTGATGAGAATCCCGGAATAAGGGGACACGATCTCTGCTTTAACAAGACGTGCCAAGGAAACCGCCTCGCATGACGCGCTGAGGTGGGATAATAAAACGACTCGGATAAAGGCTTGGCCGTGGTGCGTCACACTATGGAATACGTCAGCAGATTAGATTTGTGTAAATATTATTCTCTCTATGGCAATATGTGGAAACTTATTTTGCAGAGCCGGACACTATCTTTGTGTTCAAAATCTTCTATGAAGTGCTTGGAGGAGGAACCCGCCTTGCAATGCCGAAGACAATCTGCGCGCCGGACTCGTCGTCATTGAAGCCTGGTTCAGGGGCTACTGAGGGAGTCCTGGATTAGGGGGTGTTCGGATAGCCGGACTATACCTTCAGCCGGACTCCTGGACTATGAAGATACAAGATTGAAGAATTCGTCCCGTGTCCGGAAGGGACTTTCCTTGGCGTGGAAGGCAAGCTTGGCGATACGGATATGTAGATCTCCTACCATTCTAACCGACTTTGTAACCCTAACCCTCTCTGGTGTCTATATAAACCGGAGGGTTTTAGTCCGTAGGACAACATACACAACAACAATCATACCATAGGCTAGCTTCTAGGGTTTAGCCTCTCCGATCTTGTGGTAGATCTACTCTTGTACTACCCATATCATCAATATTAATCAAGCAGGACGTAGGGTTTTACCTCCATCGAGAGGGCCCGAACCTGGGTAAAACTTCGTGTCCCTTGCCTCCTATTACCATCCGGCCTAGACGCACAGTTCGGGACCCCATACCCGAGATCCGCCGGTTTTGACACCGACACCTCCCATCTCTCTCGATGTGTGTTTTGTGTCTCAGCCCAAGAGATGTTTCAACGTCTCACTCCATGAGTTGATCTTGAGTTTCTCGATCTTTGAGAAGATCGTTTCCTGTAGAGTTTCCTTCCGTCGTCATCGTGTTGGATGAAGATCTCGAAGACAAAGACGTCAAGAGCAATGTGATGCAATATATCGGTATCTTCGAGAAGGGCAGTTGGATCAAGAAGACTGTGATAGTTTTGTGACCCCTCTGTCTTCTTACTCCACTTCTTGAATCTCGGGACGAGATTCTTGTTTAGTGGGGGCGTGTTGTCACAACCCTATCTTAGCCTTTGCTTGTCCTTGCATGATCATCATATCATCATGTTTAATTTTCTAAGAAACTTGAAATGGGGATGACAGAAACCCCCAACACCACTCAAACCAACAAGGGTTACTAAAATACTTTTTCAATGAACCTGAAATGCCCTTCTAAAATGTTCATCATCTTTGTCTTGGTCTAGAACCTCTGACAAAAATGGTGCACACTTTTCTAGGACAACATAGGGTCACTGAATTAAATCATATAGTATTTGCATTTAAATGCTATAAAATATTTTAAATGCTCAAATAATCATAAACTAAAATGTTTACTGTTGGATACATTATAAACAGTAGCCATGATTAGTTTCATGATTTTTGGAAATGCCCTGGCATTTTTAATAAAGCCCTGAAGTTACAGAAAATAAAAAACAGAAAAAAAGGAAAAGAGAGGAAACTATCTGGGTCGTCTTACCTGGCAGCCCAACAAACCAGCCCAGCCCACTAGGGGCATCCTTGTCTTCAACCTCTACCTACTGGCAGCGGCAAGGCCAAGCACGGCGCCACGGCGCGCCACGCCGGCAGCTGCCTGCCTGGCTCCTCCTCGTCGCGCCCAAACAGCGCCACGACACCCCCTGACCCCCTCTCACTCCCCCTCTCTCGCTATGGACCCCTCCCCCTCCTCTGCTCCCTCACCCGTGTTCGACCACGGGCACCCGAGAGCGCCGACGAGCACCACCGGGGCCACCGTCCACCCCGCACCTCGCTGATGCTTCCAGAGGAACCGCCATCACCTTATGCGTCGTCTGCACCAACCCATTCAACCGCGGGAGCCCTGTAGCGTCGTCCCCGAGCTCATCCTCAACTTCCGACCGCCGGCTACCTCACCATCAATTCGCGGCAACCAACGTGTCCCCGGCCCCGCCGTCTGCACCATCCCCCTCCCTGTGAGCTTCTCTTTCTTCGCCCGCTAACCGCGTAGCTTCGCTCGCCCTGTAGCTTCGATCCCCACCGTGGTCGAGTTCCGCCGCCGCACAAGCTCGTCGCCGACGAGGCCCCGATGACCATTTGGTCCCGTTCTTGTGCCCGTTGGCTTTGTGCACGCCCGCTTAAACCATAGGTGCTACCCATTGAGCCTCTCGTGCACCACGTCGTCGTTTTCATCGAAGACTGAGCTCCGGCGGCCGCCCAGCTCGCTACCGTCGCTGCCACTGACCACCCCAGCTCGCCCCGCGTGCTCCACTAGATGTGCCTCACCACAACGCGTCCGTAGAGCCCAGCCACGCGAGCTCCCATCGCCGGAGATGGCCGGACGAGGAGCGCCGCCGCGTTCTGTTAGTGCTGGCGGTTAAACGCCAGTTAGGTGACGTGGCAGGTTAGTTTAGCCACTAACCCCGTGGTTAGCTTAACCCATGTGCCACTGACGGATGGGCCCCATGCCCTAATTGATCCCCGGCATATATTCCCTGTTTAACTTAGACTAATCCACTAGGCCCACAAGTTAGGTTGACTTTGCTGACGTGGCCGTTGACCGAACCCACCTGTCAATGACCCTAGGCAGCATTGTGTCACTGACTAGTGGACCCCACTGGCCAGGTTTGACCAGGACCCATCTAGTTGACCTGCTGACATCACCTTGACGTAGTGCTGACGCAGTAAAGCTCTTTCTGGAATTAAAATAAATCAGAAACTAATTAGAAATTCTAGAAAATAGTATAAACTTCAAAAATTCATATAAATTCAACGGTAACTCAGAATGAAATAATTTATATATGAAAAATGATCAGAAAAATACAATCTATCCATCTGTACCATTTTCATGCATGTTAGAACAACTTATAGCTGCTGTTTAGGACAAATCATATGAAGGGCATTTAAAACATCACATATGGAGTTTGAATTTGAATCTTTGATTCAAACCAACTCCATTTAACCTGTTGCTAGTTGCATGAGCTCAAATCACAGCATATTGCCATGTCACATTCATGCATCATATTGTTGCATTGCATTGATTGTGTTTCTTCTCTGTTTGTCGGTGTTGTCCCCTCTCGATAGATGTGCTCCGACGATGAGTTCTATGACACCGATGAAGAGCTATATAATCTTCAGAAGTGCCAGGCAAGCAAAACCCCCTTGTTCATCCCGATATAATCCCACACTCTCGCTCGTGCTCTCTTTTACTGCATTAGGACAACAACGTTTCAACTGTTACATGCTGCGGTAGCTGAACCCCTTTCCTCTGCATGACCTGTCATTGCTACAGTAAATAGATGAAACCCACTAGCATGAGTAGGAATTGTTTGAGCCCTGATGTGCCTACTCATTCATGCTTGTTGTCATGCCTGCTACTGCTTAGAGTTGAGTCAGGTCTGATTCATCGGGAATGAATTGGAACGTGGTGAACATGTCCTACCGTTGAGAGCTAAGTGTGTGAACACGATTTGGTAAAGGTAGCGGTGAGAGGCCATGTAGGAGTACATGGTGGGTTGTCTCATTGCAGCCGTTCTCAGGAACTGAGTTCTGTGTTTGTGATCCATGAACAGTTACTACCACACATTGGGTTCCGGTAACTCGGCCCCTCTCGGCTTATTAATCAACTCGATCTCTGTCCAGGAGTTGCAACTAGTTTCTGGTGTTTGTAGGTAGTGTTAGTAGTCTACCAAGTGGCACCCGGTACAGGTGGGCTTGGGACAGACTAGGCACAGTGGCACGGTGTACCAAGTGGCACCCGGATGGTGGGCTTGGGAACCCTGCACACATCATTTGGGGCCGTGAGTGACACCCCGGCAGGATCTCCTTACGGATGGAACCCGAATAGGCGATAAACCTGGACGAGAGACTTGTGAGGTTAGTCAGGTCGTGGCCGACACCCTCGCCCGGCTTTTGCTTGAAGGTTGCCGAGGTACATGACGTGTACAAGGCGATAAGTGGCGAGAGCGTGTGTGAAGAAGTACACCCCTGCAGGGTTATCATTATCTATTCGAATAGCCGGATTCCTCGGATATGGAAACTTGGACCCCTTGCATAGTTCATAGACAAGTGAAAGTGGATACTCTAAAATGCGCAAGATAAGTGTGAGTGCTATGGATGGCTTTCTCGCAGGGAGACGGGAGCGGATCCATAGTGGTGTATTGGTATGGTGAATTTGTGGACTCGTGTGCGCCACCTCAAAAGAGTTACTTGCAGTCGTAGTTCAGGTTAGCCACTGAGTCAAAGCTGGCTTGCTGCAGTTAAACTCCACCACCCCCTTTGTTGATACCGATGCATATGTAGCTAGTTCTAATGTAAGTCTTGCTGGGTACATTTGTACTCACGTTTGACTATTTTATGTTTTGCAGAGAGACGTCAGTCTCGCTAGTAGTTCCGTCTGGACTTCGACGTTTAGCTTGATACCTCAGCTATGATCTTGTACCCTTGGGAGGGTCTTGTAGATAGTCAGGCTTTTCAGCCTTCTTCATTTGTAGTTGTCTGTACTCAGACATGTATTGCTTTCGCTTGTTGCTTGTATGCTCTGTATGTGGGGTCATGAGATCCATGTTTGTAATATCTCGCTCCTCGGAGCCTATTGAATAAATCCTTGAGTCGTAGAGTTATGTTGTGATGCCATGTTGTATTTACACATATCGAGCATATTGGGTGTATGATTGAAATGCCTGGTATGTGTGGGATCTGACAACCTAGTTGTTTATCCTTGGTAGCCTCTCTTATGGGGAAATGTAGTCTTGTGCTTCCATGAGCCATAGTAGTCCGCTACAGCCCGATTCACCGGAGTCCTGCTAGCCCAGCACTACTGCTCCGGAGCACTTAACCGGCCGACATGTGATTCACTTTGTTCCTGTGTCTGTCCCTTCGGGGAAATGTCACACGGTGACATCCGGAGTCCTGCCTAGCCTGCTACAGCCTGGGTTACCGGAGTCCTATTAGCCCAGTGCTATAGCCCGGATTCACACGTTGCTGACCGACATGCTCGATGTTGATTCATGTATGCCTGTCCCCGTAAGTTAGTGCCACTTTGGGTTCACGACTAGTCATGTCGGCCCGGGTTCTCTGTCATATGGATGCTAGTGACACTATCATATACGTGAGCCAAAAGGTGCAAACGGTCCCGGGCCATGGTAAGGCGACACCCGTGGGAATACCGTGCGCGAGGCCGCAAAGTGATATGAGGTGTTACAGGCTAGATCGGTGTGACTTAGAATCGGGGTCCTGACAGCTTTGCCAATACGATAAACCGAGTGGGCATCTTGGCTGTGATTCTATTTTGACCTTGTGCACTCTCAACTTCTTTTCTTCAGATTTGGCACTTTGACTCTCAATAATTGGTTGCTTCATCTCATTGCCTTTAGTAGCCAATGTCAACACTTTAATTGGCTCTTTTTCATTTGAGATCAAATCCGAAGTTGCACTCTTACGACCATCTCTTTTAACACGGTAAACTTGCTTGACCACCTCTTTCTTCTTCTTTGAGCTCTGGACTGATTCCTTATGATTGAAACGGTCTTTAACATGCGATTGTTCAAATGTTGATCTTCTCGGAGCTGCATAATATTGATGAGATGGTCTAAAATAAGATGGAGAATGTGCCCTTGTATCATACCTATCCCATGATGGATATGAATCTACACGAGCATAGGGAGAAATCCAGGACACTGGCATTGGCGGCCCAAAATAAGGATATGAATATGTTGCATGAAAATTTTCACTTTTCCAATACCGATCCTCATATTTGTGCCTTGGGGGTGATCTTGATGCTTTTGCATTAGTTGGCCGATAAGCACTTTTCTCTTCACTCCTATTTTGATATTTATCTAATAATTGTGCAAAAGTGACCTTGAATTTCTTGCACTTGTGCTTATTGCGGCTTTTGTTTCCTTTGGTTGTGCTTGCACCGATCTCTGAATTTGCTTGCTGCCCCCCAGTCCTTGGTGTCTCCATTGTAGCTTCGATGGAATTTTTGCCCTCAAGATTATGTTCATTATGCTCTTCAACAACTTCTTTACTTGAAAGCTTAATCCCATCACCTGCAGTTTTTACCTTCTCTTTAAATGGATCGGCTCGAAGTAGCTGATGCAAAAACTTTCTGCCATCGGGTCCAATCGGAATAGACTGGTGATCACTTGGTGTCTCAACAAATTTCAATCATCCTTTATCAATGGCCGATTTAACTATTTGATGAAACATGTTGAAATCCTCAAAATTATGCTTGAACGAATCATGCAACTTACGATACATTCGTCCCTGGACAGATGGCTCAACATGGTGATCAAGAATTCTAATATAATTATTTCTCAACACCAAATTAATATTTGATCACACATGCTTGATTTCAAGGTAAACTTTGTATTCTCTATCCGATCTTGTTGTGAGAACGGCTTTGGAGTTAAGCAAACGAATGGTTCAGATTTTGCATCACCCCATTCGGCTATGCATTGTGTTTTTCAGTCTATCTCTGATGTCTTTGGATAAGAAACTATACTGGCATCGGCTTGCTCAATTGAGACTAAGTGTAAGCCAAGTAAGAAATAAGCAAAGCTACCCAATTAGATATGAACTTTAAATAAAGCAATGGGAAAAGCTTTGGCTGCAGTAATAAGTCACTATCGGTCTCTTTGAATGGTACAATATATTGACCGATATGCTTAGTAACAATTTTATTGCTAACAAGTAAATTGCCCTTCTTCATTGGTCTTTGAAAATTACTTCTTAGAATTTTTCTAATAGATGCATCACCAATAAAGTTGTGACCAAATCTAAAAATAGGTAAATTACTTGCTAGACATACCTCTTCAAATATGTTGGGAGAGCATGATGATTGCATATGATGAATAATATTGTGCTTTGCTTCTGGATGACTTCCCAACACCATGTCACAATTTTCTTCTTGATTTCGTGCATCATAAATTTGAAGATCTTTGTCAACCGAACTTTGTTCGGCTACTTGCTCTTGTCCTTGAAGCTTGTCAATTTCTATGGCACGAAACTCCTAGGGCAGGAAGTAGGTTCCATTAACTTCAGAAAAATCAAACATGGTTGTTTTGCTATGCTTCCCATGCCCTTTCTCAATAATGCTTGTCTCTTTGGATTTGATGGATTCGGAATATATACTACTTGATTCAACTTTTTCAACCGAAGCACTTTTAGTTTCCGAATCATCATTCTTTTTGCCGGTTATATCAATTGGCAAGGCTTCTTTTCTTTGAGCCAATTCCCTATCAATTCTCTCTTGGCGAAGTACCTGCACCTTATCGCGCAAAGCTTTAACTCCCCTCTCAATTCCAGCCTGCTCTAGATTAGTTTGCCTCCCAATGCTTTTAGAATCTTTCGGCAATGAAGTGTTAGTGTTGCCGGAATTTTGCAATTGTGTAGGGGGTGTATAATATGATGCGGTACTAGGTGGAGGTGTATGCACTGCTGTATAACCATATGCTCTCTCACCAATTATATCAATTGATGAAGTTTCATCTTCTTGCAAAATTCTAGCCTTTATTGCAGCATAATCAGGATACAACCCCTTTTTATATTGTTCAAGGCAAAGAGCACTAATACTCTTATTTTGTGTCAAGCTCTTTTTTAACGCAGCCACAACCACTTATAGAAGAGATTGCTCCGCAATACTTTCTGATTCTTTCGGCAATGATTCGTGAGTGTTGCCGAAATTCTTGAATTGCTAGAGTATGCATTATATGCTACAGTATTTGATGACGACACATGTGTTCCTGTAAAATTTTCACTTATTCGGCTATGACCATGAAGATGCGGGGCCGAATTATGAACATCTACAGTTGCATACGGTGCTGAAAAATTACTAACATGAGGTGTAGCATATGATGGTTGAGAGTAACTGGCCGAATAGCTAGTAGTAGCATGGCCAATTCTCCCATCGATCGGCAAGGTTGGATTGACATATTGAAAATTAGTTGCCAATGAATAAAAATGTGAAACACTTTCTTGTATGCTATTGGAAATTTGGACATGAGGTGTTTCAAATTGATTAACCAAACCCATGATGTTGTTCATCGGCATATGGATTTGTGGGGTTGCCAATGGATGAGAGTTTGGATACATATGTTGTACGTTGCTAAAATCATAAAAATTTGAAGCATGAAGATTTCTTTGCATCGGCCCTTGCACATAATTAGATGCATGATTAATAAAACTAGGGCTAGCCGATACATTATGCTCATTAGGTGATCCAGCAACAACATATAGATTATTTGCATCTACAAAGGGGAATTGGGTATTCATATTACCTTTGTAGATTGCAGCAACTTGATGACGATCTCTTCGTAGCAAGAATGGGCTTGAGACCGTTCAAAGCTTCGTCCCCAGTGGAGTCGCCAAAAAGTGTCTTCGCACACGAACACGTCACCGTGTACCCTCGACGCTGGGGGTGATGCACCGTAGCTCACGTCGAAGGAGACCCGTCCGGAAGGGCAGTACGCAAGCAATCCAGCGGGTGCTTTTGAGGACCCGAAACCCCACACGCCCGGGAGGGACCCCGTCAGGGCGCGCGGAAGCTATGGGCTGCCCTAGGTCGACCTGATCGCCCCTAGGGCCTCGAGGTTCGCCGGCCTGCAACAAGAAGAACAAACGAAGAACGAGGAAGAAGAAGAACTAGGGTTAGGGAGAAAAGATAAAAGATAGAAAGTGGTAGATGATTTGATCGATTGTGTGTTGTTCAATTGGCCGTCATCCCTTAGATATATAAGAGGTGGCTGCACTTCCCGTGCAAGGAAAAGGCTTGGATTCACGTCGAGAACCCTAGTCAAATTCGGATTGGTTTTATCCGAACTTTCCAAAACTGTTCGGTTTAAACTGTCTGCACCTTGCGGGTCATTTTTGTGATGGTAAACGATCTCGGATGAAAACAAGCCCAAAAGCAATCTTAACCGTTTCGACGAGACGAACAACTTTCATGTTGAAAGTTTTTTGATCAGAGGTCATCTTGAGGGTCAAATCGGTCTCGCAAAACAGGCCATTCTCTCGCGCTACCCATCAGACATGTGTCTGGTGGGGCACGCCACATCTCGCCTCGTGACAGTGCTGCACTCCGGTTGCTGTAACTTTTGTATAAGAACTCGGATTTGGACGATTTTTATATCAAAATCGACCGTTTTGACGATACGAAGACAACTCGTGTAGGTCATTTTTCTATTTGAGGTCGTCTTAGGGGCTTAATCGGCCAAACTGTACTCTGAATATAAGATTTTAGTACTTTGAGCATAGTTTCGGCTTTCGAGATGAAATCGGACGACGATGACCCAAACTTCAAAGATGTTCATGTAGATCACTTCTCCATTTGAGGCCATGTTAAATAAGTTCTTGACCATGCCAAAACCTGATGTCAACAACGTGTTTGTCACAGTAGGTCGCGTTTTCTGTCATGCATGTACATCCATGACAAATTTATGACGGAATCAAGATAGTCATACATGTGCTGTCGTAGAAGTGTTCCATGACATTGCCAAAATTATCATCACGGAAGTGTCCACTTCCATGATGATAAATCGCGCGTCACAGAAGTGCTTTCGTCAAGGGTGACCGACACGTGGCATCCACCGTAACGGAACGCCGTTAACCTATCGGGTCGGATTTTGAATCCGATAACCCGTTAACAGCCACGAGCGATGTCGATTTTCCACGTGTAAAATTCTCATTGGCTGACGGATCCACGCGTCAGCTCCGCGTTGGCACAGGTGTCACTCATCCAACTGTCGAGATGGGCCTATGATATGTTGACACGTGGACCGGCCCAAAAATGGCCCATAAAGATTAAATGGGCCGGCCCAACCGAAGGCCCATAAGATATAGCGGACCATAATGGGCCGGCCCAGCTAAAGACCCACAAAATTTAGCGGACCATAATGGGCCGGCCCAGCTAAAGGCCCACATGATTTTGCAGACCATAATGGGCCAAGCCAGCTAAAGGCCCACAAGATTTTGCGGACCACAATGGGCCGGCCCAGCTAAAGGCCCACTAGATTCTGCCGACCATAATGGGCCGGCCCAGCTAAAGGCCCAACATTCTCTGTTAAATCGGCCCGTCAACGGCCTGTCCTAAACTTTTCATCAACGCGGCCCATGGTCACTTCTGGCCCGTTAACAGTCCGCTAAGTAATTGGGCCGAATTACGGCCCGGTGTATTTCCGGCCTGTTAAAGGTCCGGCTTCATTTGGGCCCATTTACAGGTCATCAAAACTTTCAGCCCATAAACGACCGTGAAGGATTTGGGTCATATTCGGCCATGTCTGACATTCGGCATGTTAGAGGCCCACTATAGCTTTGGGCCACTTTCGGCCTGTTGTCATTTTCGGCCTGTTAACGCCGGACGTAAACCATGGGCCATATGTGGCCCAACATCATATCGGGCCCATTAACGGCCCATATAAAAATGACAATAATATAGCCCGATCGAAGTTCCAGCCTGTTAAAGGCCCGTGTATTAGGTCGGCGCATTTATGGCCCGTCCGAATTTCGGCCTGTTAAAGTCCAGTGGGTTATTTGGCACAATCAGGGCCCAATCTCACTTTCGGTCTATTAAAGGCCCCTGTATTTTATGGGCTCGAGATATTTACACCTGTAAACGGCCTATCTTTACCGAGGGCCCAAATTATGTTTAGGCCTGTTAAAGGCCCACTATGGGCACAGGCCTACCAGAAAAATATGAAAGCTTATGCTGATTTAGGCCCAAATATTTTTAGTGGGCTACATGCCAATTTCGGCCCGTAATCGTTTTTAGCCCAATTGGAATGGGCCCGACGAATGTTGGCATGTTGGGCTCCTACGAAGGTTTTGGCCGAATACATTACTAAGATAAACCTACACTATACAAAAATAGCGTCGTAATTACTGCAGCCTGAGGCAGCATCATAAATGTTGTATCACAACAAAATAAATTCCAACCATACAACAAAAGGCCTGTTGGCATAAAGTTTACAGTCCTTCCAGATAAAATCACCATCAGATGTATAGAAGCACAAATCATTTGACCTGAGTGCTAATGTTTCAGGCTGTAGAATCTGATGGAGCAGCACGATCTCCACCTTTTTCCGCCATTGCTCTTGAACAACGAAGCGAATGTCTGATAGTCTGGTTTCAAAACCATTCATATCTTGACGACATTTCTCAACCACTATTCTTGTTTCCGAAACAACGTCCATTAGGGATTGGACTTGTGTCTAGAGCACAGATATATCACTCTGTCTAGCAGGAAGATTTTGTTCAGTAGGCGATTTGGACGAGGTTACCTTGACAACCAACCCAGAATTACGCAGGAAGGTGCTTTTTGCACTGTTAGTGGAGAGATACTGACGCACTGCAGCAAGAGGTGACATTGTGCCTGTAGCAGCCTCGTCACCTTCAGGTGGTTGTGGCTGTTCAATCATTTGTTCCATAGCTTCCTGAAAGTTTGAACTTGTAGATTAGTGTACCAGATAAGTTACTAATGAGACAAAAACAAACAAAGTTGGTTAAACGTTTATACATAACTTATTTTGGTGAACTACTGTAATACATTAGCATGTATTGTAGTGCCAACTACATAATAAAATCACTTTCGGAACATATGTCCATGTAGCATGCCTACTGTATTGTCTATTTCCTCACATTCGTTGACATCTAAGGATAAAGAGACATGGTTTAAAGTAGGATGAACATAGTATGACATCATTCATATCATGGGCAAACAGATATAAAACAAACAGGCTATTTTATCATTGTGTGCGCACGTGAACATAACAACTAGATTACAGATCAAGACCAAAAGAATATCCTTCATCTCTTTTAAACCATGTAAGGTGAAATGATACGTTAAGACAACTGTGAATAAAAGTGAACAGAGTAACTGACATTGGCTGCAAACAAAGTAGTTAAATGAACACATCACAGTACCAATCAGTTCAAGGCAGGAGGAGTAAGGACTTACAACAGCGGCTTGAACTGGTGTGCCCATGCCCTTCATCTTGCTGGTGTGGCAATCCTTGAAGATTTGCACTGCATTCGGTCCAGGTTCTTTTTGGTCCGCACGAGTTTTTCCTCTGTATTTGGAACAAGTCAATATAGATACGATAATATGGCACAAAAAAAGAAGGAAGTAGCAGCTATTTATAAGAGCCTCGCAGTGTGCAATATAGCTACGAGATCCTGTGGTCTGTTGGAATTTCACTTTAGAACGGTTGGTTTTGTTCTTCAAACAATTAGCCTAGAAGAAGATACACTTGTAAGGCACATACATAAATACAAGTTCAATATGTGGTCTGATCAAATACATATAGCCTACCTGATACTTTGGATCAGACCAGTGTTTAACGAGGGCTGTCCAGTCTTCATCTGTAATATATTCCACTGGAGATGTTTGGGCAATTTCATTGTTAGCCTTGCCTTCAAAGTGAGATTTTCTAAGGTGGTACCGATACTGTCGCAGAGCAGACTGAAAACCATGAGTGCATGCTTGTCTAGTTGCATCATCTTTCGGATCCAACTTGAACCTCATCTGTTGAAAAAAGAATGTGAGTCTTATTAGGAGGAAGCTAGAAAGTATGGGATAGAGCAAGACAATATTACTAATTGTGATGAATAACATTACTTACGGATAAATGGTCAAGGAAGGTGTTAAACTGGGTATTGTCTTTCTCATTCCTGTACTGGATCCACGTTGGGAGGATACGTGCATGACACCTAACGGCAACAGCTGCCTCTGATACTAACTTGGCTGACTCTGTAGCATCACGTGGCCTTTTTAAACCTGCCCCAAAATGGATCTCCATTCTTCCTCCTTTAGATTTTGTTAATCTGTCAAGCATTATCCCTGATGTCTGTTTCCGCTTGCGCCGTGGTGCTAGTTCAACAACGAATATGGAAAGTGTTAGTGTACATCAAACTATGAGAGTACATATAGAGGAGCATGCAACTGCAACTTGACTCGGTCAGGTACCGTCTTGGTGTTGATGCTCATGAGGTTCATCTGATCTTGCCAATTCCTGTTGTGTCAGCAGTGCTTTGGAAGTACTGTTAGGTGTGAAGGCAGCTTGGGAACTGGCCAGTTCTGGAGCAAACAAACGAGTAACTGGTTGAGATGCTGGTATAGTTGAAGCGGATGCTGCAGCTGGTGGAGCAGGTGATACTGTGTTTGTAGATTTAGCCGGTGGACTTGGACCTTCTACTGCACTATAAGTACCAGCACAATCTCGACGGCAGAACCTTTTCCGTTTCACCCGACGAGTAACAACACTCCCTACTATATTATTTTCCTTGATCTTTTTTGACTTTGCCATGTCAAGCTGTACCCACAACACAAAAGAATAAAATCACTCTTCAGAACTCATTGATGCATGATACAGACAAGCAATACTTTGATGTAAGACAACCGTATGAGGATGGAATATGTAAGAAAAACAGGACGGCATGACATATTCACAGCTACGATGTGCAAACTAAGCAGAAGTATTTTCAAGAAAATAGAAGTAATGCAAGCTAGACACCATATGAAAGATGCAACCAATATTACTCTGCCAAGTTAAAAGTGTCTTGTCATAAGTGGCAATTCGAAAAATTAGAAGCAGTACAACGTAGAAATCAATGCAAGATGCAACCACTATCAAAATGCCATGTTAAAAGCGTCCAATCATGAGTGAATGATGCGGGATACACAACAGTAGTACTTTGATGTAAGAACATGGTATGATAGATAGATGTAGTGTATTCTAGACACAGAAAGCCATGTCATATGCACATGTATAACGTATAAACTCAGCAGGTGCAATTTAATCAAAATAGAAGAAATACAGGCTAGACAACATATGCAACATGAAACCAATTATCACACTGTCAACTTAGAGCAAGCACCTGCGATGGTGGAGTATGGGAGATGAACTCATCATGTAGACTTGGGACTTCAAATTCATTAGCAGTAGCAGTGGCAAATCTAGAGAGTCTCTGTTTGCGTCGGTGCGGAGGACCACCAACATCCCCTAACTTACTATTTTCCTTCCTATTTTCTGATATTGCCTTATGAAGTCAAAAACACAAGAAGATGAAGAAAATTAGCTCTGCATAACTGGTTGATGCATGATACAGGCGAACACTACTTTGATGTAAGGCAAGCGCAGGATAGGAGGATGGAATATATACAAAAAAGATAATGTTTCATATTCACACGTACGATAGGAGGATGGAATATGTATGAAAAAACAGTAAGCGGAAGGCATTTCAACAAAATTAGAAGAAATGAAAGCTAGGCACCATATGAACATGCAACCAATATCACTCTATCAGGTAAAAAGTGTCTCGTCGTAAGTGCCATTTCAAGAAATTAGAAGCAGTACAAGCTAGAAGACAATGCAAGATGCAACCTACATCACAGTCCCAAGTTAAATGTGTCTTATGGGTAAGTGATCATTGCAGGTATAAGTTGTAAGCTACGCAGATGCAATTCAACATAATCAGAAGCAATACAAACTAGACATCATACGGAAAACGCAACCACGTATAACAGTTCCAAGTAAGAGCAAGCACCTGTGATGGTGGAGTAGGGGAGATGTGCTCATCATGTACACGCATGTTCTAGAAACAGGAACACGTGTCATATTCACAGGCATTATGTGTAAAGTAAGTAGATGCAATTCAAGTTAGAAGCAATACAAGCTAGACATCATACGCAACATGCAACCACATATAATAGTGTCAAGTTAGAGCAAGCACCTGTGATGTTGGAGTAGGGGATATGTGCTCATCATCTACACAGCTACGTTGACTGTCTAGCCTTGTGTTGTCTTGCGAATCTTGTTGGGAGGATGGCGGAGTAGAATCTGTAGAGACCCCCTATTTGAGTTGCTCCGAAGGACCACCATCATCCATTGCCGGACTAGTTTCCTTCAGTTGTAATGATTTTGCATATGAAGTCAAACCGATAAGAAAAAGGAATCAAATTCGCTCTTCAGAACTCATTCATGCATGAAATTGACGAACACTACTCGGATGAAAGGGAAACACATGATGCGAGGATGGAATATGTATGAAAGACAGATGGTGTGACATATTCACACCTATGATGTGGTAACTAAGCAGAAGGCATTTCAACAAATTAGAAGCACTGCAAGCTAGACACCATATGAAAGATGCAACCAATATCACTCTGCCAAGTTCAAACTGTATGGCGTTTCAACAAATTAGAAGCAGTACATGCTAGAAATCATATGCAAGACACAACCAATATCACAGTGGTGACTTAAAGGTGCCTTATCATAAGATATAGTATGTACCAAAAACAGGAAAGCGTGTCATATTCACATGTATCATGTGTAAGCTAAGAGATGCAGTTTACACTAATTAGGAGCAATACGAGCTAGACACCATATGCAACATGCAACCAGATATCACACTGCCAAGTTAGAGCAAGCACCTTGGATGGTGGAGTAGGGGAGCGGAGACTTGGACCTTGTAATGCACTATCAGTACAAGGAGAATCGGTACAGATGCTCCATTTACGTTGCTGCAGAGGACCACCATCATCGCCTTCCTTACTCTTTTCCTTCCTCTTTCTTGATTTTGCCTTGTCAAGTCAAACCCACAAGAAAAAGGAATAAAATTTGCTCTTCAGAACTCATTGATGCATCATACTGACGAACACTACTTTCATGTAAGACGAACACTACATATCACACTGCCAAGTAAAAGCAAGCACCTGCGATGGTGGTGTCGAGGAATTGCGGTGATCAACTAGAGAGCTACGTTGACTATCTTCCTTTAGCCTTGCTGTTTCTTGAGAATCATGTGGGGAGGATGACACTGCACTCTTTAAATGAGTATGGCGTCTCACAGAAACCCACCCGGGTGACTGTCTCATCATAAGTGATTGGCGAGGGATACAAAAGAGCATTAGTTTGATGTATGAACATGGTTAATAGACATATGTAGTATGTATCAAAAATAGGAAGGCATGTCATTATCAAAGGTATAATGTGTAAAGTAAGCAGATGCAATTTAACCAAATTGGAAGCAATACAAGCTAGACACCATATGCAACATGCAACCACATTTGACAGCGCAAAGTTAAAGTAAGCACCTGGGATGGTTGTGTGTGGCAATTGAGATCATCAACTGCAGAGCTAAGTTTACTGTCTCCAACTGCTGACACTGCACCCGTTAGAGCGCTGGAACGCTTAGTGCTTATCTTTGAATTACACTGGAGCGACTTCTGTCTTTTCTTTTCTGCATTCATCAACACTGCGTCAGAGTCTAAAATACCCATGCATAAAAAACAATAATGTGAGTATGGGTGAAGTGTGTGCACAATTAGTAAAGTGTAAAGGTGGCAGATAGCAGGTCGGTGAGAAATAAATGACGGGAGACATATGATAGCTCTACAACATGCATGGCACACTAAATTACTACAGGATTCTATGAAAATAACAGTCGACTGAAAGCAAATAGGTCAGTCCATTTTTTCTGCACCGTCTGATGTACAAAGAACGGGTAGATCGCCTTGATCTACCTCCAGCGAGTCAGTGTTGACGATCTTCCTCGAAACGCCAGCGACCATCGGCCCAGTATTCCTCCCCTGCCTGCGCCCTCCCCTCTACCTCACTGCACCGCCGTGCTTGGCACCGCCCCCGGCCATCCATTCAAGCCCCGCCGACCTCCAGATCAGGCGCAAGCAGCTCCTGCGCCCACACCCCTATGATAGACACCGATGCGCCGCTTCCCCGGGGAACAGGCGGACTAGGTGCTCCGCGCGCCTAAGCGGGTGCTGCTTCTTTTAATTGCGGTTCGACTGACCCTGAATTGAAATCCAAGCGGGCTACTGACCTCTAGAAAAGGTGAAATAGTAAAAGGGAGGAAACCTCGTGCATTTAGTATCACGAAGAAGATGCAGTAAGAAGCCCTCAACTAGTTTCTTTTGTGGGATGAATACGGTGTGAGCGGAGACATAAGATTTGCACGAATAAGGGAAGATGAGTACCTCTTTCTGCTGGCATTGTTGTGTCCTCCTTCTGTTTTTCCGATGATCTTCTTGTTGTTCGCCGGAAACCAGAAGTTGTGGAGGACGGTGCAGCCTTGGACGAACCCATGGCCAAGTTGTTGAGTGTGGTGTGGTGGCCGTCTGTCGGCGGCAGGGAAGTAGATCCGAGGCAGCGAATGACGGCGTAGTGGGAACATCTCCGGTGCGGTGGACGGTTGCGACAGTGGAGCCGCAGCAGTGAGGCGCAGGACGACGCGGTCGGAGTGGTTCTGGTACGGCGCACGTCGGCATCGGCGTCGTGGAGGCAGCTCTGCCTCGGCTTCAGCTGCTAAGTCCTTGAGGGCATTGCGGTTGTGGTTGCGGTTGCGTTGGACGACGACATCGGGGTACCGGCTCCAGCGTGATGGAGGAGGGCGGCGGTGGATTGGCCGCTATGGGGTGGAGGACGGAGGAGGTTGGGGTTTCGTGGCTGGTGGAGAGGGCGTTTTTGCGCCCACAGAGTATGAATGGGGAAACGGAGGGAGGAGGGGAACTAAGGGGGAACAATGTTTCGGTTTGAGACGCGCTTGTTTGAAATTTGGGGAAAGTTACAAATTCCCCCCCCCATCTAAAATTTCGGACATATTGCGGGTTGGGGGTAGGACAGTCATGTCAGGTGTCCCAAATGTGGGCAGGATAGATTTCGGCCGAGCGCATGGGTAGGCGCCCACGGCGTATGAATTCTTCTCTGGCGTCTTTGTGAAGTTACAAACCTACCCCGGTTTAGACCTTTGGACATCGGGCCGATAGACTACACGGGCCAGAGTCAGGACAGTAATTTCCTACCACCAAAACATTAGTCTCGCGCGGTTTCGGGTGACCAGAGGCCTATTTGGTGCTTCGTTCAATATTTGGGAGCAGAAGCATTAGGCCTCCTTTGGTTTGTAGGATTTTAGTAGGAATTCTATAGGATAGGATTTGCAAAGGAAAAATTCCTTTGAAGCCCTTTGGTTTGTAGGAATGGATTCCTATTCCTATGTAAGATAGGAATGAATCCTTCACGTTTTGGAGGAAAAAAACATTAGCCTAGACTCAATGGAAAAATCTATCCTATGCACCAAATGACATCTCTTTCTCTATAGGAATTGACATGCATGTCATCTCACTTCCTATGATTTTTCCTATTCTTATAAAATTCCTATCCTATGAACCAAAGAAGGCCTTAACGTTTTCGGTTCTCCTGAATTGAACTTTTAGGATTTTTCAAACTTCACAAATCTTTACTCTTGAAAATCCTAAAGCTATGATTATTTTGGAATGGAGGGGGTACATTTGAATATACATTGTACATGAGTATATATTAAAAAATATGCAACTTACCTCAGTTCATGCATGGTTCCAGATATAATCTCCTTGGTTGCAAAAAAAGTTAGATATGCGTATGAATATATATAGCATGTTCAAACTCACAACAAAGATTTATGCCCCCTTTTACATCTGATTTACAAATGCCATTATCTCAGGTTCAAATAGATGAATGCACTTCTTATGAATTGAATCTTCGAAACCCCCTTTATGTTGAATTCGACATGTATTCTATTTTGTAGCTAGCAATTTGGAATGTATCCATGCAAGTGACAAATGTATAAAGTGCTTCACACTAACAACATGGAGTGCACTAATTAATGTTTATATATGAATTGCAAAAGCATCCATTGCCGGTATTTCAAACCGCTCTCACTCTATGGATCAATAATATGAAACAAACACATGCACATGCTAGAATTCAATTGCAGTTGAAGAAAGAGCCTACTCCTGGTACTGTATATTAGTGATAGGGGTGTTTACAAAGTACACGTGAATACCACGCATTGTGCGTGTGTGTATACTATCGACGAACTAGCACCCAAGCTTGTATAACATACTAAGGGCCTAGGGTTACAAATCATATATAGTTAGCTTATCACCAGTGGGGATAGAGTCCTCCGCGACTCTGGTAGCTTCGTGTTGTACGCCGAGTCCTCCACATGGGTCTTCGTATAACACGTCTCGGTCCAACCTATATGTGGCACAGGATGGAACCGACCCATGAGTCTTCATGTTGACCCACCACAACTAGAAATGATGTGCCCACCACACCACACACGCAATCGGCCACTAAGAAAATAAGCATATACAATAGTACAATGGTATCTAGCTCACAATACGTCTCCATATTTTGTTGATGACACTGACGGACTTTGCATTTGATGCGTGCTCCGTATTTTGTTGACGACACTTACGGTCATTTTATTTGAAGCGAAAGCATGATATGGTCACTGGACTTCCGAATAAGCTCATCACGGTCACCACTTACATTTTGTCGTGCTAACCAACATGTGGTTGGATGGTTAGAGGACAGTGGTTTCTCGAGCCCACCAAGGTTAAAGTCCCGGTGCCCGCATTTATCTTGTGTTAATTTCAGTATTTTCCGGCGACGTACGTTCAGTGGGAGGGGACGTTCCACTCGACTACGAGGCACCTATGGTGACTTCGTAAAATCTCAAGATCATATATGCTGGCCCACTCTCTCGAAGGTGCTCATAGGGGTAGGGTTCGCGTGTGTGCGCTTATAGCGGCGAGTGCTTGCGCGTATATATGAGCCCTTGCATCTGTACCGTGTTAAACAAATACATATCATGATTATACGGTCACTGGCTCACCCGTACAACTCCATATTTTGTTGATGACACAATCAATTAACCAGTCAAACGTTCCACGCGGCGCAACTAATGTTGCACCATCGGGGCGCGTAACCATGGGGCCCACCTGTCAGCCCGTATATGAAAGAAAGAAACGGTAGTTTGAGTCTGTACTGTGTTAATAAAATAGGAGTACATTTTAGGGTGATCATACGGTCACTGGCTCACCATACAGCTCCGTAATTTGTTGATAACACGACCAATTGACCAGTCAAACAGTCCACATTCAGCAGTGCACATTACCATAGGGCCCACCCGTCAGCGCGTATATGAAGGACAGAAATGGTAATAAATTAGTGGTCGGTGGGTATTCGAAGTCGTGAGACCTCTGGTTGGCAGTCACCGGCGGTTAGGGGGCGTTCATTGGGCGGTGGGGTGGGGATCCACAGAGAAAAAGCTCGGCGGGGGGGGGGGGCTAGAGGGATGGCCGGTGCGGCGGCGGACCGGCGGTGGGGAGTGGTTTCAGGGAGGGCGGGCCAGCCGCGGGCGGCGGGGGCTGACGGTTCGGCCGGTGGTGGCTGGCGGCTCAGGGGGGGTGGAGTTTGACGATAAACTGGAGGCCCTTGATTTCGTATCCAACGGCTGGAAAATCTAATGACCAGAGATGAAAAAGTCAGTCGACTGACGTGTAGCCTCACTCCGCACGTACACATGCACGCACGCAAGACACACACACAAGACACGCACACATGTAGGCATGCAACACTGACACGTACACACGCACACATGCTGGCGTGCAACACTGACACGTACACATGCACTCACGAACACACGCACGTACGCACCCATGCATGCAACACTGAAACGTACCCTTGCATGCATGCAACACTCGCACGCCTGCATGCACACAGCACACGACGCAAGACACAAGTTCAACCTATACGTCCATGCACCCTTTGTTAAGGACATGGATTGTTACGGGTATTAATCAATCTTATCTGTGATAAGCAGAACATTGATGTTTGCAGCGGTCTTTATGAATCACAACGTATCAAACGGGCTATCAACATAGTAGGCTTATCTACATGAAAAAGATGATGTCACACTCAATGAACAATCATCGGTTTATGAAATGCCCGCTTCTGACCGCCCTGGCCCACCAAAGGTTCCTCTGCTGTGCGCTGCCTGCGTTGGGTCACTGACATGCATGCCATGCACCCAAAGAGCCCACATGTTAGTGGAAGAACGGCGCGGTGTCCTAGGTCAGAGTTGAGGGCACCACTCGCGGCACGCCCGGCTGAACACGCCTCCGTGCCGCATTCAAACGCCTCCATGAAACCCGCCCGTGTGGAAGCCGAGAAACCCACTCTGGACACACGTCCGTTCATGACCGGGCCGCTCCCCTATCTCCTCCACCATATTGTCCACTGTTACAATGGCTTACGAAGAGTAGTTATTCCGCATCCAAGACGGCTGGGTAGCTCCCCGGATATGAGATATGCAGCTCGCTGATCCACCTCCCTCCCCTCGCCCGACGGAGCCAGTTGCCGCCCCAAGTCGGCGTGCGGTTCAGCAACTCGCCGCTCCAGGCCAGCTCGATGAGGAGCGGCGCACGGACGTCGTTGCTGCCGTCCATGCCGCCGCCTGGTACTGCGTCTCCTGTTTCTGTGGCTGAGACTCCCATGCCGGCGGCCGCTCCATGCAAGTAGCGACAGAAGCCGGGTGCACGAAGAGCGACGAGTCGGTGGCCAGCGCCTCCGCGTCCATCGCCATCATCGAGGAGAAGTAGAACACGGGAGGCCACCGCCGCTTGGGTCCAATGAAGGCCACCGCGGAGGCGACGCCGGCGTACACAGCAGGTGTCTTGCCGGATCCCTTTTTTGCGAGGACCTTCGTCGACCCCGCATGGGCTCCACGTAAGAGGGGAATGTTAGGATGAACTTGAGCCAGTGCCGGCCATGGCGAAGTAGTGGCCGGTGATGAACTCGAACCGGTGCCGGCCACCATCATCTTTGGCACCAGCCAATGATATCAGTTGGGCAGTGGGGAAGCGAGCCGTCCTTTGCGCTGAAGCATATACCTCCGGGGCTCCCGGCAGTCTGGTGATCGTGCTGCCGGACATGAGGAACACAAATCGATCGGTGGGCGACCATTTAGGCCAGGTATGTCAGGACCCCGATTCAAATCACATCGATCTAGCCGGTAACACCTCATATCACATTGTGGCCTCACGCACGGTATCCCACGGGTGTCGCCTTACCATGGACCGGGACCGTTTGCGCCTTTTGGCTCACGTATATGATAGTGTCGCTAGCATCCATATGACAGAGAACCCAGGCCGACATGGCTAGTCGTGAACCCAAAGCGGCACAGACCTATGGAGACAGGCATACATGAATCACATCGAGCATGTCGGTCATCAGCAAGTGAATCCGGGCTGTAGCACTGGGCTAACAGGACTCCGGGGAACCCGGGCTGTAGCAGGCTATGCAGGACTCTGGATGTCACCGCATGACATTTCCCCAAAGGGACAAACATAGAAACGAAGTGAAACACATGCCGGCCAGTCAAGTGTCCTGAGCAGTAGTGCTGGGCTAGCACGACTCCGGTGAACCGGGCTGTAGCGGACTACTATAGCTCAAGGAACACTAGACTACATTTCCCCATAAGAAAGGCTACCAAGGATGAACAACTAGATTGTCGGATCCCACTCATACCAAGCATTTCAATCATACACATAATATGCCCGATATGAGTACATACAACATGGCATCACAACAAAACTCTACAACTCAAGTACTTTATTTAAAGGCTCCAGAGAGCCATACATAACAAGTTCATATAGGTAGGGGTCACATGACCCGACACTCAAGTCATACAAGCATACAAGCACAAGCGGAAGTAAATAGTCTGAGTATAGACACTAGAAAGCAAGAAGGCTTCCGAAGCCTGTCTATCTACATAGGCCCCTCCATGGCCAGGATCACCACCTGGGTGGCTAGTCACTCGTCGACATCAAGTTCTACGTAGAACCCATCGGAGGGGGCGGTGTTGTCGTCTGAAAACAGTAATTAAGCAAACATGAGTACAAAGGTACTCAGCAAGTCTTACAACAGAACCTACTATACATGCTCATTCTCAAGAAGGTGGTGGGGTTATTGCAGCAAGCCAGCTTTGACTCTTGGCTAGGCTATCCTACGGAACTCCACTAGTAAAATAGTTTTCGCACAGAGTCCACTACTCACCAACACAATACTCCATCGGGGATCCTCCCTCGTCATCCTACGAGAGGGCCATCCTCGGTACTCACACTTATATTGAGTCTTTTAGTAGTAACCATTAACTTGTCTATGAATTGTATAGGCAACCAAGTAGTCCTTTACCGCGGACGCGACTATTTGAATAGTTTATACCCTACAGGGGTGTACTTCGTCACACATGTTTCCACCACTTAGCGTCTGCACACGACATGTTCTCGGCAGACTTCAAGCGAAAACCGACGTGGGTGTTGACCACGACCTGACTAACCGCACAAGTCTCTAGTCCAGGTTTATCGCCTATTCAGGTTCCATCCACAAGAAAATCCGGTCGGGGTGTACTCAACGGCCCCAAACGATGTGTACAGGGTCCCGAGACGCCAAACGGGCGCCCGACATACCCGGCCACAGTGTATCTACCGCATCATAGCCCACCCCTAGGGTCAGCGCTACGCACGGCTGCCAACACATAACCTACAAACACCAGAAACTAGTTGCAACTCCTGGACAGAGGGCGAGAGAGGTCAGTAAGTCGAGCGGGGTCATATTTCAGGGCCCAATGTGTGGTAGTAGCTGAATCTTAAAGCACGCATACATATCTCAGTTCTTATGGACGGCCTCAATGAAACAACCCACCATGTACTCCTACATGGCCTCTCATCAATACCTTTACCAACACATGTTCAACATATCCCTCATATTACCGACATAATCATTTCACTTTAGCCCATCACCCAGATGAACCAGACCTGACACAACTCTAAGCATAGCAGGCATAGCAAGGTAGGAATCACATACATGGCTCAATCAACTCCTACACATGCTAGTGGGTTTCATCTAGTTACTATGGCTATGACAGGTCATGCAGAGGATAAGGGTTCAACTACCGTAGCACACAGCAGTTTGAATCGCGTTGCCTTAATGCAGTAAACAAGAGCAGAAGCGAGAACATGGGTTTGTATAGGAATGATCAATGGGTTGCTTGCCTGTTGTAGTGGTAGTAGGGTACTGCCCTTCAGACGGATACTCGGGGTTATCCTCGGAGGCAGAACCTACCACGAAAGACACACCGAACATAATCAACACATGACAATATGCAACAATATGATGCATGCTATGACATGGCAAATTGAATGTGTCTTGGCCTAATGCAAGCTAAAACAGAAAGGTATGAACCCATTGGAATCAAAGATTCAAATGATAGCTCATTTAACTTAGCCTTATTAGTGCATCATCTTATATTGCTTAAACAACAAGTTTATCTTGTTTTGTCATGCATGAAACCATTACAGATGGATAGATTGAATTTTTCTGATCATTTTTCATATATAAATCTTTGCATTTGGAGCTATGGTTGATTTTCTATGATTTTTAGAAGTTTTGGCTTTTTTCTGGAATTTCCTATTAAAGAATAAATCCAGTAATTGAATTAATGCGTCAGCATGACATAGGTGTGACGTCAGCGGGTCAACTGGCTCGGCCAGGTCAAACCTGACTGGTGGGCCCTGTCTGTTAGTGACTCAGCTAATTAACAGAATTAAATTAACACTAATTAGCTGTCAGTGGGGCCTGGGCCCACATGTCAGTGACTAAACTAATTAAAATTAGTTAAAACTAATCCTAAACTAATTAGAAGACCGGCCCCACCTGTCATAGACTCAGGGGCGTCAACCTAGGCCCACACAGGGTCAAACAGGGTCAACTCGCCGGCATCTAGCCGCCGGCGAGGCCAGACGCGGCGGAGCAGCGCAGGATTTGCACTCCGGCGACCAAAAGGATGGCAGAGACTATCTACGTGATGCAGGGAGGAAGCCGCGTCGAGTGGTGGCAGTGCATGGAGCTGGGGTGGCCGCAAACGTCGTTGGCGACGAGTTTGGCGGCGGCGGAGCTCGGGTGAGGTCGAGCTAGTCGCTAGGGGGCACGGGGAGGCGCATGGATTGGTGCGTTGAGCTCCTGGAGGTGCGGTAGGACTAGTGGACAGGGTGGCGCGGCCATTGGGTGGCCGGAGCCTCGTCAGTGACGAGCTCCACGGCGGTGCGTGCGGGTGATCTACATGCAGTCGCTACGGGGCTCGAGAGAGAGAGAGAACAAAGAGGGTGGGGAGGTGGCTGAGCTCACGGGGGTCTCGTCGGGGCAGTCGGAGAGGTCGGGGATGAGTTGATGCGGCGGGGGCGGCGAAAGGGATCTCCGGTGGCCGGAGTTGAGGGCGAGCTCGGTGCAGCGTCTCCGGGGCGAGCGAGCGCTCGGGGCTCGACCCACTCGATGTAATCAACGACGGCGGAGTTCGTGGACACGATGACGTGGCACGAGGACGACGGAGGGCACGGCTACGACGACGGTGCGGCGACAAGGGCGTCGGCCATGGTGGGGAACGGCGAAGGGAGAGAGACAGGGGGGATGGCGTGTCCAGGGGCTTCGGGGTGCGACGTGGAGGCGTCCAGGGTGCGGGCGGCAAGCAGGTGATGCCGTGGCGATCTCGGGCACGCCGGCGTCACCTCCCTGCCTGCCTGGCGGGGAAGAAGCAGCTGGCTGGCGCGGGCCAGCACAGTGTTGGGCTGCCAGGTGGGCCGGCTGGTGAGTTAGCTGGGCTGCGCCAGGTAAGTTTCTCTCTCTTTTTTTTCTGTTTTCTTATTTATTCTATTATTTCTGTAGCTTCATGGCTTTATTAAAAATGCCAGGGCATTTCCATAAATCATAAAATTAATCATGGCTACTGCTTAGAATATATCCAACAGCAAACATTTTAGTTTATGATTATTTGAGCATTTAAAATATTTTATAGCATTTAAATGCCCAAATGCAAATACCATAAGGATTAATCCAATGACCTTAGATGTCCTAGAAAAATGTGCACCATTTTTGTCAAAGGTTTTAACCCAAAACAAAAAGGGTGGGCTTTTTAGAAGGGCATTTCAGGTTCATTGAAAAAGTTTTTAGTAAACCCTAGTTGTTCCAGGGGGTGCTGGGGGTTATGTCTTCCCCATTTCAAATTTAAGAGGAATTTAAACATGATGCACACTCAAATGCTTGAACTGGCTAGGGTGTGACAACTCACCCCCACTCAAAAGAATCTCGTCCCGAGATTTAGGATCCTCCGGAAAGAAGGTGGGGTACTCGAGTCGAAGGCGATCCTCCCTTTCCCAGGTGGCTTCTTTCTCGGAATGGTGTGACCATTGAACCTTGAGAAACTTGATATTATGACGTCGAGTGGTACGCTCGGCTTGATCAAGGATACGAATGGGATATTCTCGATATGAGAGGTTATCTTGTAGATCAAGCGTTTTGTGGTCCACTCCATGGATAGGATCCGCGAAGCAACGCCTGAGTTGAGAAACGTGGAAGACATCGTGAACTCTGGAAAGATGCGAAGGTAGTTCCAATTGGTAGGCCACTTCTCCTCATTTGGCAAGAATGCGAAAGGGTCCGATGTAGCGAGGAGCCAATTTGCCTTTGATACCGAAACGATGGGTTCCCTTTAACGGAGTAACCCGAAGGTAAGCCTTCTCGCCGACTTCAAAAGTCATGAGCTTATGTTTACGATCATATTGGCTCTTTTGACGAGATTGGGCTGTTTTCAATTTCTCACGAATAACGCGAACCTGCTCTTCTGCTTCCTGAATCATATCCGGGCCAAAGAGTTGTCTTTCCCCGGTTTCTGACCAGTTAAGAGGCGTTCGACATTTTCGTCTATAGAGAACTTCGAAAGGAGCCTTGCCCAAGCTGGCTTGATAACTATTGTTATAAGCAAACTCCGTGAATGGAAGGCAATGCTCCCAACCCATTCTGAACGAGATGACAGAAGCTCGGAGCATATCTTCCAGAATTTAATTGACTCGCTCTACTTGATCACTTGATTGAGGATGGAAGGCGGTGCTAAAAGAGAGACGAGTTCCCATAGCATTTTGGAAACTTTCCCAAAATCGAGAGGTGAAGAGACTCCCACGGTCTGAGTTAATTTCCAATGGAACACCATGAAGAGACACTATTCGGGAGATGTATAAGTCGGTTAGCTGGCTAGCGGTGATACTCTCACGAACAGGTAGAAAGTGGGCTACTTTGGAAAGGCAGTCGATCACGACGAAGATGGCATTATTCCCTCTCTTGGTCCTGGGAAACCCAGTGATGAAATCCATACTAATTTTATCCCATTTCCACTCAGGAATAGCCAAAGGTTGAAGGGTGCCAGCAGGCCGTTGATGCTCTGCTTTTACACGACGACAGACATCGCAGCTAGCAATGTATTGAGAAATTTCTCTCTTCATCCTAGTCCACCAAAACCTCTGGCGTAGGTCTTGATACATCTTGGTACTACCGGGATGAATGGTGAGAGGGGAGTCATGAGCTTCCTTGAGAATCAACTGGCGTAGATGTTTTTTTCTTGGGAACCACCAAGCGGTTCTCGAAGAAGACAACACCTCGCGCATCCATGGAAAAACATTTAGCAACTCCGCTAGCAATGTTTTCCTTAATCTGGAATATGCCCTTATCACGCTTCTGGGAAGCTATGATTTGATCCATAAGGGTAGATTTCGCCACCAGGGTGGATAGAAAACCTCGAGGAACAATGTGAAGATTAAGCTTACGAAATTCCTCATGGAGAAGTGGTTGACTTTGTTGTAACATCAGGTTGTTACAATAGGACTTACAACTTAGTGCATCAGCCATGACATTGGCTTTGCCCGGGGTGTAAGTTATTCCTAAGTCGTAATCCGAGATCAACTCGACCCAACGTCTTTGCCTGAGATTCAAATCTGGTTGGGTGAAGATATATTTCAAACTTTGGTCATCGGTGAAGATCTCGCAACGATTACCGAGGAGGTAATGTCGCCAAGTTTTAAGTGCATGGACTACAGCTGCAAGCTCTAGATCATGTGTGGGATAATTTTCCTCATGTGGGTGTAATTGCCGTGAAGCATAGGCAATTACCTGACGATCTTGCATGAGTATGCAACCTAGTCCTTGTCGCAAGGCATCGCAATAGATAATAAAGTCCTTGGAGAAATCTGGTGGTACCAGTACGGGAGCAGATGTCAGGCATCTTTTTAGTTCCTGAAAGCTGAACTCGCACTGTGGAGTCCACTCGAACTTTTTATCTTTCTTGAGGAGTTCAGTTAGAGGTTTAGCAACCTTGGAGAAATTCTCGACGAAGCGGCGGCAGTAGTTCGCTAAGCCAAGGAAGCTCCGAACTTGCTTGACCGTCTCAGGTGGAGTCCAATCAAGGATAGCTTGAACTCGCTCGGGGTTGACAGCAATACCCTTACCAGAGATTACATGGCCTAGATAGGTCACTTCTGGCAACCAAAATTCACACTTGGAGAATTTGGCATAAAGGCGATGCTCTCGAAGTTTCATCAATACCAGCCTTAGATGTTCGGCATGTTCCTCTTCATTCTTGGAGTAGATGAGTATGTCATTGAGATAAACTATGACAAATTTATCCAAATACTCCATGAAGACCGAGTTCATTAACCGGGAGAAGGTGGCTGGGGCATTGGTTAAACCGAAGGACATAACGGTGTACTCGTATTGGCCATAACGGGTAACAAAGGCCGTTTTGGGAATGTCCCCGTTTCTGATTTTGATTTGATGGTAGCCCAACCTCAAATCCATCTTGGAAAAGACTAAGGATCCAGCGAGCTGATCATACAGATCGTTGATCCTGGGAAGCGGATACTTGTTCTTGATGGTGACCAAGTTGACAAGTCGGTAATCTACAACCATTCGATCCGTTCCATCCTTCTTCTTGACAAAGAGGACGGGGCAAGCCCAAGGAGAGGAACTAGGACGGATTAAACCCTTTTTCAAGGACTCATCGAGTTGGTTCTTAAGCTCGGCTAGTTCTAAGGGTGCCATCTTGTAGGGTCTTCTAGAAATTGGAACGGTTCCTGGAACAAGGTCTATCACAAACTCGACATCCCTGTCAGGTGGAACGCCTGGCAGTTCCTGTGGAAAGACATCCGGAAAGTCTTGGACTGCTGGAACATCTTCAAGGTCTGGAAGGGGGTTGGCATTTAGGGAGTAAAGCTGGCGCTTGGCCACTCGAGTTAAGACATTGACTGTCTTGCCCGATGGATGAGTAAGTTGAACGGTTCTAGTGGCACAATCAATCTTAGCATAATGAGCTGACATCCAGTCCATACCCAAGATGATGTTTATGTCCGAGGACTTGAGAGCTATTAAGGATGCAAGGAAGACAAGTCTATCGACAAGAATTTCGTTCCCATGGCTTACTCTACAAGTTTGCCATCTAGAGCCAGGGGTTTGAATTTCCATGGTAGAGGGCATGTCACAGAATGTCGTGTTATGCAGTCGAGCATAGTTCTCGGATATGAATGAATGAGATGCTCTAGTATCGAAAAGAACAGATGCCAGATGGCAATTAACAAGGAGCATACCAAGGACGATATTAGGATCCTCGTGAGCCTCCTCGGCTGAAACATAGTTGACATGGCCACGTGCAGTGGTGACCGGCTTGGCGTAGAATGTCTTTCCCGCTGGCTTACCACGGGCAACGGACTTTCCAGTATGATTGGGGTTGTTCTAGGGACACTCTCGACTATAGTGACCCGGCTCTCCACACTTGAAGCATGTCACCACATTGGGGCATGGAGCAGTATTAGCAGCGGGGCCACCATAGGGCTTGGGCGGTGCAACTGCTGGTTGGGACGAGGCGCCTCAAAGGATGGCCTCGAAATGAACCTGGGTGGCAGTGCCGTGCTTGGGATCCACACCCGACGCTTCTGAGCTCCAGAGCCGGATGAAGAGCCAAAATCATGTGAGTGCTTGCGTGAAGCGTCATAGTCAGACTGGCCTGACTCAGCACTGATGGCTTTATTGACCAACTTATGAAAGGAGGTGCACTCGTGTAGACGAAGATTGCGGCGAAGCTCAGGGCTAAGTCCCTTGCGGAACCTTGCCTGCTTCTCAGCGTCGGTAGATACTTCTTCAGGAGCATAACGTGCCAGATTCCCAAATTCATGACTATAAGCATCCACAGTCAGTCTTCCTTGGGTGAAATTGCAGAACTCCTCCCTCTTGCAATCTATGAGACCTTCCGGAATGTGATGCTCACAGAAAGCCTCACTGAATTCAACCCAAGTAGTGATTTGGCCGACCGGGCGCATAGCTTCAAAATTTTCCCACCAGAGGCTAGCAGGGCCTTCGAGATGGTAGGCAGCATAAGTAACCTTATCAGCTTCGGCTACGTTGGCAGAACGTAGCTTGTGGGTGATGCTGCGAAGCCAGTCATCCGCGTCGAGGGGCTCGGTGGAATGGTTAAACTTTGGTGGGTACAGCTTGATAAAGTCGTGATTGACACCAAGTCATTTCGCGGATGGCGTGCAGTGTTCTGCTCAATCCGCTCCAGTAAGCGGTTAGTCTCACGCTTGTTCCTTTCCGCCTCCAGCATCACTTCGGCCAGAGAAGGCGGGTGAGGCAGATTTTCACCCCTAGCTGCACTGGCTTCCCCCTGCTCCGGGGTAGCAGGGTTGCTGCGGATGTTGACCATCCTAGGAGAAAACAAGAAAACGGTTTAGGTAAGGATGGCTCAAACTTACCAAGGAAGTGCAGAATGTAATGGATAACACGGAATGCAGAGATGTTCATCCGTATGTCATGGTAATATAAAACTGCAATATATATACCAACGGTCATACACACCATACATAGTTTAGTACAAGCCCAGGCTACAGTACAACTATGATGAAAGACGTTACATCTCATCGGAGGCATTCCAAGCTCCTATACATTATTTGTCTACACCTCCGGAGTTGATTACACACAAAGTCATATTCCACAAGTCACGCAGGACAGTGGAGATACAACTATTACAATACTAGTGATACTACTACTAACTCAGACAGCTCCGTAGTAGTCCTCATAGAAGTCACCTCCATAGCCTGGAAGTTCAACGTGATCATCCGGGAACAGACGGTCCTGAGGAGCTTGTGGACCAAAGGGGCTAGGATGAGGTCTTGGACCAACAAACGGTGGCCTGCAGGGACCGCGGGGTGGGGTGATGCCTCCCACATCACGCCAATCCACCATGTCTAGCAGAGTAGATCTCACAGGATACAGATCCCTTGTATCCATACATCCAGCTTGCACCGTAGGTGCAAACCGAGTCAATGTGGCCCAATCATCAGCACGGGTGTTGAAAAGCTCCAGCCTCAAGGCCCGATTCTCTCGGTCTTTATGCTCGAGCATCTCGGCAGTGGTATGAGTTAGTGAGTCCTCCTGAGTGGAGTCAGCATAGATAGCCTGGAGATACCCTTGCGCTCCCGGAAGTGAAGCTGGCATGTAACGGAAGTCGGTGTTCCGAAGCAAGCCAGTCCTGACTCGCATGATGGTCATCATGGAATAGGCAGCATCCTGCACAGCCATCTCGACAGTAACCCCGAGTCCATAGGAACAGTGAAGGGGCTCAGTAGATCCAGGATAAGAAGGAAATATCCTGACGGTGCAGAAATATTGGCTTTGATTAAAGTCTCGGAATTGCTCTTCGACGGTGTATTCGGGATACCAATGGTAACCCATCTCCATCATTACCCGGACTAACATAGCAGTATGACCGGGCACGTCGAGGCACCGGGTCAGGCGAACCACTTGGTTTTGAGCACGGTTGGCCATCTGAAAGCACGACCACAATGCAAAGACATTAGAATTTCTAGGGAAAATTGGACAACATAACAGCTGTAAATGCTCAGAAAAAGATTTGAGACATCCACAACAGTTTGCAATACCACTCAACAACAACATATCAAGGTTCTGATTCAACTGGCAACATATTAAAGGTAGTAGAAACTGTATTGAGGCTTGTAACAACAATCCTATAAGCTACTACGGATTAGTAACACGTGAACCTGACAGAGGGAGAGAGCCTAGTCCTTAACCCACATTGAATGAGAAGAGAATGACTCAGATCAGAGGGCATTAGGTAAAGGAGTAAAAGAGCCTTACATTTCCTCCCACAATCAATTCCCCTACATATAACTAAAGCATTTCTAGACTCGACATCGACCAGTTTGGCTCAACGAACCTAAAGGCAGTCCGGCTCTGATGCCAACGCTGTCAGGACCCCGATTCCAAATCACATCGATCTAGCCGGTAACACCTCATATCACATTGAGGCCTCATGCACGGTATCCCACGGGTGTCGCCTTACCATGGCCCGGGACCATTTGCGCCTTTTGGCTCACGTATATGCTAGTGTCGCTAGCATCCATATGACAGAGAACCCGGGCCGACATGGCTAGTCGTGAACCCAAAGCGGCACAGACCTATGGAGACAGGCATACATGAATCACATCGAGCATGTCGGTCATCAGCAAGTGAATCCGGGCTGTAGCACTGGGCTAACAGGACTCCAAGGAACCCGGGCTGTAGCAGGCTAGGCAGGACTCCGGATGTCACCGCATGACATTTCCCCGAAGGGACAGACATAGGAACGAAGTGAAACAAATGCCGGCCAGTCAGGTGTCCTGAGCAGTAGTGCTGGGCTAGCACGACTCCGGTGAACCGGGCTGTAGCAGACTACTATAGCTCAAGGAACACTAGACTACATTTCCCCATAAGAAAGGCTACCAAGGATAAACAACTAGATTGTCAGATCCCACTCATACCAAGCATTTCAATCATACACACAATATGCCCGATATGATTACATACAACATGGCATCACAACAAAACTCTACAACTCAAGTAATTTATTTAAAGGCTCCAGAGAGCCATACATAACAAGTTCATACAGGTAGGGGTCACATGACCCGACACTCAAGTCACACAAGCATACAAGCACAAGCGGAAGTAAATAGTCTGAGTACAGACACTAGAAAGCAAGAAGGCTTCCGAAGCCTGTCTATCTACATAGGGCCCTCCATGGCCAGGATCACCACCTGGGTGGCTAGTCACTCGTCGACATCAAGGTCTACGTAGAACCCATCGGAGGGGGCGGTGTTGTCGTATGAAAACAGTAATTAAGCAAACATGAGTACAAAGGTACTCAGCAAGTCTTACAACAGAACCTACTATACATGCTCATTCTCAAGAAGGTGGTGGGGTTATTGCAGCAAGCCAGCTTTGACTCTTGGCTAGGCTATCCTACGGAACTCCACTAGTAAAATAGTTTTCGCACAGAGTCCACTACTCACCAACACAATACTCCACTGGGGATCCTCCCTCGTCATCCTACGAGAGGGCCATCCTCGGTACTCACACTTATATTGAGTCTTTTAGTAGTAACCATTAACTTGTCTATGAATTGTATAGGCAACCAAGTAGTCCTTTACCGCGGACGCGACTATTTGAATAGTTTATACCCTACAGGGGTGTACTTCGTCACACATGTTTCCACCACTTAGCGTCTGCACACGACATGTGCTCGGCAGACTTCAAGCGAAAACCGACGTGGGTGTAGACCACGACCTGACTAACCGCACAAGTCTCTAGTCCAGGTTTACGCCTATTCAGGTTCCATCCGCAAGGAAATCCGGCCGGGGTGTCCTCAACGGCCCCAAACGATGTGTACAGGGTCCCGAGACGCCAAACGGGCGCCTGGCATACCCGGCCACAGTGTATCTACCGCATCATAGCCCACCCCTAGGGTCAGCGCTACGCACGGCCACCAACACATAACCTACAAATACCAGAAACTAGTTGCAACTCCTGGACAGAGGGCGAGAGAGGTCAGTAAGTCGAGCGGGGTCATATTTCAGGGCCCAATGTGTGGTAGGAACTGAATCTTAAATCACGCATACAGATCTCAGTTCTTATGGACGGCCTCAATGAAACAACCCACCATCTACTCCTACATGGCCCCTCATCGATACCTTTACCAACACATGTTCAACACATCCCTCATATTACCGACATAATCATTTCACTCTAGCCCATCACCTAGATGAACCAGACCTGACACAACTCTAAGCATAGCAGGCATAGCAAGGTAGGAATCACATACATGGCTCAATCAACTCCTACACATGCTAGTGGGTTTCATCTAGTTACTATGGCTATGACAGGTCATGCAGAGGATAAGGGTTCAACTACCGTAGCACACAGCAGTTTGAATCGCGTTGCCTTAATGCAGTAAACAAGAGCAAAAGCGAGAACATGGGTTTGTATAGGAATGATCAATGGGTTGCTTGCCTGTTGTAGTGGTAGTAGGGTACTGTCCTTCAGACGGATACTCGGGGTTATCCTCGGAGGCAGAACCTACCACGAAAGACACACCGAACATAATCAACACATGGCAATATGCAACAATATGATGCATGCTATGACATGGCAAATTGAATGTGTCTTGGCCTAATGCAAGCTAAAACAGAAAGGTATGAACCCACTTGAATCAAAGATTCAAATGATAGCTCATTTAACATAGCCTTATTAGTGCATCATCTTATATTTCTTAAACAGCAAGGTTATCTTGTTTTGTCATGCATGAAACCATTACAGATGGATAGATTGAATTTTTCTGATCATTTTTCATATATAAATCTTTGCATTTGGAGCTATGGTTGATTTTCTATGATTTTTAGAAGTTTTGGCTATTTTCTGGAATTTCCTATTAAAGAATAAATCCAGTAATTGAATTAATGCGTCAGCATGACATAGGTGTGATGTCAGCGGGTCAACTGGGTCGGCCAGGTCAAACCTGACTGGGGGGCCCTGTCTGTCAGTGACTCAGCTAATTAACAGAATTAAATTAACACTAATTAGCTGTCAGTGGGGCCTGGGCCCACATGTCAGTGACTAAACTAATTAAAATTAGTTAAAACTAATCCTAAACTAATTAGCAGACTGGCCCCACCTATCATAGACTCAGGGGGGTCAACCTAGGCCCACACAGGGTCAAATAGGGTCAACTCACCGGCGTCTAGCCGCCGGCGAGGCCAGATGCGACGGAGCAGCGCAGGATTTGCACTCCGGCGACCAAAAGGACGGAGGAGACTATCTACGTGATGCAGGGAGGAAGCCGCATCGAGTGGTGGCAGTGCGTGGAGCTGGGGTGGCCGTAAACGTCGCTGGCGACGAGTTTGGCAGCGGCCGGAGCTCGGGTGAGGTCGAGCTAGTCGCTAGGGGGCACGGGGAGGCGCGTGGATTGGTGCGTTGAGCTCCTGGAGGTGCGGTAGGACTAGTGGACAGGGTGGCGCGGCCATTGGGTGGCCGGAGCTTCGTCGGCGACGAGCTCCGCGGCGGTGCGTGCGGGTGATCTACATGCAGTCGCTACGGGGCTCGAGAGAGAGAGAACGGAGAGGGTGGGGAGGTGGCTGAGCTCACGGGGGTCTCGTCGAGGCAGTCAGAGAGGTCGGGGATGAGCTGATGCGGCGGGGGCGGCGAAAGGGATCTCCGGTGGCCGGAGTTGAGGGCGAGCTCGGTGCAGCGTCTCCGGGGTGAGCGAGCGCTCGGGGCTCGACCCACTCGATGTAATCGACGACGGCGGAGTTCGTGGACACGATGACGTGGCACGAGGATGACGGAGGGCACGGCTACAACGACGGTGCAGCGACAGGGGCGTCGGTCATGGTGGGGAACGGCGAAGGGAGAGAGACAGGGGGATGGCGTGTCCAGGGGCTTCGGGGTGCGACGTGGAGGCGTCCAGGGCGCGGGCGGCAAGCAGGTGACGCCGTGGCGAGCTCGGGCACGCCGGCGTCACCTCCCTGCCTGCCTAGCGGGGAAGAAGCAGCTGGCTGGCGCGGGCCAGCACAGTGCTGGGCCGCCAGGTGGGCCGGCTGGTGAGTTAGCTGGGCTGCACCAGGTAAGTTTCTCTCTCTCTCTCTCTCTCTCTCTCTCTCTTTTTCTGTTTTCTTATTTATTCTATTATTTCTGTAGCTTCAGGGCTTTATTAAAAATGCCAGGGCATTTCCATAAATCATAAAATTAATCATGGCTACTGCTTAGAATATATCCAACAGCAAACATTTTAGTTTATGATTATTTGAGCATTTAAAATATTTTATAGCATTTAAATGCCCAAATGCAAATACCATAAGGATTAATCCAATTACCTTAGATGTCCTAGAAAAATGTGCACCATTTTTGTCAAAGGTTTTAACCCAAAACAAAAAGGGTGGGCTTTTTAGAAGGGCATTTCAGGTTCATTGAAAAAGTTTTTAGTAAACTCTAGTTGTTCCAGGGGGGTGCTGGGGGTTCTGTCTTCCCCATTTAAAATTTAAGAGGAATTTAAATATGATCCACACTCTAATGCTTGAACTAGCTAGGGTGTGACAAGGTATTATATACATGTGCTGTCTAGAACTAGCACCGCGTAGTTCATTTGAATGTAATGAAATCCATCATGTTTGTATGAAAATCCGGTATTTTATATGATTTTCGTCGTTGTTTATATGAAATATCAGTTTGTCTACGTGTTTGCGTGAATTTCGTCCGGTTGGTTGAGTTGCTATCATAATGTGTGCGGCTACGGTTGGATGGCGTAATTTGCGGGTCGCCGGTCGGTCTGCGGGTGGCTCGGGCGGCGTTGTGGGACAAAAAGACACAGCTTGTGCGAGCTCGTCTCCAACGTGCGCGCTGGAGGATGCATGACAGCATGAGCACCCGAGCCATTCCTCGTTCATTGGTGGCAAAGGCACCGGTGGACAAAAGGGTCGCCAATATTTTGGCTACCACGGGCAAGATCCAAACAGCCCCTCCCAATAGATTCAAATCCCTCGTTAGCTGTGGAATTTTGCCATGTGTTGTTTTCATGGACTAGCAAGATGCCCGTGCATTGCACGGAACATCAAGATGCATTTTTTACAAACTCCCGCATGCATGCAAGGGATAATTAATGTCCTCCTTTGCTAGTACCACGAGGCAAACACCATTAATATTGCATAGATTAGTGTTAGTGGCCTTGTATATCTGCAAATTGTAATTTTGATAGTGGCCCCTTGTATATAAAAATGGAGGGAGAAAGATGAGAGATAAGGTGAGGAGGAGTGGGGCGTGGTGGTGACTGGTGGCCGGACTGGGCGGAGGCATGGGGATGGACGGCTCATTATGTCTAGGTTTGTATCTCTCTCACACACACCCACGTAGGTGGGGGACGTGCACGAAGAGAGGAGTTGCACGCACAGCGCACGTACTCCCGTCTCTTTCCCAACCACACCCGCGCGGGTACACGGTGGAGCTCATTTTTGTACGAAAAGGCAGCCCACGTGGTAATTTGGCACGTGTACTGGTTGTCCACTTGGTGGAGGGAGGATCGTCTACCACGGGTGAACAAACAAATTGCGACTTGACGCATTATGTTAAATTAAAAAAAGAGGCAAACCATGTGGGGCCTACCTTAGAGGCAAGGCTCTATACACTTGAGTACTTTTGATGTGTCCCATCAACTCGCAGAACGAGGAGAAGCTTGCTTAGTACGCCGTCTCCCCCGCCCACGGGCGCGGTGGCTCGCAGGATGAGGTGAAGCTTGCTTACTACGCCTTACGCCCGCTCCCTCGCCCACGCGCGCGGTGGCTCGCATCATGAGGAGAAAATTTTACTACTCCCTCCGTTTACTCCTCGTCCCTACTACGTATTTTGGTTAGTACTCCCTCCATTTACTTATACAAGGACACTATAAAAATACATTTTGCATCTATACAAGTCCACAAATAGTAATCGAGACAAAAGTTACTACTCCCTCCTTTCCAGTTAATGGCTCAATTTCAAAATCTCTCCAACCAAGGTAGGCGGTGAGTGGTCGAATTAATTTCGTATTTTGCACAAGTAATTAGTACGCTCGTTTTTCTCAAAAAGTTATGTTTACCGAGGCATTAATTAGAACGAATACATGAATGATCACTAAATTTCCATGAACTTGTACATGCATTGGTTAGTTTCCTCTTGACACTGCTTGCGTCAGGTGATCTAACGCACCTCGAAATCCAACATGTAATGGTACTACTACTAGTATAGTAGAATTGAGACTTATCAAACGGAAAAGCGAATGTTTTTTAGATGAGCCCTATAAACCCTAGTGGGTACGTACTCCGTAAAAACAGATTTTTCCAAAACTAAGTCGCTCCCTTTCATGAATTCTGTAGTATACTCCTCTGTCGACGCTCCCTTTCATGAATTCTGTACTTCCTGTCGCCGACATGTGGGACATATAGCAACCGGGTCGACGTGTCAAGCACCAAATAACAGTGCAGAACAGCAGGGGGACGCACCCCACTCGTACCGGCCCAGTAGTAGTAATGAGAAATGATATGTCAAATCACAATGCCGCACTTTCCCAGATGGACGAAGCAACCAATATTTCACACTTTGGTTCGCCATCATCTCAAACCATGTACTAGTATTGCTTTTTCCTCAAGAGGGACACGCGCATCGCCTTGGTACATCATGACACGTGGGACCGCATGACAGGCCATGCTCCCCCGCCGATCGCTCGGTTAAATCACCTCATTTTTACTATACTTCCTCCGTATCGGTTTACTACTACATGGCATGCACGTCGTTCTAGGTTGAGAATTTAACTGGCTATATATGTGCTGAACAGTACTCTAGCCTTTTAAAAATGTATACTTTTGTACAGTAGTACTATCGATGGATTGCGCCATGGAGCAAAAATTGAAATTAAAAAAAGGTGGTACATATAGAGAGCGCTCATCGCCAAATTATGCATATTGTACTATTAAAAAGGCTAGTCACAATAATGGTGTCCAGCACAACCCACCCCTCAAATAAAACTAAGAGGGTGCTTGGATACGTTGTAGTCCCATTACTAAAAGTAGTGGGACTAAAACATGCAAGCCTCACCCATGCTTGGATCCAAATACTAAAAAGTCTAAAATCAAGTTAATGAGCATTTATTATCCTCCAAACCCTCCAATCCAGAACTCGCCTGTGTTAAAGGAGAGGAGTTAAATGAGTAGAGAGAGGACTAATCCACATTTTAGTAGGGGTACCCCTGACTAAATTTTTTTAGTCTCAAGACTAGTTTTAGCCCCTCTTTAGTCAGGGGTGCTTGGAACTTTAGCCTCTTAAAGAGACTATTTTTAGTCAGACTAAAATAATTCCCTTGGATCTAAGCACCCTCTAAGCATCCTGGAATTCTTTGACAAAACTAAGCACCCTGAAATTCTTTGACAACTAAACTGCTGGCTATATGATGTTGGCCATATATATTATACGTATATAATGTGAAGAAACGAGTGGTAGTACTATACCAACTAAAAGATGAAATGTAAGAAATACTAGTATGTACGTACTGAAGAGTTAAAGTAACGAGAAGAAACATAATATAGTTCTGCTGGGGGCTCAGCACAACACACCCCTCAAATTAAATTAAGCACACCTGAAATTAAACTTTGCAACTATTCCGATAGACACTGCATTAGAACCACCATGAGCAACGACACTACCACCTTACTCGGAGTCCTCGTCCACGTCCTCATCTTCGTCCTTGTCCCTCTTCCTCTTGGCCGATACTTCTTTACTTGAACCGCACACTTGGCTGTTGCTCCTCATCTAACCCTTGTAGATATTGAAGCAAAGGTAGCCATCCATTGCAGCATAGTGGATGTGGTCTATATCTAGTACATTTCGCTGCCATGCATGACGATGAAACGTGTAATGAGGTTTCTCCAGTTTACCGTACGAAGGATGAACCATGGCTCCTGCTAGGGTCAGCATTGAAGGCTGACGAGAGGACACCAGCCGATTCTTCTGGATGTCGAAGGTGTTGCCTACAACGAGGCCTATCCGATGCAAGACTTCTTTGTCGTTACCAAAGTCTACAGTAACAAATTTCACTGTTTTGTCCTTGTGGAAGTTCTTAAAATCCTGGCACTCAACGTCGGCATGGCTTATGTGGTAGACCAAGCCAACGTTATGTACGCAAACCTGGATCACGACGGGCTTCTTCCTCTCTTCGTCCTTTATATCCTTCTCTCGTCCCAGGACTGTGGTGTACTCAACATCTAGCCCAACGACCCACTCATCATCTGAGTTTTCGAACATGCGGCTGAAGCGAGAAAGGCATCCTTACACCGTCGCGGAAGAACGGGTGTAGATGACGTCAAACTCATCGCCGATGATGGTTCTAACCTTGTACTCACCGCCGATCGTGGAGATTTGGGATGCCACGGATTTGGGAGGAGGGTTAGGATTAGTGGAACTGCCGTAATGTGAATGGACGGGACGACTAGGAGCGAACCGCCGTAGTATTGAAGGACGTGCGGGGACGAGTAGGAGCGAACTGCCAGCGTGCGAATGGTAGGGTAGTGGCTTTCCATTCTCGCATGATACGGGCTTCCGAGAGCCCTTGGATCTGAGATCGAATGGTTGCATGGCATGATTCTAGACCTATGGGTGAATATCCTATCCTGGAGGGTTATTCTGCAAATTTTCAGCAACTTAGCATGCGACCGTTTGATCTCAGATCCAAGGGCTGCCAGCAGCCCGTATCATGGTCGCGCCTACCACGACCGTCGCGTCGCTCGCGCGGTCGCGCTCTTGGAGATTTAACACGGTGCATTAGGCTATCTGATGTTGGCATGTCATGCATAGTCATCACTTACTCACTCATACTACAACAAGGTTGGCTATAAGTGTATTTTTTTACTCCTCTCTATCTCTTCGTTCGTACTCAAGGAAGAAACGGTGCTAAGCACATGTATTTATTGCATTTGCCAAGGAGTGACCTCTTCCAATGAAATGGTGTTGCTAAGTTTGCTTCATTTAATTAGCTATAGACTCAAAATTGTCTTTTCACCTAGGTACACGTGCTTAGCACCGTTTCTTCCTTGGTTCACCAAACTAGTCTCTCTCTTCTTGATTAACTTGCCACATCAGACTTTATGCCTATGTGGCAAGCTTAAGCACCTGTAGGAGAAAGTAAAAGTAAGTACAATAGTGCGCTTTACATGGCATTTTTGCATATGCAGAGGAAAGAGAGGCAAGGAAAAAGTGGAGAAGTGGGCTCTCATGCAAGAGCCAGCCTCTACTACATGGTGGAGCATTGGGAGAGGCACTTGTATGGAGGTTGGTCATGAATCTGGGAGACTCACGCCGGTCGTAGCGCTGCAGTTAAAATGATAATGGCAAGTCAAATCATGGGCCCCCACCTATCCAGCAGTAACTCACTGTCAAATCACACAGCCCTACGTTTGCAGCAGTCTACTCCCTCGTCTTCTCGCGTCTCTGTCGAGCCGACTAGGCAGAACTGCCCCGCCGCCTACCGCGCAGGAAAAGCCCCGCCCTCGACTTTTAAATACAACTACACCCGCTTAAGAATCCAATGATATACTTTTTGTGACATAGTAACTCATATTTAGTTAGTCAAATGGATGACCTAGAGCTACATGCAGGCCCTATAAACCGAGACGCCTAAAAAATAAAAAAACCGAGACGGAGAGGGTAGTTCAGCACGTATCTTTTTAGATCAATATAGTCGGGATTCACCAAGGAGCAAAACCAAGTGGTAGGCTGCTCCTGTCGTGTTGGCGTAGCAACTCAAGCAGGGTCAGTCCGCACACGAAATGGCGACACACTTAACAGGACCCCTTTGGCCGACATGTGGCTCATCCACCGTCTTGTTCCATGTGCGATGCACCAAATTATAGTTCGGAGCAGCGGTTGGAATTGGCGGCACCCCGGTCGTAGCGCCGGAGTAGTAGAAAATGAGCGACGAGGGGTCAAATCACAAAGCCCCACCTTTCCTGCATTAAGCTGGACGGACGAAGCAACCATCATTTCACTCTAGGGCGCAAGAGCATAAAGAAAAGAGAAAACAATGATGCGTGCGACAGCTACCTAGGGCACCCTAGGGTAGGGGTCTCCACTACAGATCCTTTTTTTAAAGCGCCTCCACTACAAATTGGCTTCTCCCTCGTCCTCTTGAAGAAAACCGATGATGAGTGCAGCGGTAGGTTTGTAGGAGTACTACGGCGTGCGGGGCCACGTCGTAGTAAACAGGTTCGAGCCGATGCCTTTAATATGTGTGGGCCGCTTGGTTTTACGAGAACGAGGCAACATTTTGGGTTCGGGGACAAGTGGAGATATAATACGTACAAAAAATTGTGGACGTAGGTTCGACCAAAAGGCAATGATGCATGGGCCCTGCATTTTGATATACCCGGGGCCGCGTGAAATTTGCTACTCTACTCAAAACTAGTAAGGTACACATGTATTGAACGCATGAGATTCCGAAACCAACTTATGAATAAATACACACTATAGGATGTAAAGCTTTGAGTCCTATATGCATGATGTAGATGTTCGTTTAGTTCTTATAGTTCATCTCATTCAAAATGAATAAGTTTTATAAAAATGTTAAGATTCATGGGGTTGTGCATTGTACTCCAAAGTTAGTGCAAAGTTGGGTCATCTATTTTGGAACGGAGGGAGTAAATCATAAAGTAAAAACAAATAATGGCAATTCATTTAGAAAAAAAATATCAATTATGATACAGAAGATTCTAGAACAAAGGAGAAGTGCTTGTGTTTTGAGGTTTGTGCATTATGCTTAAGTTCAACCATGGAGTCTTCTAAATTGTACATGTGGCAGATCTGGTGGAATGTTGATGATATCCAACGGCCAGTAGTGCTCGGATTTGCCTATCTCTGCACTGTCGGGTTAGCTTCATCCAGCGACCATCTTTCAAAGTTATTGGCACACTATATAGTTCTTGTGCCATAGTTGCATGTTTTGGAACAAAGCTACTAGTGGGTTGTACTATCTATTTAGGAATAGAAGATGTATACATGGAAGTTGTAGGGAAAGAGATGACATGGAGCATCTCAATTCCTATGAGTAGGGATTGGAAAAGAGATGTCATTTGGTTCACATCATAGGAACTTTTCTATTGAATATAGAGATGACATGTTTCTCAATTCCTATGAGGAGGGATTAGAAAAGAGATGTAATTTGGTTCATATCATAGGAACTTTTCTATTGAATATACGCTAATGTTTTTTTTCCTTTGAAATTAAGGGAGTATAGGAATCCATTCATATGAACCAAGTGGCTCTAAAGCTATAGAAATGATATCATGTTTATTTCCTTTGAAATGTGGAGTATATGAATCTATTCCTATGAACCAATTGGCTCTAAAGGAAAAATCCTATAAAAATCATATCATATAGAGTTCCTATGATATTCCTCGACACTGAAGGATGCTTGAAATTGCTGCGGGTGATACGATGGTCTTTCTTTGTAGACTCCTCACCCAACTTTATAGTTACCTCTCGAAGATGAATGAAATGATATATACATGGTATTCTACATGTGCAATTTGGTACACGAAAACTCGATAAAAGTTTGCGAGGTTTGAATTTTCAATAAAGCTATATGCACTGCATTTCGGAACGGAGGGAGCATGCGGTAGTTGCTAACAATCACGTGGAAGATTTGTGTGTAGGAGGAGTGGCTGTTCTGTTAAATGACATGGCAAAACTGACATTATCGGATGCCGATCTAACGGTCCTTACGGCGTTCGTCAGGAAAAGGCCTGTGGCGAACGTTTGTCGGATAATGATTTACGGACACATGCATTGCATTGATACGTGCCCCCTCTCTCTCACGCACACGCACCCTCACGAGTAACGACTCTCCCGAGTCCTCTCGTAGACTCGCACGTCGCACCCACCGTCTATCTGCAGGTAGACATCATGCACATATGTGCTCTTCACACCCTAGCCTCAGAACTTCTAAAAAACAAAAGACGGCGCGCACATTTTATTTTAGCTCGCACGTCGCACACTTGTACTATTACTCTTGCGGCGAACGTTCTTTGGGCATAGTATATTGTACTCTCACGAAGAGAAGCGGTGCACGCACGCACTAGTTCTCTCACACCCACATGCGGGTACACGTAGGAGCGCATTTTTTTGAAGCTGGTACAACAAAATCACTCCACTATATATAAAAGCAGGAGCCTTAGTGCTTGCTTTACTAGGGTTCCTCTCGTTCACTCTCTCATGCTCTCCAGATCTAAGCAACACATAGGTGGCCACACTCTCTCAGCTCACGGCTGGTCACAAATCCGGCCGGACAACCTTGACCGGGGCAAGGGTGTAGGTGCATCGTTCACGCTGTCGTCGGCGGCGAGGGAGGAGACCAACGGCTGCCCGCGCGTCCCGATCGGCGGCCGTGTCGTTCTCTCCGAGAGAGCGCCGTCTCGGGAGGGCCTCCGACCCCTTCTTCCTCCCTGCGGTATTGTGGCCAAGATGCGGCCTCCCGACACCGTCTTTGGGACATGCCGACAACCCTCAGGTATATATTCCTTCGAAACCTGCCTTGCTCTACTGCCCCAGCTCCCTTCGTGTGGATCCTTTTCTACTTCCGTCCGCTGTTCCAAAGCCACCTAGACTTCTACTAAGGCACGTGCTTTGCACATATGTTCTGTATGATAGATACTCATATACCTTCTTTTTAGAGAGAGAAATGGGTAATCGTATCTTGAGTAGATATCATAGTGTGTTTATTTGCATGATCTAAGGACTATTCTGAAATAAGAAGCAAATCACTTGCACAAATCAAACTTAGTTCCAAGTAAGAATTTGATTACAAGATAAAAGTTGTAGTTTTATTATATGTTGTTTCCTGGGTTCCACTGATGTATAGTTCCAGAGTTGTTTGACGGTTTACATGCATGTTTATGGACTATTTTGTGCAACTAAATAAGTCATTTAGGTCTGACAGACACTCATGTCCTGTATTAGCTTGAGGTATAGCTTATGTATGAATGAAATAAAATATTACACTTTTTCTGTGAATAATAAAAATATTACATTTCTCGATGAAGCAGAATAAAACTTTAGCTAGCATCAGCCATGCAATGTTATGTTATGTGAACAGTGTAAACTTTGCATTATAGCGGCATCTAAAAAAATCCATTTTTACAGTAATATAAAAAATAAGTTAGTAGTAGAGTGTTTATTTCCCAGGTGACAACGGGTAACCAAAATGTGCTAGCTATTTGCCAACTTGTCGTACTTGCATGTGAGGAGGTGGCAGCAGTTTCTAGACATTTCTCAACTTCAGTAGGTGCAATCCAGATTCAACGGGGACTTCTTTATTTGTTTACTTGGAGAGCAGAGTCGGCCATGTGCACAAGGAGCGGGAGCGAATCCGGCAGCTCTTAGCCGTCAGATCATGTCATCCTTTGTTTGATGGATGGCAGTGATATGCATGAGAGGGGAAATGAACGGTGGATTTTGAGCCAATGCTTGTTTGGGCGGGAGAACCGAAGATGGAGTTGTAAATCCAATTTCAAAACTGCCGCATTATATTAGTAGTAGATTAGAAGTAAAGCTATTTCATAAAGTTGACTCAAAGCATTGGTTCAAACAGGGAAGAAAGTGGGAAAGCTGTAGCATGAATCTAGGACTTGGTTCTAAGAGGAAACGGGGGAAAGTAGGAATATCTGTCACTGTTTAAATAACCATATATCTTATTTGCGCAAACAGGGATGTCTGTCTCCATATCGTTTCGGGATGTCTGTCTCCGTATCGTTTCTATCCACGCAATCAAAATCACACACCTCAGTTTTAGTACAACTACGCAAAATGAGATGGCTATCCCTCGCTGCCGTCGTCTAACCTCCCGTCTTCAAGGTATCCCTACAATGGTAGTAACTAAGGTAGAATGACCAACACAATCTAAAAGAAGTTGATTCGTATGTTTTACTTCCTGATTGCAGTGCAGGGACGAGCGAAAACAACTGCATCCTAGTCCGGAATGCACTTTCTACCAGTTCATCCATGGACCAAGGACTAGCTGGCATGGCTACACGGCGGTTTTTTAGGCAGGTGCGCGGACAAGAGGCATTGTGGTCTGCTTATTTCTGCAAATAGCAGTGCTTAAATTTAGTGGAATGCACAAGCATTTCAGCTGGCCAGTACACTGCATGGTTCAGTTCAGCATTCCAGCTGATACCACAATTATAATTGGTTATTCTGGAATGAGAGAACCTAACCCTGAATGGTGGCAACAAGAAAAAACCAGAGTGAACTCCAGGAAATTTAAGCCCGCTGGGAGGCCCTTTGGTCAGAGAGAAGCCTTGCTTGTTTTTTCTTGATTTGTAAACCTTCTCACAACTTTGTCTTTTGCTGTGAACTAGTATATGTTTGTTATGTTCTATGAATCATTGAGATGTATAAAATTGCTTAACTTATGCTTTTCAAGTTTTTTTATGAAGACGAGTTTAATGTGAGTGTTCCGCATGAGCGCTGGACTAGCGTGTGAACATTTGGAATTTATTACATTGTGGCCTCAATTAACTGCATGAACCACTCTAACAAGATACATAGTTGCTTATATGTCAGACATCAGATTGTTGATTGTTAGTTGGTCGATAGCCTAGTGTTGAAGCGAGCTAAGCCAATGTGTCGTGTTTTGCACAACTACTTACAAGTGGGGTAGCACCAACAGTGTTTACAAGTACTTATGTATACGCCAGCGCATGGTTCTCGAACGAGTGCTCTATTTCATCAAAACACACACTGCTCGTATGATAAACCGTGACAACTTATGTCTTACCATGCCATATTCATGAAAAAACTAGTGAGGACGCATCTGTTTTGGCAACAATTACGATGGTTCTCACATGATTCACGGGCACACAAAAGTAGCAGCAGTTCCTCTAGACGGATTCAAACAGAGTACTAGCCCCAGAGGGGTCGATAACAGGCAAGGTTCGGATAATTAGACACAATCCAATCTACTATTAAACACTAGCTGGGGCAACTATTTCATGCCTCGATCTAATTTGGGCTGGACACAAGACAGACCTTGCCATGAACATCATCGAGGACGTCCCGCAGCAGCTCAATCATGTGAACCTTCATGAAGACAACCTTGTGGCCTTGCCACTGATAAACTTGTTTGTGGAGGCATGCCACGTCATCTTCCTACGTAAGCTTGACAAGAACAGTATTCATCACAAACGAAGGAGTAGCTTTGAACTTCTTGTGCTTCAGTACACCCTGGACAACACGCCTGACAACAGTGAGGCTGGAATACAACTCTTCATTGGTATAATCGCAAGTGGCTTCCAGGATCCAACAACCTAAGAACTCTGTTTTCCCAGTGCGTATATTCAGGTCGTCCGCCTCATAGCGAGTGACATGTACAACCACACAATCCTTGTCTGCATCAGGGCTCTAATTGAAACAGAAACAAATTCTGAATTACTTTTTAGTATAAGAAACACAAGTTATTTAAACCACTACGTATAGCATGGAATCTAAGCTAATAAAATTTTGCATTATTAATCACTGCATACTTCCTTTTCTAAAAAAATTCACCACATACTTAGATGAAAAACCACAATCGAGATCAGCAAAGAAGGAAATCACCTTGGGCAGCTCAGCAGGGGGGGGGACACATCCTTGAAGGGGGAAACCTGCTCCTGCGGATCAGCCTCCCACGTCTGCTCCAATATCGGCCTCCCACGTCTGCGGATCAGCCTCGGTGGTTTCCTCCATCTTCTTGGAGCTCTCTGTCTCGTGGGGATCAGCCTCCCACGTCTGCTCCAATATCGGCAGATCTTTGCTTGGTTCTCCTTGGTCCATCATGAAACTGACGAATACTAGGAGTCCACTGAAAGGAAAACACAATCGCAATGACAATGAAACAAAAAAGAGAGTGAGGATCGGTTACTGCTTTGCAAAAGTTCTTTTTTTTCCTCTGAACAAAAATATACCAACATCACGGATCCGCTTACCTTCCCTTCGTTCAGAGAGAAGAACAGTGGCAGATGCAAGTGTTGCCTTTCTTGAAGACGGTGAGGGAGAAGGGGATACAGCGAAGAGTGAAATGATGGTTGCTTCGTCCGTCAAACTTAGACTGCGGGGAGGTGGGGTTTTGTGATACGATGTCTCGTTACTGCCGTGCTACGACCGGGGTGACTCTCCGCCTGCATACTGCCTTCTAATTTGGTGGATGGCATTTGGGCCCGCGCGCTGCATGGCCTACATGTCGTGAACAAAAGTATAACGATATTCAGTAGAGGGAGACGTTTCCATGACCTAGGAGGAGCCAGAAGCGGTAGAGTGTCTCCACTGTACTAGTAGTAATTGTTTTTTTGGGTAGCTGTAGAGTGTCTCCACTATACTAGTAGTAATTGTTTCTCGGGTCCCAAGACAAAACAGCCCATCCACACTAGTAAATAGTAAAATCAATTGAAAAACCTGGGTGCTCTTCTTCCTCCTCACTCCCACCCACCTCACGTCAGCTCGCTCCACTCGTACCCCCAAATTCCTCACCTCACTCCTACAGAAAACCCCAGCTCCCCTTCTTCCTCACTCCTACAGAAAACCCCCAGCTCCCCTTCTTCTTCGCTCGCACTACAACTAGGCTTGTCATTCGTTACTCTGCTCAAATCCGTGAGCGCGACACGACGCCCTCGAGGAAAATGGAGTCAGCTGACTCCAGCGCCTAGAAGATGAGGCTCCCGCCCGCGGCGACGCCTGTTGTAGATCCTGCACCCGGCAGCGCGGGGAGAAGCGGCGACCCCGCCCCCACCGGATCCCAGGAACCCATAGAATCTCGGGTGGACCGCATCAGCGATCTCCCAGACGCCATCCTTGGGGAGATCATCTCGCTTCACCCCACCAAGGATTGCTGCCGCACCCAAGTCCTCTCAATTTGGTGGCGCCCTCTATGGCGCGCCGTTCTCCTTAATCTCGACTGTCATCAGCTATCTCTCTTCAATGATTTTGAAATCCCCAGAGCCATCATCTCCTCCCACCAGGGCTCCGTTCAAAGCCTCTGCATCCCGTCATGCTACCTGAGAAAGCATACCATGCCCTGCACGGTGCATGCCTGGCTGGAATCCCCTAAATTCACAGAACTATAGCTGCTTGAGTTCTACTATTCCCCTGCAAATCACATACCACATACCGAACGCCATGAACTAGTGCCCTCAGCACCGATGTCCATCTCGGGGTTTTCGTCCTCTCTCCACACTGCCACGTTTGCGTAGTGCTACCTACCAAACAATCTGGTACTAAACCTTCGACTCCCATTTCTCAAGAAACTTTCACTTGTGCGGGTTCGTATATCGGAGGCCTCATTGCACAACATCATCCACTCTAGTTGCCCTGCGCTGTAGTGCTTGGTGCTTGTTTTCACAGTTAGAATCGGTTGTCTACAAATAAAGTCGCCTAACCATGTAAGAATTGGAATTTCTTTTGACGGAAGGCAGATCATCATCCAAGATGCCCCTTCACTTCAAAGTTGATCCTTGATTCTAGTTATTCACCGTTGCAAATAACCGTCCTCTCTGCGCCTAAACTGGAGACCTTGGGTGTAATACATGATCTCTGTGCTCATTTCAATATGGTGTTTGGCTCCATAGTTCTTCAGGTACTTTATATTATCATCTACACTTGTAACCATAAGCTGCATTTTAAATTTCTGCGCATAATTTATATATCATCTTGGAGTACACATTTTGTACTAATATTATGTTCTATGCTCAATGAAGAGTTTCTCCATGGATGGCCTATCAATGGTGCTGGATTCTGTCAAGATCTTATATATCCAAATGAATAGTTTTGATCTGAACAAGATTATTGGCTTGCTGCAATGCTTTCCATGTCTAGAGAAGTTGTATATAAAGGTGATAATTTCACGCACATTGGAAGCCCGCATATAGTGTACTAGAATTAACCGTTCAGCTGTTGCTCTTTCGACACTCTTCTTTTAGACCTTAACTGTTTTCAATCTTCATGTCTATTTAGGCAACAGGACGGGGTAAGAAAGTTATAACCAATCGGAGGATTCGTAAGCATCGGGATTTTCTCACTTCTCATGAGATTCGATTAAAGACAATAACGCTAGAACGATATGTAGCCAACCGTGCAAACACAAGATTTGTCACATTCTTCCTGCTGAATGCGAGGTTACTATTGTCCATCAGGCTTAAGTTTATCAGCAGCATGGTTTTGACGGATGGGTATGTCTAAGAGCAAAAAAAGGAGTTTTAGGTGGGCAAAAGAGCTTCTGAACGTGTCGGGCTTCTATTTACAACATATTGTGGTCATAATCCAGTAAATTTTACGACCCAGCATGTTCATTCTATGGACCTGACCGATCCATTTGACTGTGACTGCCGAAAATAGTGCTGGAGTTAGATGTTGTTGCCCTTTTCAATCTGGTTTTTTGTAAACCTGATGAACAATTAACCCTCGTGCTTTTGTACAGTTTGTAAGCTGGAGTAAGATGTTCCTGCCCTTTTAAACTCGGCTGTGACTGTCATATTTTCTTTGAAACAAGGCAAATGGCTTGCCATTCGTTTAATTTAGAGTGAAATATTGTAACAAATCCAAACCAAGGGAAATAACATCACTCTCGCCGGCTGCTTGAGCTCACTGTGCATTACAAAAGCCAAGTGATTAGCCCCCACCAGCACCCACAAACTTATTTCGAACTAGCACATCAAATGGGCTGTAAATTTTCATAGGAAAGGCTACATGACCGTGACAGATTTGGATTCTGACATTTGGGACCCGCGAGGAAATAGCCTATCCAAGGTGGTGTCTGATACGTCTCCAACGTATCTAAATTTTTTGATTGCTCCATGCTATATTATCTACTGTTTTGGACTATATTGGGCTTTATTTTCCACTTTTATATTATTTTTGGGACTAACCTATTAACGGGAGGCCCAGCCCAGAATTGCTGTTTTTGCCTATTTCAGTGTTTCGGAGAAACAGAATATCAAACGGAGTCCAAATGGAATAAAACCTTTGGGAACATGATTTTCTCACCGAACGTGATCCAGGAGACTTGGACCCTGCTCCAAGGAACAAAAGAGGCGGTCACGAGGGTGGGGGGCGCCCCCCCTAGGGCGCGCCCCCTGCTTCGTGGGCCCCTCGGTGCTCCACCGACGTACTCCTTCCTCCTATATATACGTACGTACCCCCAAACGATCAGAAGGAGAGCCAAAAATCTAATTCCACCACCGCAACTTTCTGTATCCACGAGATCCCATCTTGGGGCCTGTTCCGGAGCTTTGCCGGAAGAGGGCCGTCATCACGGAGGGCTTCTACATCATCCTAGCCCCTCCGATGAAGTGTGAGTAGTTTACCTCAGACCTTCAGGTCCATAGTTAGTAGCTAGATGGCTTCTTCTCTCTCTTTGAATCTCAATACAAAGTTCTCCCCCTCTCTTGTGGAGATATATTCGATGTAATCTTGTTTTTGCGGTATGTTTGTTGAGATCGATGAATTGTGGGTTTATGATCAAGTCTATCTATGAATAATATTTGAATCTTCTCTAAATTCTTTTATGTATGATTGGTTATCTTTTCAAGTCTCTTCGAATTATCCATTTGGTTTGGCCAACTAGATTGGTAGTTCTTGCCATGGGAGAAGTGCTTAGCTTTGGGTTCAATCTTGCGGTGTCCTTACCCAGTGACAGAAGGGGCAGCAAGGCACGTATTGTATCGTTGCCATCGAGGATAACAAGATGGGGTTTATTTCATATTGCATGAATTTATCTCTCTACATCATGTTATCTTGCTTAAGGCATTACTCTGTTTTTAACTTAATACTCTAGATGCATGCTGGATAGCGGTCGATGAGTGGAGTAATAGTAGTAGATGCAGAATCGTTTCGATCTACTTGTCACGGACGTGATGCCTATATACATGATCATGCCTAGATATTCTCATAACTATGCTGAATTCTGTCAATTGCTCAACAGTAATTTGTTCACCCACCGTAGCATACTTATGCTCTTGAGAGAAGCCACTAGTGAAACCTATGGCCCCCAGGTCTATTCTCATCATATCAATCTCTATCACTTTAATCTTGCTTTCCTTTTTACTTTGCTTTTACTTTTTACTTTGCATGTTTATACCAAAAATACCAAAAATATTATATCTATTAGATCTCACTCTCGTAAGTGACCGTGAAGGGATTGACAACCCCTAATTGTGTTGGTTGCGAGTAGCTATTGCTTTGTGCAGGTACGAGGGACTTGAGCGTGGCCTCCTACTGGATTGATACCTTGGTTCTCAAAAACTGAGGGAAATACTTACGCTACTCTGCTGCATCATCCCTTCCTCTTCGGGGAAAACCAACGCAAGCTCAAGACGTAGCAAGAAGGATTTTTGGCGCCGTTGCCGGGGAGTCTACGCAAAAAGTCAACATACGAAGTACCCATCGCAATCCCTATCTCTCGCATTACATTATTTTCCATTTTCCTCTCGTTTTCCTCTCCCCCCAATTCGCCCTTGCCGTTTTATTCGCCCTATATATATATATATATATATCCTCCCTCTCTATTTTCCTCTTTTGCCCGTTTGCTCTTGTTTGCTTGTGTGCTAGTTTGTTTGCTTGTCGTCATGACTAGTCTCATATCTTCTCCGTTGTCTCCTGAGAGTGAAGTTCTAAATTTTAAACAAAGGGAGGGAGAAAATCTAAAAGATGCTTTGTATAGAATTTGCAATGCTCAAAATAGATCTACTAGGAAACAATCTACCTTAGTTCTTCTCTGCAATTTTTATGTAGGTGTTAATCCTTGGTATAGATATATCCTCGATACCATTACCGGAGGGAACTTCTTGGGTAGCCATACTTTTGATTCTTATAATGCTATGCTAAATTTATTTGGCTCACCACCTCTTTTGGTTAATGGAACCATGTTAACTTTGGAGCATGTTATGCAAAGACTTGAAATTATTGAAAATAAAGTTGCTACTATTGAATCAATTGAAAATCTAGATAAAAAGATCCACAATCAAATTACTCAATATGGATCTAAGGTAGGAATGACTTTGAAAAATATTAAGGAAAAGAACCCATAGTTAATGAGAAAATGAACTTAGATTCTACTAGAATTGATAAACTTGAGGGTATCATTACAAACTTGGGAACCGCTTTTTCTTCCATAAGGAATACTCCAAGTCCTCCTACTAAAATTGCCAAGCTTATGTATGTTCCTAAAAATAAGGGTGAATCATCTAAGGAAACTGCGGATCTTAAATCTATAAGTATTCATCCCAATCTTTTTGATATCATTAAGGAACCAATTGCTACACATGAATTTTTTGATCTTGTTCCTAAAAGTTTAATAATCACTAGAAAGAAAGAAATTCCTAAGGGAAACGGATGCCTCATTGAAGAATTGCCTACCAAAGATGGCAATACCTAGATCTATCCTCGCTTTTATGCCTAGCTAGGGGCGTTAAATGATAGCGCTTGTTGGGAGGCAACCCAATTTTATTTTTATTCCTTGCTTTTTGCTCCTGCTTAGTAATAAATAAATTATTTAGCCTCTCTTTTGGTTGTGTTTTTTGTGTTTAATTAGTGTTTGTTCCAAGTAGAACCGTTGGGATGACTTGGGGAAAGTCTTGTTGAACTTGGTGTAAAAAACAGAAACTTTAGCGCTCACGAGAACTGCTGTCATTTTTATTTGAAGAGTTCTATTTAGTTAATTCTTTTTGAAGATGATTAATAGATAAATTCCTCACGTCCAGCAATTTATTTTAGAATTTTTGGGGTTCCAGATCTTGCGCTATCAACAGATTACTACAGACTGTTCTGTTTTTGACAGATTCTGTTTTCGTGTGTTGTTTGCTTATTTTGATGAATCTATGGCTAGTAAAATAGTTTATAATCCATAGAGAAGTTGGAATACAGTAGGTTTAACACCAATATAAATAAAGAATGAGTTCATTACAGTAACTTGAAGTGGTATTTTGTTTTCTTTCGCTAACGGAGCTCACGAGTTTTCTATTTTGAGTTTTGTGTTGTGAAGTTTTCAAGTTTTGGGTGAATTCTTTTGATGGATCATGGAACAAGGAGTGGCAAGAGCCTAAGATTGGGGATGCCCATGGCACCCCCAAGATAATACAAGGACACCAAAAAGTCAAAGCTTGGGGATGCCCCGGAAGGCATCCCCTCTTTCGTCCACTTCCATCGGTAATTTACTTGGAGCTATATTTTTATTCACCAACATGATATGTGTTTTGCTTGGAGCGTCTTGTATTATTTGTGTCTTTGTGTCTTAGTATGCCACAATCATCCTTGTTGTACACACCTTTTGATAGAGCCATACATGAATTAAAATTTGATAGAATACTCTATGTGCTTCACTTATATCTTTTGAGCTAAGTAGTTTTGCTCTATGTGCTTCACTTATATCTTTTGAGCTAAGTAGTTTTGCTCTATGTGCTTCACTTATATCTTTTGAGCGTTATAATTTTGCTCTATGTGCTTCACTTAGATCTTTTAGAGCACGGTGGTGGATTTGTTTTAAAGAAACTATTGATTTCTCATGCTTCACTTAAATCATTTTGAGAGTCTCTTAATAGCATGGTAATTTGCTTAATAATAATATGCTTGGTATTCAAGATTTGTGAAACTTTCTTTTGAGTGTGTTGAATGCTAAGAAAAGATTGAAGCATGATAATTATTTTGAGATATGGAGGTGATAATATTAAAGTCATGCTAGTTGAGTAGTTGTGAATTTAAAGTACTTGTGTTAAAGTTTGTGATTCCCGTAGCATGCACGTATGGTGAACCGTTATGTCACAAAGTCGGAGCATGATTTATTTATTGATTGTCTTCCTTATGAGTGGCGGTCGGGGATGAGCGATGGTCTTTTCCTACCAATCTATCGCCCTAGGAGAATGCGTGTAATACTTTGCTTTGATAACTTCTAGATTTTTGCAATAAGTATATGAGTTCTTTATGACTAATGTTGAGTCCATGGATTATACGCACTCTCACCCTTCCACCTTTGCTAGCCTCTCTAATACCGTGCACCTTTCACCGGTATCATACACGTACCATATACCTTCCTCAAAACAGCCACCATACCTACCTATTATGGCATTTCCATAGCCATTCTGAGACATATTGCCATGCAACTTTCCACCATCTAGTTCATCATGACACATTCATCATTGTCATATTGCTTAGCATGATCATGTAGTTGACATAGTATTTGTGGAAAAGCCACCGTTCATAATTTCTTCATACTTGTCACTCTTGATTCATTGCATATCCCGGTACACCGCCGGAGGCATCCATATAGAGTCATACTTTGTTTTAGAATAATCATTGAGTTGTAAATAAATAAAAGTGTGATGATCATCATTCAATAGAGCATTGTCCCAAAAAAAGAAAGGCCAAAGAAAAAAAAGAAGGCCCAAAAAATAAAAAAATAAAAGGGGCAATGCTACTATCCTTTTTTTCCACACTTGTGCTTCAAAGTAGCACCATGATATAGCGAGTCTCATATATTGTGCTTGAAAGTAGCACCATGTTCTTCATATAGAGAGTCTCATATGTTGTCACTTTCATATACTAGTGGGAATTTTACATTATAGAACTTGGCTTGTATATTCCAATGATGGGCTTCCTCAAAATTGCCCAAGGTCTTCGTGAGCAAGCAAGTTGGATGCATACCCACTTAGTTTCTTTTGTTGAGCTTTCATACATTTATAGCTCTAGTGCATCCGTTGCATGGCAATCCCTACTCACTCACATTGATATCTAACTTTTTCAAACGGAGTCCAAACGGAGTAAAACCTTCGGGAACGTGATTTTCTCACAGAACGTGATCCAGGAGACTTGGACCCTACTCCAAGGAACAAAAGAGGCGGTCACGAGGGTGGGGGCGTGCCCCCCTAGGGCGCGCCCCCCTGCCTCGTGGGCCCCTCGGTGCTCCACCAACGTACTCCTTCCTCCTATATATACCTACGTACTCCCAAACAATCAAAAGGGGAGCCAAAAACCTAATTCCACTGCCGCAACTTTCTGTATCCACGAGATCCCATCTTGGGGCCTGTTCCGGAGCTCCGCCAGAAGAGGGCCGTCATCACGGAGGGCTTCTACATCATCCTAGCCCCTCCGATGAAGTGTGAGTAGTTTACCTCAGACCTATGGGTCCATAGCTAGTAGCTAGATGGCTTCTTCTCTCTCTTTGAATCTCAATACAAAGTTCTCCCCCCCTCTTGTGGAGATCTATTCGATGTAATCTTCTTTTAGCGGTGTGTTTGTTGAGACCGATGAATTGTGGGTTTATGATCAAGTCTATCTATGAATAATATTTGAATCTTCTCTGGATTCTTTTATGTATGATTGGTTATCTTTGCAAGTCTCTTTGAATTATCCGTTTGGTTTGGCCAACTAGATTGGTAGTTCTTGCCATGGGAGAAGTGCTTAGCTTTGGGTTCGATCTTGCAGTGTCCTTACCCAGTGACACAAGGGGCAGCAAGGCACATATTGTATCGTTGCCATCGAGGATAACAAGATGGGGTTTATTTCATATTGCATGAATTTATCTCTCTACATCATGTCATCTTGCTTAAGGCGTCACTCTGTTTTTAACTTAATACTCTAGATGCATGCTGGATAGCGGTCAATGAGTGGAGTAATAGTAGTAGATGCAGAATCGTTTCGATCTACTTGTCACGGGCGTGATGCCTATATACATGATCATGCCTACATATTCTCATAACTATGCTCAATTCTGTCAGTTGCTCAACAGTAATTTGTTCACCCACCGTAGAATACTTATGCTCTTGAGTGAAGCCACTAGTGAAACCTATGGCCCCCGGGTCTATTCTCATCATATCAATCTAGAACTTTAATCTTGCTTTGCTTTTTACTTTTTACTTTGCATCTTTATACCAAAAATACCAAAAACATTATATCTATCAGATCTCACTCTCGTAAGTGACTGTGAAGGGATTGACAACCCCTAATCGCGTTGGTTGCGAGTAGCTATCGCTTTGTGCAGGTACGAGAGACTTGAGCGTGGCCTCCTACTGGATTGATACCTTGGTTCTCAAAAACTAAGGGAAATACTTACGCTACTCTGCTGCATCATCCCTTCCTCTTCGGGGAAAACCAATGCAAGCTCAAGACGTAGCAGTGTCGACTTACTAGCCAGTCAACAAACGATTCTGCCTACCAGCCGTTGGATTGACATCCAACATCTGTCGTGTATCTTCTATCTCTTGTCTTCTTCTTCCTCCAATTTCCCAAACCAAACCACCCCGTCGGCTCCGCCTGCTCCTGCCTCCCATGGCTGGCTGCGCCTCCGCCCTACCCTACGTACCCTCCAACTTTGGCTGGTCCCTCCCTCTATTCCCCCACACACCCTGTTATTCTCCGGCGACGTCAGCCCCAACAGGCACCCGCGCCCGAACCAGTCAACCCTCGTACTCCCCTCCGCCTGCGATTGGACCGGTGCATCTTCAACGGCTCCTGTTCGTTCCATCTGAGGCCTCGCCGTCGTCCTCTGCCTTGCGCCCTTGGTTTGCTCGCCGTGCGCGATGCACCGCCCTCTTGCGTTTTCAACATCGTCAACAACCGAGAGGAACAAGGAGATGACTGTACGTGGAGAGGATGACAGTAGGGACCCACCAGCGTCATGGCAGTATGCAAGCAAGTGCCTCTATAGTACAAGCCCAAAAATATGGTTCCTCCTAATGGTTGGACATCTGGGGCTCATGCCATTGTCAACGTAGTCAATAAACGAAAGAATTACACTACGAGCGGCTGACACCAGGGACCCAGCAAGTCGCGCAGTTTTTTTTGAGGAACAAGCAGTTGTTATCTATACTAGTTTTAGCGACGGATCAGGGTAACAACACGGCTATGCGGGGGCTGTGGCCCGTCTAGCCAGGGTTTAATTTATGTTTACCACATCATGAGCCCAGTTGTGTTTTTTTCTTGTTGAAAATGGCTAGCCCAGTTCTATTTTTTAAAGAAATACCCAAACAAGGCCTACTTGCTTTATCGGCCCTGCTGGGCTGCAAATATTTCAAGACGAGGAGAGTTTCATTCGGTTTGCCCAGAAATGGGCTGTACATTTTTAAAACACATAAAACCGGGAATTAGTTTAATTTTTTTCATTACAAGATTGTAGCGACCTGACCCGAATGGATCACGTCTACTGTGCTACGGTGTCATCCCTGGATCAGTAATGCTGACACCACACAGTACATCGAGGTTTTATAGCAGAGTTGCAATCACACACTTATTACATCGATGGCTCAAAAAGAACTTGTTACAATAAATATGACTTAAGGCCATATTTTAAAGATAACAGCGGAAGACTTGGAAGATAAATGGGTCCATCAACTCCAGCGGCATCACTGAGTATAGAACCACGACCTAAACACCTCAATCGTCGTCTGAAAAGTCTGCAACATTAACGTTGCAGCCCGAAAACGGGTCAGCACATGGAATATGCTGGCAAAGTAACACATAGAGAGTAATGGAATGAAACAGCTATACTATATGCATATATGGCTGGTGGAAAGCTCTATGGTTACAGTTTTGCGTAAAGCCAGTTTTTCCCTACTGCAAAGGAATAAATTTTATTTACTATCATGGTGGTTGTGAAACATTGAGAATGGTTGACAGCATTCTCAATCCCAATTAAAAGTAATTAAAACCCAATAACATTAATTAGAAGTAACATGTTGAGATTCACAATGATTTTCAAGTACTAGATACTCAAGTTGTCCATAACCGGGGACACGGCTAATCATGATTAGTTTGTTAACTCTGCAGAGGTTGCGCACTTTTCCCCACATGACTCGATCGCCTCCGTTTGTTTTCTCGCACTACATGGTGTTTGAGAAACGGATGACCGAGACATAGTCTTTCAGAAGCACTAGCACCTTACATGTGGGGTAGACTGGTACACCTACATCCCCTACATCTGCTAGTCCACCCCGTAAGAGTTCGCACAACTTAGTCAACTATGCTAGAGCCCATAGTAGCATGTGGCTGCACACGGAAGTTTCTAGCATGAAAGATCTTATGATCCCTTTGAGCCTGGGTGGCGGTCCAAAAAAAACAGGCAAGTCCTGATAGACATCAGGTGCCTCAATCCACCCAGATGTGTGTTTAAGTTGCCACCTTAGATAAACCATTAAAATTATCAATCTCACATCTGTCATGGATATCACTCACCCAATCCACGTCTACTAGCAAAGCATGGCATAATAAGCAAACGTAGAAGTAACTCCCAAAGGTTTCATAATAATACAGGTAATAGGTACTACCTCATCTACTTCCCATCCCATAATTTAATTAGATCCTAATCATGCAATGTGTGAGGATTGATCTAATGCAATAAAACATGGGTTGTAGAAAAGGTATGATCAAAGTGTTACTTGCCTTGCTGATGATCCGCGAGTCCTAGGGTTTCGAAGTAACAAGCGGCGCAATCCGGGTAATCTATCGCAGACAAACAACAAGCATAAAATAAGTACTCATCTAATGCACAGGTAAAACTCGAACAAGAGAACGAACCAGGTAGTTCAACTTAAGAACTCCGGTTGCAAAGAAAGAACGAAAAACAAACGGCGGAAGAAAACAACTCGGTTCTAGCAAGTTGAATCTAGGTCAAAATTTTACTGTAACAAAAGCTTGTTCAAGTTGATTAGACGGAACGGCGGTTTCGAGACGAAACTCCAGGCGCTTGAATCACCTGATTCCGATAAACGAGCGAAAAGATAGACTAGGAAGAAGATCGGATCTGAGATCGCGATCGCGGAATAAATCCGACGAAAAGAAAAAGAAGAACGGTTAAACGAACGGACGTCGTTAACCTAGAAGAATCCGGTGATCACGTTCGTTAGGACGAACGGTCCGGCGAACGGTCCAAAGCAACTAAATCGGAGAAGAAAACGAATCCGATCTAGGGTTTTGGAGAAGAAAAACCGATCGAAAAACTGATCTAGAAAACCGGAACGGTTTAGAGAAGAAAAGAATCGGAACGATTAGAAGAAAACGATCCGAGAAAAAGAATAGATGTAGCGCGGGGCAACCTTGGCGAGGTCTCCGGTGAACGGGGCTCCGGCGGCGTCGGCGTAGGGCGGCGGCGTGGGCAAGGTGCGGCGGCGGCGCGGGTGTGGGGCGGCGGCGCGGGTGAGGCGGCGGCGCGGGGTGTGGGGTGGCGGCGGCAAGGTGCGGCGGCGGCGCGGGTGTGGGGTGGCGGCGCGGGTGAGGCGGCGCGGCGGCGGTGACGCAGGGCGCGGTGTGATGCGGCGCGGCGGCGGTGCAAGGCGCGGTGTGGTGGAGAGCTTTGATTTGATGTGTTTAGAGGGGGGGGGGTGCTTGGGTATTTATATTGGGGAGGGGAGGGGTTTACTTGGGGTAGAGGACAAGGAATTTGAATAGGAGTAGAAAAGATCTAGAAAATAAACGGAATAAGGAAAAGGGACAAGGGGGCGCCCTAGAATCCTAAAAGGATTCGGTCCTAGCAAGAGGCGGCGGCGGCCGACCGGCTCCTGGCTCGGCGCCTGGCGCCTGGGAGCGCGGCGGTAGGTGGCTTGGCTTGGGCCTTTGGCCCAAGGCGCTGCTCAATTTTTTTTTATTTTTTTTAAATAGTTTCCTCGCGCAGAAAAAAAACAAAAAGGGATCTAAACGAATTCCAAAAAATCTAAAGTAAATTTTCCCCGACTCCTAAGAATGAGCCGAACAAAATGAACTTTTCTCCGGACCTAAAATGCAATTTTTGAAAACGCATTTTTCCCTATCCAAATAAAATGCAAATAAACACCGGAAAGCAAAATTGATCTATTTATTATATCTTCATTTTTCCTAAATTTGGGAAAGTCATATTATTCCCTCTCTCATATATTTTGACACCGGAAAAATTATTGAAGATAAAATAAATAAATCAAATGATCCTATTTTCAAAATTCGAGAGAACTCTCAAATATGAAAATAACGAAATCTCCAACTCTCTCCGAGGGTCCTTGAGTTGCGTGAAATTTCTAGGATCAACCAAAATGCAAGAAAATATGATATGCATATGATCTAGTGTATAACATTCCAAATTGAAAATTTGGGATGTTACAAACCTACCCCCCTTAAGATGAATCTCGCCCTCGAGATTCGGGTTGGCTAGAAAATAGGTGAGGGTGGTCTTTGAGCAAATCTTCTTCTCTCTCCCAGGTGGCTTCATCCTCTGAATGGTGGTTCCACTGAACTTTGCAAAACTTGATAACCTTGCTGCGAGTAACTCTGCTGGCATAATCGAGAATCTTGACTGGCTTCTCCTCATATGTTAGGTCATCCTTTAACTGAATCGCTTCTAATGGCACTGTATCTCTTAGCGGTACCTCCGCCATCTCGGCGTGACATCTCTTCAGCTGAGAAACATGGAATACATCATGAACTCCTGACAGTCCTTCTGGTAGTTCCAACTTATAAGCGACTTCTCCCATACGTTTCAAGATCTTAAACGGTCCAACGAAATGCGGTGCTAACTTTCCGTTAATTCCAAAACGCTTAACTCCTCGAAGTGGGGATACTCGAAGGTAAACTCTGTCTCCGGTTTCGTAAATTGTCTCCTTGCGTTTAGAATCTGCATAGCTCTTCTGCCTGGACTGGGCTACCTTGAGCCTATCGCGAATCAACTTAACCTTCCGTTCAGACTCCTTAATCAAATCTGGTCCAAATAATTGACGGTCTCCAACTTCGTTCCATGATAACGGTGTCCTGCACCTCCTTCCGTATAAAGCTTCGAAGGGGGCCATCTTCAAACTGGTTTGGTAACTATTGTTATAAGAAAACTCCGCATACGGTAAGTTTTCGTCCCAACTTGATCCATAATCTAGTGCACAAGCTCTCAGCATATCTTCCAAAATCTGATAGACTCTCTCGGTCTGTCCATCTGTCTGCGGATGAAAAGCTGTGCTGAACTCTAGTCTGGTTCCTAAAGTTTCATGCAACTGATTCCAAAACTTTGAGGTAAATTGGGTTCCTCTATCTGATACGATACTCCTCGGAACTCCATGCAAACAAACGATTCTAGTCATGTATATCTTTGCCAACTTAGCACTGGTGTAAGTGGTCTTAACTGGAATGAAATGTGCTACCTTCGTCAAACGATCAACTACTACCCATATCGAGTCATATCCGGCTTTTGTCCTGGGTAGCCCTGTGATAAAATCCATGCCTATCTTATCCCACTTCCATTCGGGTATCGGCAATGGTTGTAACAATCCTGCTGGCTTCTGATGCTCTGCCTTTACTCTCTGACATACGTCACAAACTGCTACATATGCTGCAATATCCTTCTTCATTCCGGTCCACCAGAATGTTTCCTTCAAATCCAAATACATCTTGGTATTCCCTGGGTGAATCGAATATGGTGAATCATGTGCCTCCTGCAAAATCAACTTCCTGATCTCCGGGTCATTGGGCACATAAACACGGTCCTCAAACCATAAGGTGTCGTGCTCATCCTCACGAAATCCCTTTGCTTTTCCTTTGCTAAGTTTCTCCTTTATAGCAGTAATCTCCTTGTCAGATTTCTGAGCTTCTCTGATCTTATCCATCAATGTTGACTGAATCTCCAATGCTGCTACATAGCCTCTCGGAACTATTTCCAAACATAGCTCACGAAGGTTTTCTGCTAATTCCTTTGGTATTTTCCCCGTCACTAGGGTATTGACATGGCTCTTACGGCTCAATGCGTCAGCTACTACATTAGCCTTTCCGGGATGGTAATGCAATCTCATGTCATAATCCTTGATGAGCTCCAACCATCTCCTCTGTCAGAGGTTCAACTCCTTCTGAGTGAAAATGTACTTCAAACTCTTATGATCCGTGTACACCTCACAATGATTTCCAATGAGGAAATGTCTCCACGTCTTCAATGCATGCACTACGGCTGCTAACTCCAAATCATGCATGGCATAATTCAACTCATGAGGCTTCAGTTGTTGTGATGCATACGAAACAACTCTCCCTTCCTGCATAAGCACTGCTCCAAGTCCTCGACGTGAAGCGTCGCAATACACCTCATAATCCTTGGTCTGATCTGGCAAAATCAATACCGGTGAGGTAACCAAACGTTTCTTCAACTCCTGGAAACTAGCCTCACACTCCTCAGTCCATTTGAACTTAGTATCCTTCTTCAACAACTCCGTCATAGGCTTCGCAATTTTTGAGAAATTCTCAATAAATCTCCGGTAGTATCCTGCAAGTCCAAGAAAACTCCGGATCTCTCCAACTGTTGTTGGTGCTTCCCATTCGGTTACGGTCTCAACCTTTGTGGGGTCAACTGCTATACCTTCTCCGAATATAACGTGTCCGACGAATCCAACTTCCTTCAACCAAAACTCAAATTTGCTGAATTTGGCATATAACTGATGTTCCCTTAGTTTCTCCAAAACCAAACGCAAATGTTCCTTATGCTCCTCTTCATTCTTTGAATAAACTAGGATGTCATCAATGAACACTACGACGAACTTATCCAAAAACTCCATAAACACTTTGTTCATCAGGTTCATAAAATATGCAGGTGCGTTAGTCAATCCAAATGACATAACGGTAATACTCATACAGTCCATATCTTGTGGTGAATGCTGTCTTAGGTATGTCCTGCTCTCGAATCTTCAACTGATGGTACCCTGATCGCAAATCGATCTTGGAAAACACTTTAGCTCCTTGCAATCGATCAAACAGATCGTTAATCATTGGCAGTGGGTACTTATTCTTGATGGTTACTTCATTCAATCCCCGATAATCTACCACCATCCTTAATGATCCATCCTTCTTTTCCACTAGAAGTACGGGTGATCCCCAAGGTGAAGAACTTGGGCGAATGTAACCTTTATCCAATAACTCCTTAATCTGATTCTTAATTTCCACCAAATCCTTTGCTGGCATCCGGTACGGTCGCTTCGATATTGGGCCTGTACCTGGCAATAACTCAATCAAAAACTCAATGTCTCTATCCGGTGGCATGCCTGGTAATTCCTCAGGAAATACATCAGGAAAATCCTTTACCACTGGTACTTCCTCCTGCACAACTCCTGATAAGCAATTCACTTGTGTCCTGTTTGGCACATGCCGGGATACATACTTGATCCTTCTTCCTTCTGGTGTGGTAAGCAAAATTGTCTTACTGGCGCAATCGATGTTTCCTCCATACATCGATAGCCAATCCATACCAAGAATCACATCCAGACCTTGGGATTCCAGAATAATTAAATCCGTTGGGAATACATGCCTTCCTATACTCAATGGTACTTGAAAACATCCTTGTCTGGCCATGTATTCTGCTCCTGGCGAGCTTACTAGCATAGGTGTTTTAAGAATCCTAGTGGGCAGGCTATACTTTTCCACAAATCCCCTTGATATGTATGAATGCGATGCACCAGTATCAAAAAGAACGAGTGCAGTAAATGACTTAACCAAAAACTTACCGATTACTGCATCGGGCTGATCTTCAATCTCCTCCACATTAACGTGGTTCACCTGTCCCCTATTGAAAGGGTTCGGCTTCTTCCCAGAGCTTCCATTGCCATTTCCATTCTGGCCTTCAGGACATTTATTGGCATAATGTCCGGTCTTCGAACACTTGAAACAGGTGACTTGACTCAGGTCTCTCTTGGTTGGGGTTGATGGGGTGGTTCGGTTCTGGCCGTTGCTTCCTCCATTCCCATTACCATTCTTGTGGCCATTATGGTTGTGCGAGCTACCTCCTCCATGGGTGTGCTGAAACTTAAATACCGGTTTGGGGGTAAAACGGGGCTTCTGCTGGGCTCCAGAGTTATACTTCCCCTGTCCATACTTCCTCTTACGATTCTCAATCTGCTGTTGCTTCCCTTCAATCATGATGGCACGATCTACCAACTCCTGGTAGTTGTTGAAATTTGCTACCATCAACTGCATGCTTAGTTCATCATTCAATCCTTCCAGAAACTTCTCCTGCTTGGCTGCATCCGTAGCAACGTCATCTGGGGCATAACGGGCTAGCTTACTAAACTCTTCCACATACTGGCCAACAGTCCTTCCTCCTTGGCGTAAGTTGCGAAACTCACGCTTCTTTATGGCCATAGCTCCTGCTGAAACATGGGCAGTGCGGAAAGCTTGCTGAAACTGATCCCATGTGACAGTGTCAACTGGGTAAGTGGCTGTGAAATTCTCCCACCATGCTGCCGCGGGTCCGTCAAGCTAGTGTGCGGCAAACTTCACTTTCTCACCATCCGTGCATCCTGCAGTGGTCAACTCCCTTCCTATCTTACGGAGCCAATCGTCTGCTACTATCGGCTCGGTGCTACTAGAAAACACTGGCGGATTCAGCCTAAGGAAACGGGCTAAGTGGTCAACAGGTGGTGGTGGTGGTGGGTTGTTGTTGTTGTTCTGCTGATTCTGGACTAACATCTGCATCAATTGATTCTGCTGCTGGATCAACTGAGTGAGCTCCGGTGGAAATCCATTGTCACGTCTCGGAGGCATCTGAGGGTTTAGAAAAGACGAGAATTAAGAATAGAGGGGGTCTAAAGGGAAAACACTACCCATATGCACATGAGGCAAAAGCACACAATTCACTTCAATCAATCAAACAAGGGCTTACAAACGGTCTAACTATCGCAAAAGTGCTCGACTATAATGTGTTTACATGGGGGAATACTACTACTATCTGGTGGTCATCTAGAAATTTGAACCGGTGGAAGACTCCATGATATCTACTCCAGTTTCGTCTTCAAAGTCGGGTTCACTTGGATCCGAATCGGTGTCGTCGATGATGATGTAGTTGTCCGGACATGCGACGTACTTGTCGTCCTCCTGGGATGCTATCTTGCTCTTGAGTTCTTCAATCTCCTGCTTAAGATCTCAATTGTGCCTTGCTAGAGCTACGATCTCGTCCATGTAGTCCTAGCGTGTAGACTTCAGTTCTCTTTCTAGCTCGATGATCCTTGCCTTCGCATTCTTCAACTCTACCATATCATTGCACATCTGGTTCTCGTGGCGTCGAATGTGCTGGTTTAACTCCTGGATGAAAGATGCAATGGATCTATCCTTCTTGGTGCTGATTAACTCCCATTGTTCATCACGGCGTCCGCAAATCTGGTAGATAGTGTCCTTGAGGTCTTCTTGATAAACTTCTCCAATGCGTCCTATGGTGATATGAGCTGCCATGCTCCTTCCTAGACTCCAGGTTGGTGCATTGAAAACACTATCTATGGGCTTCGTGATTGGCGCGAATGTTCTTCCCGGAACGTGAGCTTGAATCTTCCAGCGCTCCTCTTCAGGCAGAGTGGCGTTGAAGGTTCCCGTGAAGCTTGGTAATCCAATGTTCAGGTACTTGGTGACTTCCTTCAGGTGAAATCCAAATGGTGTGCCTTCATCCGGTTGAGCGTACTTAATCTTCGCGTGCGTCATCCTAATAGAGTAGAAAAGATGAGGAGTTAGAAAATGAGAAGAGAAGGGTGATCTATGGCTTTAACTTAGTGGTCGTGTCCTACAGTCAGCGTGTGCTCTGATACCATCTCTGTAGCGACCTGACCCGAATGGATCACGTCTACTGTGCTATGGTGTCATCCCTGGATCAGTAATGCTGACACCACACAGTACATCGAGGTTTTATAGCAGAGTTGCAATCACACACTTATTACATCGATGGCTCAAAAAGAACTTGTTACAATAAATATGACTTAAGGCCATATTTTAAAGATAACAGCGGAAGACTTGGAAGATAAATGGGTCCATCAACTCCAGCGGCATCACTGAGTATAGAACCACGACCTAAACACCTCAATCATCGTCTGAAAAGTCTGCAACATTAACGTTGCAGCCCGAAAACGGGTCAGCACATGGAATATGCTGGCAAAGTAACACATAGAGAGTAATGGAATGAAACAGCTATACTATATGCATATATGGCTGGTGGAAAGCTCTATGGTTACAGTTTTGCGTAAAGCCTGTTTTTCCCTACTGCAAAGGAATAAATTTTATTTACTATCATGGTGGTTGTGAAACATTGAGAATGGTTGACAGCATTCTCAATCCCAATTAAAAGTAATTAAAACCCAATAACATTAATTAGAAGTAACATGTTGAGATTCACAATGATTTTCAAGTACTAGATACTCAAGTTGTCCATAACCGGGGACACGGCTAATCATGATTAGTTTTTTAACTCTGCAGAGGTTGCGCACTTTTCCCCACATGACTCGATCGCCTCCGTTTGTTTTCTCGCACTACATGGTGTTTGAGAAACGGATGACCGAGACATAGTCTTTCAGAAGCACTAGAACCTTACATGTGGGGTAGACCGGTACACCTACATCCCCTACATCTGCTAGTCCACCCCGTAAGAGTTCGCACAACTTAGTCAACTATGCTAGAGCCCATAGTAGCATGTGGCTGCACACGGAAGTTTCTAGCATGAAAGATCTTATGATCCCTTTGAGCCTGGGTGGCGGTCCAAAAAAAAACAGGCAAGTCCTGATAGACATCAGGTGCCTCAATCCACCCAGATGTGTGTTTAAGTTGCCACCTTAGATAAACCATTAAAATTATCAATCTCACATCTGTCATGGATATCACTCACCCAATCCACGTCTACTAGCAAAGCATGGCATAATAAGCAAACGTAGAAGTAACTCCCAAAGGTTTCATAATAATACAGGTAATAGGTACTACCTCATCTACTTCCCATCCCACAATTTAATTAGATCCTAATCATGCAATGTGTGAGGATTGATCTAATGCAATAAAACATGGGTTGTAGAAAAGGTATGATCAAAGTGTTACTTGCCTTCCTGATGATCCGCGAGTCCTAGGGTTTCGAAGTAACAAGCGGCGCAATCTGGGTAATCTATCGCAGACAAACAACAAGCATAAAATAAGTACTCATCTAATGCACAGGTAAAACTCGAACAAGAGAAGGAACCAGGTAGTTCAACTTAAGAACTCCAGTTGCAAAGAAAGAACGAAAAACAAACGGCGGAAGAAAACAACTCGGTTCTAGCAAGTTGAATCTAGGTCAAAATTTTACTATAACAAAAGCTTGTTCAAGTTGATTAGACGGAACGGCGGTTTCGAGACGAAACTCCAGGTGCTTGAATCACCTGATTCCGATAAACGAGCGAAAAGATAGACTACGAAGAAGATCGGATCTGAGATCGCGATCGCGGAATAAATCCGACGAAAAGAAAAAGAAGAACGGTTAAACGAACGGACGTCGTTAACCTAGAAGAATCCGGTGATCACGTTCGTTAGGACGAACGGTCCGACGAACGGTCCAAAGCAACTAAATCGGAGAAGAAAACGAATCCGATCTAGGGCTTTGGAGAAGAAAAACCGATCGAAAAACTGATCTAGAAAACCGGAACGGTTTAGAGAAGAAAAGAATTGGAACGATTAGAAGAAAACGATCCGAGAAAAAGAATAGATGTAGCGCGGGGCAACCTTGGCGAGGTCTCCGGTGAACGGGGCTCCAGCGGCGTCGGCGTAGGGCGGCGGCGTGGGCAAGGTGCGGCGGCGGCGCGGGTGTGGGGCGGCGGCGCGGGTGAGGCGGCGGCGCGGGGTGTGGGGTGGCGGCGGCAAGGTGCGGCGGCGGCGCGGGTGTGGGGTGGCGGCGCGGGTGAGGCGGCGCGGCGGCGGTGACGCAGGGCACGGTGTGATGTGGCGCGGCGGCGGTGCAAGGCGCGGTGTGGTGGAGAGCTTTGATTTGATGTGTTTAGAGGGGGGGTGCTTGGATATTTATATTGGGGAGGGAAGGGGTTTACTTGGGGTAGAGGACAAGGAATTTGAATAGGAGTAGAAAAGATCTAGAAAATAAACGGAATAAGGAAAAGGGACAAGGGGGCGCCCTAGAATCCTAAAAGGATTCGGTCCTAGCAAGAGGCGGCGGCGGCCGATCGGCTCCTGGCTCGGCGCCTGGCGCCTGGGAGCGCGGCGGTAGGTGGCTTGGCTTGGGCCTTTGGCCCAAGGCGCTGCTCAATTTTTTTTTATTTTTTTTAAAATAGTTTCCTCGCGCAGAAAAAAAAAACAAAAAGGGATCTAAACGAACTCCAAACAATCTAAAGTAAATTTTCCCCGACTCCTAAAAATGAGCCGAACAAAATGAACTTTTCTCCGGACCTAAAATGCAATTTTCGAAAACGCGCATTTTTCCCTATCCAAATAAAATGCAAATAAATACCGGAAAGCAAAATTGATCTATTTATTATATCTTCATTTTCCCTAAATTTGGGAAAGTCATATTATTCCCTCTCTCATATATTTTGACACCGGAAAAATTATTGAAGATAAAATAAATAAATCAAATGATCCTATTTTCAAAATTCGAGAGAACTCTCAAATATGAAAATAACGAAATCTCCAACTCTCTCCGAGGGTCCTTGAGTTGCGTGAAATTTCTAGGATCAACCAAAATGCAAGAAAATATGATATGCATATGATCTAGTGTATAACATTCCAAATTGAAAATTTGGGATGTTACAAAGATCTTAAATTCCATTGATTTTTATGCGTGGACAATTATTTGGATTTTATATTTATATAAATTATTTTTCAAAATAGTTTGAATGTGAATAGATATTTCTGGATTAAAAACAGTTGACCGCACCGAAATGTGCAAAATTTCGTATACTTTTTAACCGTGGCCAAAATATGGGGTGTGATGCTAACAAAAAGAAGATGGGCTCCAAAAAAATTCTTAAGAATTAGCAAATGGGCTGTACATTATTAGAAATAATGGCAGATGGGCTGTATGCTGTTTTCCACAGATTTGAGGCTGACTTGTGCGCCTACTACAGATTGACGCGTATGCTTTCATAAAAAAGAAGGTTGACGCACCCGCAACGCCCTGTCAACTTAGTCAACACACGAGAGCAGTGACTGTTGGATGTCCATCCAACGGCTGTCGTGCTTATTCAATCTCTGCTCTTGATGCTTAAGCCGCTCAAACAAGCGCCGGCGGGACTGCCTGCTCCCTCCTCCCGCGGCCGGCTATGCTGCCGCGCAGGCCTCACGGCCCCACCATACTCCCATCGCTGGCCTAGCCATCCCTCTACTCACCCACACATGCTGTTATTCTCCAGCAACGACAGACGAACCAGTAAACCCTCGTACTCCTCCGTGTGGGAAACAGCTGCCGAGTATTCCCTGGCAACGTGTCGTTCCCTTCCTAGGCCTCGCCGTCGTCCACCGCCCTGGTGCTCTCGGCGCGGCCTAGTCAACATGGTCAATGAACGACATCCATCGGAAGTGGAATGTACGTGGAGAGGCTGACAGCTGGGTCCATGGCCGCACGCAAGGAAATGCCTCCTTATTACGTGCAAAATAATGATTCCTCCACTTGACAGCTAGGACCCACAGGAAGGGCCTCTGTATTTCACGAAAAAAACCTTCCCCCTGCTGACAGGTCGGACCCACCAGCTATATCTTCGCACGCAAGGAAGTGCCTCCTTATTACGCCCAAAAAAATGAATACCCCCTGCTAGCTGGGACCCACCATATTGTTGGGCTGACTTGTGGGCCTACTAAGTTGACAGGGACGGAGAGCTTTGTCAACTTAGTCAATACTCTAGTGACTGTATGATGTCCATCCAACAGCCATAGTGCTTCTTCAACCTCTGGTCTTCTTGCTCCAGCCGCCCAAAGCAGCGCCGGTCGTGCCACCTGCTCCTGCCTCCCGTGGCCGGTTGTGCTAAAGCGGAGGCCTCACCGCCCCCATACTACTCCCACCACTGGCCAGGCCATCCCTCCACTCACCCACACCCCCTGTTATTCTGCGGCCACGGCAGCCTCACACTGCAGCCGAACCAGTGAACGCTCGTACTCCTCTCCGCGTGGGCATACACTGCCGCGTCTTGCACGGCTCCGCGTCGTCCCCTTCCTAGGCCTCGCCGTGGTGCTCTCGGCGCGGCGTGGTCAATGTGGTTAATGACTGACTTCCATCGGAAGAGTATTGTACATGGAGAGGCCGACAGCTGGGTCCATGGCAGCCGCAAGGAAGTGCCTCCTTATTACGCGGAAAATAATTATTCCTCCACCTGACAGCGGGGACCCACCGGACAGGCCACCAGTATTTTGCTAAAAAAATCGTTTCCCCCTGACTGCTGGGACCCACCGGACGGGCCACCGTATTTCACGAAAAAAACGTTCCCTCCGCTGTCAGCTCGGACCCACCGGAGGTGCCTCCTTATTACGCACAAAAAATGAATACTCCCCCGGCTAGCTGGGACCCACCTTGCTGGGAGGCTGACTTGTGGGCCTACTAAGTTGACGGGGATGAAGGGCTTTGTCAACTTAGTCAATATGAACGATTCTAGCTCTAGTGACCGTACAATGTCCATCCAACGGCCGTAGTGCTTCTTCAACCTCTGGTCTTCTTGCTCCAGCCGCCCAAAGCAGCGCCGGTCATGCCGCATGCTCCTGCCTCCCGTGGCCGGCTATGCTGCCGCAAAGGCCTCACCGCCCCCTACTATTCCCACTGCTGGCCAGGCCCTGCGGTGACGGCAGCCTCACACCGCAGCCGAACCAGTGAACCCTCGTAGTCCTCTCCACGCGGGCTTCCACTACTGCGTCGTCCCCTTCCTAGGCCTCGCCGTCGTCCACCGCCGTGGTGCTCTCCGCGCAGCATGGTCAACGTGGTCAAGGAACGACTTTCATCGGAAGAGTACTGTACGTGGAGAGGCTGACAGCTGGGTCCACGGCCACAACCCAATTCTTTTGTGATTTGCCAAGTAAGTCGCTTTGTCAGGCCTGTTGGGCTGCAAATCTTTCAAGATGAGGAGAGCTTTCATTCGGCTGGCCGAGAAAATGGCCCATCAGTAATGAGAAATGGGTTTTACATTTTTAAAACACATCAAACCAGCAATTAGTTTCAAATATCTTTTTTTCATTTCAAGATTTTAAATTACATTAATTTTTATGCGTGGAGAATTTGTTGGATTTTATATTGATATGCATTTATTTTTAAAATCAGTTTGAATGTGAGTCGAAATTTCGGGATTAAAAACAGCTCGGACCGCACCAAAATATGCAAAATTTCGTATAATTTTTTAACCGTTGCCACAATATGGGCTGTAATGCTAACAAAAAGAATATGGGCTCCAAAAAAACCTTAAGAATTAGCAAATGGGTTGTAAATTATTAGAAATAATGGCAGATGGGCTGTATGCTGTTTTCCACAGATTTGAGGCTTTCCTAAAAAAAGGTTGACGTGCAAGCACTGACTGTTGGATGTCCATCCAACGACCTTCATGCTTCTTCAATCTCTGCTCTTCCTGCTCCAGCCGCTGAAACAAGCGCCGGCGGGACTGCCTGCTCCCTCCTCCTCGCGGCTGGCTGTGCTGCCGCGCAGGCCTCACCGCCCGACCGTACGCCCATTGTTGGCCTAGCCATCCCTCTACTCACCCACACCTGCTGTTATTCTCCGGCGACGGCAGACGAACCAGTAAACCCTCGTACAGTCGTACTCCCCTCCGTGTGGGAAACAACTTCTGAGTCTTCCCTGCCTCCGCGTCGTCCCCTTCCTAGGCCTCGCCGTCGCCCACCGCCCTGGTGCTCTCAGCGCGGCCTGGTCAACGTGGTCAACGACCGACATGCTTCTGAAGTGGACTTTACGTGGAGAGGCCGATAGCTGGGTCCACGGCCGCACGCAAGGAAATGCCTCCTTATTACGCACAAAATAATGATTCCTCCACCTGACATCAGGGACCCACCGAAAGGGCCTCTATATTTCGCGAAAAAATGTTACCATCGCTGACAGCTCGGACCCACCAGCTATATCTTCGCACGCAAGGAAGTGCCTCCTTATTACGCACAAAAAAATGAATACTCCCCCTGTTAGCTGGGACCCAGTATAGTGGCAGGCTGACTTGTGGGCCTACTAAGTTGACGGGGACGGAGGGCTTTGTCAACTTAGTCAATATGCACGATTCTAGCTCTAGTGACTGTACGATGTCCATCCAACGGCCGTAGTGCTTCTTCAACCTCTGGTGTTCTTGCTCCAGCCGCCCAAACTAGCGCCGGTCATGGCTCGTGCTCCTGCCTCCCGTGGCCGGCTGCGATGCGGCAGAGGCCTCACCACCCCCTACTACTCCCACCGCTGGCCAGGCCATCCCTCTACTCACCCACACCCCCTATTATTCTGCGGCGACGGCAGCCTCACACCGCAGCGAACCAGTGAACCCTCGTACTCCTCTACGCGTGGGCATCCACTGCCGCGTCTTCCCCGGCTCCGCGTCGTCCCCTTCCTACGCCTCGCCGTCATCCATCGCCCTGGTGGTCTCGGCGTGGCATGGTCAACGTGGTCAAGGAACGGCTTCCATCGGACATGGACTGTACATGAAGAGGTTAATAGCTGGGTCCATGGCCGCAGCAAGGAAGTGCCTCCTTATTACGTGCAAAATAATTATTCCTCCACCTGACAGTGGGACCCACCGGGCGGGCCTCCGTATTTCACCCCCCCTGACTACTGGGACCCACCAGCTACATCTTCGCCCGCAAGGAAGTGCCTGATAGTCGGGACCCACCTGGTCGAAGCGTACGTAGCATTGTCATTCTGGTCGCGAACATGTACGTACATATATACTGGTCGATGTAGAGGCGCGCACGTGTCGTAGTAGAGGCGGCCAGGGTGCAAGAAAGAAAATACGGCCACGTATGTGTACATACGGGCGGGGTCTTGAACGCCTACTCGCGCATACGTACGACCAGGGCTCGTGCACATGGCTGGGTCGGAACGGAGAAACAGCATCGTCGTCATGTTCATGGGGAGGCAACGGAATGCGTCATGTTCATGGGGAGGCAACGAAATGCGACGTGTTCATGGGGAGGCAACGGAATGCGTCGTGTTCATCGGGAGGGCTTGGACGGAACAGGCGATGGAAACGAGGCCTGGCGTACCGCAGAACGGAGGAAACGGCCTTGTGTTCGACCGGCCACGTTCGAAACGGGATCCTGTTCATCGGGAGGTGTCTGGCGTACCGCAAAACGGAGGAAACGGACCTCCTACGGTCGAAAAGGGGGTCCTATTGATCGGGAGGGGTGTGGTGTACCGCAAAATGGACGAAACGGACTTGTGTTGGAGCAGTACGGTCGAAACGGGGGTTCTGTTCATCAGGAGGGGTGTGGCGTACCGCAAAACGGGACTCCACGGGATACTGTTCATCTCCACCGCCGACCCCCTCCAGCCTCCACGGGCTACTGTTCATCCACCGTCGACCTCCTCCAGCCTCCACCTGCGACTGTTCATCCACGGGCTCCTGTTCATCCAGCCTCCGCCGCGCGCTACTCCACCGGCTACTGTTCAACCAGCCCTCTCCATGGGCTCCTGTTCAACCACCCCTCCACGGGCTACTGTTCATCCTGCCCTCCACGGGGTGGTCCTGTTCATCCATCCCTCCACGGGGTCATGTTCATCCAGCCCCAACCGGCTCGATCGATCGGGGTCCTGTTCATCCAGAGGCAACACCACGGGGTCCTGTTCATCCAACCCCCCCCCCCCCCGTAATGCTCACTGTTCATCCAGAGGCAGCATCGATCGGCTTCAGTTAGCGGCAGTAGCGAAGGAATCGCTTGATCGGGTTCAGTTAACAGCCATCGATCGATCGCTCAGGTTCAGTAACGCATAGCCTGCAGTGCAATCGCTCGGGTTCAGTTAGATCCCAACGCCTGGCTCGGGTTCAGTTAGAGCCAACGCCTCGCACACACGCGTGTACGTGTACGAGAGAAATGCGCATCGCTCGGCTCCCGACTTCCCACCATAACCGGGAACTCCCCGAAATTTTCCTCGCCCTCGCTTCTACCACGGTTTTTTCCGTCATGGACGGCCCAAAGAATGTCATGCAGCTGCATCTCCGGCCCGCCCAGGACGAAAAGCCCATTTTCTATCATGATTTTTTGTCATAGAAGTAGGAGCCCACCACATCTATGATGATACCGGGCTTTGTCACAATTATCGTCATAGAAGTGTCATATGTATGACAGAATTTTTTTTCGTTCGGCCCAAAATGTCACGGATGTGTCTTTTTTTTGTAGTAGGTGTTGGCGAAGGAGGAGGCACTTTCCCAGTTGGCCCGTGCAAAATAGGTTCTTACTGAACTAAAAGTAGAGGTGGATAAGACGAGCCTGGATGATCTCGATTAGGGAAATGAATATATTGTTCTTATGAAGTTGAACTAGCTATATGTTGTACTATGTTGTTTTCATGTAGCTATCGTACTGTGATGTTATAATATATTTATGTGCCTTATATAAAATTGGCAAACAGCTGTTCGATATGAAATGTGAATTTTCATAATACTAGAATTATTAATTGTAAACTAATAAACCTGCTAATTGTGTCGGGACCTTTGCAAACGGTTCTAGCAGTAAAAGCGCTTGCGATGGATATCCCAATGCCACACAGTTTTCTTCATCAAATCATGTGTGATATAGTTGATAAAAGCAAACAGTTTACCAAGGCAGACCGTGTGTGACAGTTACACCTTTCATACACGAGCCTACACAAAAATTTGTGTGGGATGTACGTATTAACAGAAACGTTTTCCCTGAATTGACTGTGTGGGATGTACATAAGAATGGAAACGTATTCCTTGGATTGACTGTGTGTGATGTACAAACCTACGGAAATGATTTGCTGGGATTCACCGTGTGGGATGTACATACCTACGGAAATGTTTTTCTTGGATTACCGTGTGGGATGTACATACCTACAGAAGTGATTGGGTTTCGATGCCTCGCCCGATCGCACACGACTCCAGCCTGTGTCCCAGGAGGGCCTATCCCCGATGATTTCTGGGTCGTGTGGGAAGGACCCCGTATCACCCACACTCACATGGCGATGGTTCCAAATGCCATCACGGAAAGGGGTGAAAACCCGTTTGTATAGCACCGACGCGCATCAGTGTATATCCCTCTTGGATGTCCATCATATTAGGACTAAATTCAAAACCAAAGAAAATTACCATGCTATTTAAAGAGACTCTCAAAATAATATAAGTGAAGCATGAGAGTTCAATAATTTCTACAAAATAAAACCACCTCTGTGCTCTAAATATATATAAGTGAAGCACTAGAGCAAAATTGCGTAGCTCAAAAGATATAAGTGAACCTCATAGAGTATTATAATAAATCACGATTCATGCATGTCCCTCTCAAAAGGTGTTTACAGCAAGGATGATTGTGGAAAACTAAAAAGTAAAGACTCATATCATACAAGACGCTCCAAGAAAAACACATATCATGTGGTGAATACAATATAGCCTCAAGTAAAGTTACCGATAAACGAAGACGAAAGAGGGGATGCCTTCTGGGGCATCCCCAAGCTTAGGCTCTTGGTTGTCCTTGAATATTACCTTGGGGTGCCTTGGGCATCTCCAAGCTTAGGCTGTTGTGACTCCTTATTCCATAGTCCATCAAATCTTTACCCAAAACTTGAAAACTTCACAACACAAAACTCAACAGAAAATCTCATGAGATCCGTTAGTATAAGAAAATAAAATCACCACTTTGGTACTGTTGTGAACTTATTCTTTATTATATTGGTTTAATATCTACTGTATTCCAACTTCTCCATGGTTCATACCCTCGATACTACCCATAGATTCATCAAAATAAGCAAACAACACAAAGAAAACAGAATCTGTCAAAAACAGAACAGTCTGTAGCAATCTGTAACTCTCAAATACTTCGGTAACTCCAAAAATTCTGAACTATTAGGACAACCTGGGAAATTTGTATATTAATCTTCTGAAAAAAGAATAAGTATTTTTTCACTCTTGTGTTGAAAATGAGAATTATTTTCTTGGGTGTAAAAGTTTCTGTTTTTCATTAAGATCAATTCAACTATCACCGTAAGCCATCCCAAAGGTCTTACTTGGCACAAACACTAACTAAAACATAAAACCCATATAACCAGAGTCTAGATGAAAAATTTATTGAAAAACAGAACCATAAAAACAAGAACAAAAATAAAATTGGGTTGCCTCCCAACAAGCGTTATTGTTTAACGCCCTAGCTAGGCATTGATAATTTCGATGATGCTCACATGAAAGATAGCAATTGAAACAGGAAGATAGCATTATATAGCATGTGGAAAACACATCTAAGTCTAACATACTTCCTTTGAGTAGGCATATTATAAGGAAGCAAATTATCAAGGTAAGCAAAAACTAGCATATGCAAGGAAGAAGAAAGGAATAATAACAATCTCAACATAACGAGAGGTAATTTAGTAACATGAAAAATTCTACAGCCATATTTTCCTCTCTCATAATAATTACATGTGGGATCGTAATCAAATTCAACAATATAACTATCGCATAAAATATTCTCAACATGATCCACATGCACGAAAAATTGACACTCTTCCACAATAGTGAGATTATCATCAAATAAAGTCATGACCTCTCCGAACCCACTTCTATCAAAAACTTCATAAGATTGAACATTATCCAAATATGTGGGATCTAAAGTTGACACTCTTCCAAACCCACTTTTAGTATTATTGCAAACATTATTATCAATCTCATATTCATCATGGGGCTTAAATAATTTTTCAAGATTATAAGAAGAATCACCCCAATAATGATCATTGCAACAAGTAGTGGACATAACAAAACTAGCATCCCCAAGCTTAGGGTTTTGAATATCATTAACACAATTGACATTAATAGAATTTATAACAACATCATTGCAATCATGCTTTTCATTCAAGGAGCTATAGCGAATCACTTTATAATTTTGTTCTTTCAACACTTCATCACAATTTTCAGATTCACAAATTTCAAGCAAAACCTCATAAAGATAATCTAGTTCACTGAACTCACTAGCAATTGGTTTATCATAATTGGATCTTTTAAAAAGATTAGCAAGTGGATGAGGATCCATAACAATAGCTTTTTAGCAAGCGAAGATGCAAGCAAATAGAAGGCACATGGCAACACAAGCAAACATAAGATCGATCAAGAGAAGGGCGAAGAGAAGGGCAAATATATTCGAACACGTTTTAGAAGTGGGGGAGAAGAAAACAAGAGGCAAATGGAGAATAATGTAATGCAAGAGATGAGAGTTTATGATGGATACTTGGTAGGCTTGGCATAGATCTCCCCGGCAATGGCGCCAGAAATTCTTCCTGCTACTTCCTGAGCTTGCATTGGTTTTTCCCTTCAAGAGGAAAGGGTGATGCAGCACAATAGAGATAAGTATTTCCCTCAGTTAAGAACCAAGGTGTCAATCCAATAGGAGAAACGCGCAAGTCCCCAATAGATGCACCTGCACAAACAATCAAACACTTGCAGCCAACGCGATAAAGGGGTTGTCAATCCCTTCATGGTCACTTGCAAAGGTGAGATCTGATAGAGATAGATAGAACTAAACAAAAGATAAAATATTTTTGGGTTTTTGGCTTATAGATCTGAAAATAAAAGATTGCAAGAATAGTAAATTGGAAACTAATATGATGGAAAATAGACCCGAGGGCCATAGGTTTCACTAGAGGTTTGTCTCTTGAAGGCAAATAATACGGTGGGTGAACAAATTACTGTCGAGCAACTGATAGAAAAGCGCAAAGTTATGACGATATCCAAGGTAATGATTATGTAATATAGGCATCACGTCCATGTCAAGTAGACCGACTCCTGCCTGCATCTACTACTATTACTCCACACATCGATCGACTCCTGCCTGCATCTAGAGTATTAAGTTCATAAAGAACAGAGTAACGCTTTAAGTAAGATGACATGATGTAGAGGAATAAACTCAAGCAATATGATGTAAAACCCATCTTTTTATCCTATATGGCAACAATACAATACGTGCCTCGCTACCCCTACTTGGTCACTGGGTGAGGACACCGCAAGATTGAACCCAAAGCTAAGCATCTCTCCCATTGCAAGAATAACCAATCTAGTTGGCCAAACCAAACCGATAATTCGAAGAGAAATACAAAGATATCAAATCATGCATATATTAAGAGAAGATTCAAATAATATTCGTAGATAAGCTGATCGTAAATCCACAATTCATCATATCTCGTCAAACACACCGGAAAAGAAGATTACATCGGATAGATCTCCAAGAACATCGAGGAGAACATGGTATTGAGAATGAAAGAGAGAGAAGAAGCCATCTAGCTACTAGCTATGGACCCGTAGGTCTGTGCTAAACTACTCACGCTTCATTGGAAGGGCAATAGGGTTGATGTAGATACCCTCCGTGATCGAATCCCCCTCAGGCAGGATACCGGAAAAGGCCCCTGAAAGTGCAACTATCCCTGGGTGGTTTTGGTAATCCTAACAACATATAGCTCATTGAGCTAATGCTACTTGAAGATGAATATTTTAGGAAAGCTCAATGATTGGCATGGCATGGATTAGAAAGTGGACCCCTCAAAATGCTAAGGACAAAAGATTGGCTCAAGCTCAAAGCACAAGACTCTACATTTTACTTTTAGTGATCCAAGATCACATTGAGTCCATAGGAAAAGCCAATACTATTAAAAGGGGGTGAGGTGTTTCTTAATGAGTTACTTGCTCAAAATTCTTAGTGATATGCTCCAAAAACCCTCAACTACTTTCTCATATCCGCATATCTCCCAAACCAAAAGTCAAACTCGGCCCCACCGAAATCTTTTATCCAGCGCCACCGAGTTCACTTGACATAGTCACTTCGGTCTCACCGATAGGGATCACGGTCTCACCGATATGGGATTGCAAACTCTGTGTTTCCCTTCGTAACGTTTCGGTCTAACCGAGATGAGCGATCGGTCCCAGCGAGACTGCAATGCAAACTCTCTGTTTCCCCTTCGTAATGTTTCGGTCTAACCAAGATGAGCGAATCGGTCCCACTGACTTTGCCTGCCCAACTCTCTGTTTGTCTATTACCAAAATCGGTCCTACCGAGTTTGTGTAATCGGTCTCATCAAGATTATGTTATGTCCTAACCCTAATGGAATCGGTCCCACCGAGTTGACATGTCGGTCCCACCGAAATGCCTAACAGTCACATTATGAACCTAATCAGTCTGACCGATTTTTATGATTCAGTCCCACCGAGTTTGGTGATTTGTGTGTAACGGTTAGATTTTGTGTGGAGGCTATATATACCCCTCCACCCACTCTTCATTTGCGGAGAGAGCCATCAGAATATGCCTACACTTCCAACATACATTTTCTGAGAGAGAACCACCTACACTTGTGTTGATGTCAAGATATTCCATTCCAACCACATAAATCTTGATCTCTAGCCTTTCCCAAGTTGCTTTCCACTCAAATCATCTTTCTACCAAATCCAATCCCATGAGAGAGCTGAGTGTTCGGGAGACTATCATTTTAAGCACAAGAGCAAGGAGTTCATCATCAAAACACCATCTATTACCTTTTGGAGAGTGGTGTCTCCTAGATTGGTTAGGTGTCACTTGGGAGCCTCCGTCAAGATTGTGGAGTTGAACCAACGAGTTTGTATGGGCAAGGAGATCGCCTACTTCGTGAAGATCTACCCTAGTGAGGCAAGTCCTTCGTGGGCGACGGCCATGGTGGGATAGACAAGGTTGCTTCTTCTTGGACCCTTCGTGGGTGGAACCCTCCGTGGACTCGCACAACAGTTACCCTTCGTGGGATGAAGTCTCCATCAATGTGGATGTACGATAGCACCACCTATCGGAACCATGCCAAAAATCTCCGTGTCTACATTGCGTTTGCTCCCTTCAAACTCCTCCCTTTACCTTCATATGCTATTGTTTTACATTACGCTGCTATACTCTTAGAATTGCATGTGTAGGTTGATTACTTGATTTGTGCGAAGTTGCTAAAATCTGCCAAGACTAAAAATTGGGAAAAGGCTAGATTTTTATTTGGTCAAGTAGTCTAATCACCCCCCTCTAGACATACTTTCGATCCTACTAGTGGTATCACAGCTTTGGTCTCCATTTGCTTTGATTTCCATAGCTTTTAGTGATCATAGCCTTGGTTTCACAACCTAGGAGAGTATGGCATCTAGTGAGGGAAATTACCACCGTAGAGGTCCTTACTTTGATGGTACTAATTTTTCTATTTGGAAGCATAAGATGAAAATGCATATTCTTGGACATAACCCCGCCGTTTGGGCTATTGTGTGTATTGGGTTGCAAGGTTAATTCTTTGATGGGAAAGAACCGAACCGCGAAGCTAGCGCGGAAGAGTTGAAGATGCTGCAATACAATGCTCAAGCCATCTTGAGAATGCAAAGGAAATTTGGGATACTTTGATTGATATACACGAAGGTACCGACTCCGTCAAGGAATCCAAATTGGATGTGCTTCAAAGTCAACTTGACAAGTTCAAAATGAAGGATGGTGAAGGTGTCGCTGAAATGTACTCTAGGCTTGCTCTCATCACAAATGAGATTGTCGGCTTAGGAAGTGAAGAGATGACCGATAGATTCATCATCAAGAAGATCCTAAGAGCCTTGGATGGAAATGATGCCCAATTACAAAGATCTCAAGCCAACAGAATTCATTGATCCAAATGATGCCCAATTACAAAGATCTCAAGCCAACAGAATTCATTGGAAGAATTGTTGCTCATGAGATGTCACTCAAGGATAAGGAAGAGCTTCACAACAAGTCAAGTGGTGCTTACAAAGCTTCATGTGATGCTCCCACATCATCAAGTGAGAAACAAACCTTCAACGAAGAATTGAGCCTAATGGTGAAGAACTTCAACAAGTTTTACTAGAGTAGAAGCAAGGAAAGAAGTTCCAAGTCAAGGTCCTACAATGACAAAAGATCTTCTAGTCGTGAGCACAATTGCTACAATTGTGGAAGACCCAGACACTATTCCAATGAGTGTACGGCTCCCTACAAAAGAAGAGAATATTCTCCTAAAAGAAGAAGTAGAAGAGAATAATCACCTCCAAGAGAGAGAAGGAGTAGAGATGACCGTTATGAACGAAGAACATAATGGAGAAGCAAGGATTCGGGAAGAAAGGACAAGTCATCAAAGAGCTACACAAAATGAAGACAACAAGCTCATGTTGGTGAATGGGTATCCGGCTCCGACTCCGACGATCACTCCGAGAGAAGTTATCACTCCAACTCCGAATATACTCAAGATGAAGGTGTTGCCGGTCTAGAAATTGTGTCAACCAACTCCTATGACATATTTGACTCACCAAATGAAGGGATTGGAAGATGCTTCATGGCTAAAGGCCCAAAGGTATCACACCCCGAGTATGTTGATTTCAATAGTGATGAAGATGATTTGCTAGGTGATGATGATTTACTTGTTGAAACTCTAGTTATGAAAACTATGATGAACTTGCTATTAATCATGATAATCAAGATAAAACGAATGACAATGATATGTAGGAGATTGAGCATCTAACTAAAGAACTAAACACTCTTAAGTTAGCTCATGAAACTACCTTGGAAGATCATCGAGAACTTTTAAAGACTCATGAGAAGCTACGTTTTGAAAAGCTCAACCTTGAGCAAGAGCATGAGTTCTTAAAAGAAATCAATGATGATCTTCGTAAGAAAAGTTCTTCTTACATTGCCAAGCGTTTACTCTTGTCTACTTACATGCCACAAGTTAAATCTAGCAACAAGAACAAGAAATATTCTTCTTCTAGTAGTAACAACAATCATGCTAAATCCAATGTTGTTGCTTCTAGTAGCTCTCTTGATTCCACTAATGATTCTCTTAGCCAAGTTACACTTGAGCAAGAAAATAGCTTATTGAAGGAAATTATAGAGAAAGGTGTTTACAAGAGTCTTGCCGGAAGTAAGCAATTTGAGGAAATTGTACGGAAGCAAGGAAGACACCGGAAGAATCAAGGTGTTGGTTTTGAACGAAAGTTCAATGCCAATGGAGTTGAGTGGAAAGAAGATCAATACCCCAAGACAAAGTTTGTTCCTCTACAAGAGAAGTATGATCCTACTTCTTTCCTAGGAACACAAGCTCAAGATGATCTTCCACCACAAGACCACAAGCTAAAAGGCAATGACAAGCTTCAAGAGGAGATAGATGCATTTGAAGAAGCACCTAATGCCTTGGTCAAGTGGGTTCCCAAGACGACATCAAGTTCCACTTCATCAAGTATGACTACAACTCCAAGGATTCCCATCAAGATGGTGTGAGAAGAAAAACTAGAGAGTTCTTGATGGTGACTCCGCCAACATACTTCACTCTTATCATCTTGGCAAGGACAAGTGCAAACAACTTCCATATCTTGCACTAGTTCAAGGAGTCACAAACCCTCTTGTTGGTAAGATAAGGGACAAGATAACCTAATGCTTTCATGGACATCATCCTATGTGAACATCACTCTATGTCTATGGATATCCTTGGTTGTTCCTTATGGGACTAACCCATGTAGGTACTAAAAGTGCGACTCACTCCAAATGATTGCTCCAAATGATCTACATGAACATTGAGCATCTACATCTTCAACACCTACATGAAGTCATCATCGACAAAACCCAAGGTTAGTTCATCCCTCTTAGGGGGATATCACATCTAGGGGGAGCTTTACTCTAACTAATTGAGCTAAAGCAACTCTAATGATGTGAGCACAACAATGCTTTATGCAAAAGTGGCAACCCCACTTGTGCTTAAACGATGAGTATGACCTATGATCAAATGTTCTCATTTGACTCCTAAGTCAATCTACTCATATATAGATGACCTAGTCATCGCCAAATTGCTTGATAGATGCTAGAGTGATTGTGCATGCTTTGTCGCATATTTCATTTGTCATTTTATTGTGTGAGCATGTTGATTGCATATTTCACTCATTCGAGGACATCCATTTGTTGCATTGATTGTTTGGCCTTTTCTCTTTTGCCAAATGGATGGACAAGAATTCCTAAGGACTCCCTCTAGCTATCTATGCTTTTCTCATCTCAAACTCTATTCATGCTATATCAAAAAGTTTGATCAAGTTAGATTCGAACCACTCTGTGTGAGGAGCACTTGGAGTCCCCGATTCATCATAGACTTAAACTTCCAAAACCTCTTTGTGCATTTCGGTATGACTAAGTCATCCATTTCGGTCACACCGAGATCACTAAGTTGATCTAGGTTTTCAATCTCGGTGCAACCGATTTGAACTTTTCGGTCACACCGAGTTGCGGTAACCGCTTGCGATTCTACATCTCGGTGCCACCGAGTTGTTCCACTCGGTCACACCGACAGGGTCGGTATATATAAACCCACGGGTGAGATTCTGGAAATTTCTTCGAAACCTCTCAGCCCACACGTATCCTGCTCTGCCGCCTCGGGTCTCCGCATCATCCTCTCACCGCTGGTTTCCATCGCCGTCAACGGATTTCTACCCCTCCGTTGCTGCCGTAGAGAACTCCGCCGAATTAGGGTACGAGTTAGATCCTTTGTGCTATTTTTTTAACTCTGATTCGTAGCACATTAGTTTTCCATGATCATGACCACGCATGCAATCAATCCATCCACTGAAAACATCCCTTAGGTTAGGTTTGATTTGAAAATTTAGGGTTAGGTCTGCGTCGAACTCATCTTGGACCGACCGAATTGTAGAAATCGGTCTCACCGATTTGGCTTAGGCCATTGCAGTTACACTTTCGGTCTGACCGAAAACTGCAAATCAGTGTGACCGAGTTCGATTCTTTGTGAAACCCTAGCAGTCTCGGTGCCACCGAACTATCACTCGGTCTGACTGAGTTCACTAGTTTAGGTTCCAAAAGCTGCTTCGGTATCACCGAGTTTACAAATCGGTAGCTTCGAAATGCTTTTTGTGAAGAACTAAAACTAAGTTTTTAATTCATCTATTTTGCAAAACTCTGCACTTTGTGATGCTCATCCACTCTACCTCATCTATATCTATTCACAGGGTCTGATGTTAGTAAGTTTGCAGAGATGTCTAACCAGAGCGACAGCTAGAACAAGTCAGATGAACAGGTGCAATTGAGTGAGGGAACTAGTCCCTCTAGCACTTCTGATGATGGCAGCAGGAGCACACCAAGCAACTTGCCCAAAGCAGCCACCAGGTCAAGGAAGAAGAAAACCTCAGATTCTGAAGATGAGGACTATGTGGCTGTTGAGGAGGAAGTCAGCTCCAAGAGGAAGGTGCTGAAGAAAGAATATGGGTCGGCTACTACAACTAAGCCTAGCTTGCACAAGAAGGCCCCTGCCAAGAGGGTGCCAACCTTTAAGGTTATAGCCTCAACTGCTTAAACCTCCAAGCCAACTGAAGACGTTGTTCGAGAAGGAAAGAAGAGGAAGGAAAGGGTCAAAAAGACCACTGCCAGAGTGCTTGGTAGATCCTCCATTATGAGATATCCAGAAGAAGAGGAGGAGGAAGAGGATGCTGCACCAGATCCCAAGTCTCAGAAGCATATGGGAGATGCGATTAAGTCAGGGGCTGCTCCATCTAAGCCCAAATCTACTCCCAAGGCTGCTGCTCGGAAACCTTCCAAACCCAAGAGGAACACCAGGAGTATACCTGCTAAGGAGAAGAACAAGGCCCCAGTGCCTAAAGCTGAAGAAGAGGAAGATGATTCTCTTGTTTTGAGGAAGTTGAAGCCCAAAATTCCTGACCACAATGATGCTCATCCAGTTGCTAAGGACATGCACATCAGGAAAGATGCAGGACTAAGATTGTGGAGACAGTTTGATCCCTATGCTGTTAGGAGGAGGATTGCAGTTGACTACAGGTTCCATACAAAAGGAACAACAAGACTTCTATGAGACAATTTTGCTTGACAAGAAGCCCATTGTGTGTGACATGAAATGGGTGGATTGGGAATACATCCAGAAGAATGAAGATCACTTCCCGGGAGTATATGACAACTTTAAGGCATGTGGAGTAGATGAGTTTGTTGGAAAAAAGCTCACTAATTGGAATGATGAGCTGATCATGCAGTTTGACTCCACTACCCACTTCTATCCAGATGGAAGGATAGTATGGATGTCTGAAGGTACCAGGTACCAGTCCACAGTTGAAGAATGGGCCAAGCTAATCAATGCCCCCGAAGAACATGAAGATGACTTGGATGTGTATGCCACCAAGAAGAAAGACCACAACTCCATGGCAAACATGTACAAAGAGATCCCTGATAAGGCTTTGTAAACACACAAGCTTGGATCTGTACACTTCTTGTTGTCTGGTCTGCCTACCATTAACTGGATCTTAAGGCACACATTTCTACCCAAGTCAGGAGATCACAAGATGATCAGAGGACACTGCATCAACATGCTGCAAATCTTTGATGTCCCTCAGAAGTTCAAGGTTATGAGTTTGATTGTAGAAACGATCAAGAGGACTGCTGCTAATCAAAAAAGGAGTTGTGGGTATGCTCCACATATTCAGGAGCTCATCAATTCTAAGATGGGCATACGAATTTATTTGCTGGACAAGGAGCATCTACCCTTACATCCTGAATTTGAAGACAACACTATTGTGATGAATGAGGAGGAACCATCATCAGCTCAAGTCCAGGAGAAGAGAGCCAAGGCAAAGGCTGAGAAAGCTGCCAAGATGCCCAATGTTGAAGAGGCATCTCAAGTTTTCCTGAAGAGCAAGCAAGATCAATTGGGCTATCTGATTCAAGCTACACTGAGGATTGAGAAGGGCTTGGCTACCCTGACTCGGAATCAAGAGAGCCTGGAGAGGATTGTGGAGACAAAATTCTATGATCTTCATGTGAAGGTGACTGATATTCAGACTGCAGTTGAGCAGCTTCAGGAGGAAGCAGAGGAGAGGAAAGGAAAGGCAACTACTGATGCTTTTCAGCGTGTGCCACGAGGTCCAAGATCTGCTGCACTGCCAGTTTCAGATGCTAGAGCTAAAGTGTCAGCACCAGCAGCTACAGCTCCAGTGCCACCTCCAGCACCCACTCCACCTCCACCAGCTCCAACTACATCATCGGAAGCCTTCATCGTTGGAGTCTCCCTACACCACCTCCCGAAGACCAAGCCTGAGAGATGTATAGCATATGCATTTTTGAACTTTTTGGTAACTTGTTTCCAAAGGGGGAGAAATATGTATAGATCCTTGGCTTTGAGAGAGTGTGTCTTGCTTTTGGTTGAACTTTTTTATTGTGTGCTTGTGTGAGATACTTTATGTCCTTATGTCCTTGTGAGATACTCATGTGATCATGTAGTTGATCATATGCTACCTTAATGCTTGTTGAATGATACCATCTTTTAAATCTCATATATGATCATTCACTTGCTTGGTGATGAGTGCATGCTTTTAATTACTATCATTTTGAGTGCTCCACCAAGGTGTATGTGACATGGAAGAGTAACCCATGAACCTAATCGATTGTGCATTTGCATTCAAAAGCAAATTTTAAATAATGCACAAATTTAGGGGGAGCTCTTGCTTATCACATACTTCTCAAAGCGACGATGTTTTTCAATCTTATGATCATTTGTCGAAGCTTTGATCTATATGTTGTCATCAATTACCAAAAAGGGGGAGATTTAAAGTGCAACTATTCCTGGGTGGTTTTGGTAATTCCTAACAACATATAGCTCACTAAGCTAATGCTACTTGAAGATGAATATTTCAGGAAAGCTCAATTATTGGCATGGCATGGATTACAAAGTGGACCCCTCAAAATGCTAAGGACAAAAGATTGGCTCAATCTCAAAGCACAAGACTCTACATTTTACTTTTAGTGATCCAAGATCACATTGAGTCCATAGGAAAAGCCAATACTATTAAAAGGGGGTGAGGCGTTGCTTAATGAGTTACTTGCTCAAAATTCTTAGTGATATGCTCTAAAACCCTCAACTACTTTCTCATATCCACATATGTCCCAAACCAAAAGTCAAACTCGGCCCCACCGAAATCTTCTATCTGGCGCCACCGAGTTCACTTGACATAGCCACTGCCAGAAACCCTAGTCACTTCGGTCTCACCGATAGGGATCTCAGTCTCACCGAGATGGGATTGCAAACTCTCTTTTTCCCTTCGTAATGTTTTGGTCTAACCGAGATGAGCGATTGGTCCCACCGAGACTGCAATGCAAACTCTCTGTTTCCCCTTCGTAATGTTTCGGTCTAACCGATATGAGCGAATCGGTCCCACCGAGTTTGCGTGACCAACTCTCTGTTTGTCTATTACCAAAATCGATCACATCGAGTTTGTGTAATCAGTCTCACCGAGATTACGTTATGCCCTAACCCTAATGGAATCGGTCCCATAGAGTTGACATGTCGGTCCCACCGAAATGCCTAATAGTCACATTATGAACCTAATCGGTCTGACCGAGTTTTATGATTCGGTCCCACCGAGTTTGGTGATTTGTGTGTAATGGTTAGATTTTGTGTGGAGGCTATATATACCCCTCCACCCACTCTTCCTTCATGGAGAGAGCCATCAGAATATGCCTACACTTCCAACATACATTTTCTGAGAGAGAACCACCTACACTTGTGTTGAGGTCAAGATATCCCATTCCAACCACATAAATCTTGATCTCTAGCCTTTTCCAAGTTGCTTTCCACTCAAACCATCTTTCTACCAAATCCAATCCCATGAGAGAGAGCTGAGTGTTGGGGAGACTATCATTTTAAGCACAAGAGCAAGGAGTTCATCATCAACACACCATCTATTACCTTTTGGAGAGTGGTGTCTCCTAGATTGGTTAGGTGTCACTTGGGAGCCTCCGTCAAGATTGTGGAATTGAACCAAGGAGTTTGTATGGGCAAGGCGATCGCCTACTTCGTGAAGATCTACCCTAGTGAGGCAAGTCCTTCGTGGGCGATGGCCATGGTGGGATAGACAAGGTTGCTTCTTCGTGGACCCATCATGGGTGGAGCCCTCCGTGGACTCGTGCAACCGTTACCCTTCGTGGGTTGAAGTCTCCATCAACGTGGATGTACTATAGCAACACCTATCGGAACCACGCCAAAAATCTCTGTGTCTACATTGCGTTTGCTCCCTTCAAACTCCTCCCTTTACCTTCATATGCAATTGTTTTACATTCCGCCGCTATACTCTTAGAATTGCATGTGTAGGTTGATTACTTGATTTGTGCTAAGCTGCTAAAATCTGCCAAGACTTAAAATTGGGAAAAGGCTAGATTTTTATTTGGTCAAGTAGTCCAATCACCCCCTCTAGACATACTTTCAATCCTACAAGTGGTATCAGAGCTTTGGTCTCCATTTGCTTTGATTTCCATAGCTTTTGGTGATCATAGCCTTGGTTTCACAACCTAGGAGAGTATGGCGTCTAGTGAGGGAAATTACCACCGTAGAGGTCCTTACTTTGATGGTACTAATTTTGCTAGTTGGAAGCATAAGATGAAAATGCATATTCTTGGACATAACCCCACCGTTTGGGCTATTGTGTGTATTGGCTTGCAAGGTTAATTCTTTGATGGGAAAGAATCGAACTATGAAGCTACCGTGGAAGAGTTGAAGATGCTGCAATATAATGCTAAAGCTTGTGCTATTCTCTTCAATGGATTGTGCCCCGAAGAATTCAACAAAATCAGCCGTCTTGAGCATAGTGTAGTGCGCGTGGCGTCCCTATTGGGTGTGCGCGGAACACCCACCACACGCTCTGCCGCCACTGCTCGTCGGTAGCTGTTGCCGGCCGCCGTTGCCGCCACCCTACCGTCTGCCGTCGCGGCCACCACCCCACGGTCGAAAGCAGGGCCATCGCCCACTCCGCCGCCATGGCCACGACACCACGGTTGAAAGCGAGGGCCATCGCCCACTCCGCCGTCGTGGCCAGAAGATGGGAGGTGACCTTCGTGGCTGCCACCCCACTGCCGGACACCGTGGCCATGACCCGCTCTACTACCGCGGCCCGAAGGCGGGAGGTGGTGGTCATGGCCGCCACCCCATGGTCGGTTGTTGTGGCCGCCAGCCCACCATCGACCGCCGGGGTCATCACCCGCTCCGCCACTCCCGCTGGAAGGCGGGAGGCGGAGGTGGAGACCCGCACGTGCGTCAGCGACCTTGCGCGCTACATCGAGTTCCTGCAGGAGGAGGAGAGCGCCTCGTCGAGCACCCAAAGAGCCTTACCACCGTAGCACATGCCGCCGCAGAAGCGAGGAATCGGGAGATCTATGAGGAGTCCCGCCCTTTGAGAGGGGTCGTCTGGAGCGGCAGAGGGCATTGGAGGTGAGGGTGAGTGTCGCTGAAGGTACAGTAGCGGCAGGCACCATATTGCAGTTGTCCAGCTTGTCGGTAGGCTCCTCCTCCTCTGCCTCTTACTGAGCACGCTCGGCAGAGGAGAGGCTACCAAAATTAGTACAAATCCCCTCAGTAGTAGTAGTATTTAGGGACTATTTGTTTCATTTCATCTGACTATTGATGTGGTGGAACTGTACAACTTACTTAAAATTAGCTAGTATATATAGTTGAACTAGCTATTTCAGTAAGTGGTTGGCAACAATTGGGGAAAAGTTTGGTCGGTTCAGCTATCGAGTTGAACTGTTTGTATAAAGAACGATTGCTTAACCTATGAATGAAATCTATGCTGCATATTTTGACAAATGGCAGTGTTATAAGGTTGACAAATGGCAGTGTTATAAGGTTGACAAAGGGCAATGTTACTAGATCAACAAATGTCAATCTTTCTAGTTTGGAAAATGGCAATATACCCAATATGATAGATGCAAATCTTACCAAATTGTCTGTACATGGTTGCACACGGGTCATCCAAAAAAATGTTTGCGTTGAAGGGATGTACAAATCCTGCATGCCAGATTTTCTCTTGGCTTAGCGACGAAGTATCGCTTTGCATACCGTATTCAATCTGAACCGTTTGCGTTGAAGAGATGCACAAATCCTGCGCGGCAAATTTTCCGTTGGCTTACTGGGGAAGACCATAGCTATCACTTTGCATACGGGTGTTCTATCTAAAACTATTGTGATGAAGAGCTGCACAAATCCTACTCGGCACATTTTTCCTTGGCTTACCAGGGAATCTGTCGGTTTACATATGGGTGTTCTATCTAAAAAGTTTGCGATCAAGAGTTGCACAAATTCTGCTCGACACATTTTCCCTTGGCTTCCTGGGAAGCTGTCGGTTTGCATACGGGTGTTCTAACTAAAACGTTTGCGATGAGTATTTTATATTTAAAAACCATTGACGTTTTTTAAGAAAATCGTTTTATAAGTTTTTACATTCAGAGAGAAAAACACAAGTTCGTTCAAACCATATCTTTCATTTAGTCACATTGTGAATTTATATTCATATGCTCGAGATATAATATTAAACCCCAAAAAAAACTAATTCCGCAGCGGCACAGGCGGCGTGCAGCGCCAGCGTTATCTTTGTCGTCCTCCGGGACGCCATTATTGAAATCTTCAAGGCAGCACATAATGTTCTTCACATGGAAATCAAACATCATGTCATCGCGCGACCGACGGGCGGGGCGCGGGAGGACGGCAACTCACGACACTGGAAGGTAGTGGTCGACGGGGGTGTCCCATGCTGGTAAGGGGGGCGCGCACACGGGCACGGGCGCGTCAGGTGCAGGCAAATGCATGGGGACCGGCACCGCAATGGGTGCAGGGGCGCGCACGAGCACGGGCGCTGGCGCTGGTATGTACACGAGCTTGCGTGGGTCTGCGGAGACCTCGCTGACGGCCGCGGCTTCCAGCTCTGTGATAGTGTTCGGTAACCAGCCTGTCAATGCTACGAGGATAGTCTCTGGCGCGGGCGCGGGCGCGGGGATGGGAGCTAGGACCGGCATGAGGGCAGCAACCGCAACGGCCAGCTCATTCAGGGCCATGTCCATGAGGCCCCATTCCTCCTTATTTTCTATCTGCTTTGGCTTGGAGTCGACTTCAGCAAAATGGAAGACTAGTGGCAAATGACCCTTCTGTACCATGGCGTTGGTGGTGGTCCGCGGGAGGCGAATGATACGTCTCCAACGTATCTATAATTTTTGATTGTTCCATGCTATTATACTATCTATTTTGGATGTTTAATGGGCATTAATATGCTCTTTTATATTATTTTTGGGACTAACCTATTAACCGGAGGCCCAGTGCTAGTTTCTGTTTTTTTTTCCTATTTTAGAGTTTTGGAGAAAAAGAATACCAAACGGAATCCAAATAGAATGAAACCTTCGCGATGATCTTTATTGGACCGGAAGCAAACCAGAAGACTTGGAGTTGAAGTCTGGAACGCCACGAGGCAGGTGGACGCGCCCAGGGGGGTAGGCGCGCCCCCACCCACGTGGGCCCCTCGTAGATCCACCGACGTACTTCTTCCGCCTATATATACTCTTATACCCTAGAAACAACGCAGAGAGCCACGAAACCACTTTTCCACTGCCGCAACCTTCTATATCTGCCGGAGGGGGAATCAATCACGGACGGCTTCTACCTCAACACCATAGCCTCTCCGATGAAGCGTGAGTAGTTTACCACAGATCTTCGGGTCCATAGTTATTACTAGATGGCTTCTTCTCTCTCTTTGATTCTGAATACAAAGTTCTCCTTGATGTTCTTGGCGATCTATTCGATGTAATACTCTTTTGCGGTGTGTTTGCCGAGATCCGATGAATTGTGGGTTTATGAACAAGATTATCTATGAATAATATTTGGTTCTTCTCTGAATACTTATATGCATGATTTGATATCTTTATAAGTCTCTTCGAATTATCAGTTTAGTTTGGCATACTAGATTGATCTTTGTTGCAATGGGAGTAGTGCTTAGCTTTGGTTTCAATCTTGCGGTGTCCTTTCCCAGTGACAGTAGGGGAAGCAAGGCACGTATTGTATTGTTGCCATCGAGGATAAAAAGATGGGTTTTATATCATATTGTTTGAGTTTATCCCTCTACATCACGTCATCTTGCTTAAAGCGTTACTCTGTTCTTATGAACTTAATACTCTAGATGCATGCTGAATAGCAATCGATGTGTGGAGTAATAGTAGTAGATGCAGAATCGTTTCCATCTACTTGACACAGACGTGATGCCTATATTCATGATCATTGCCTTAGATATCTTCATAACTATGTGCTTTTCTCTCAATTGCTCGGCAATAATTTGTTCACTCACCGTAATATCTGCTATCTTGAGAAAAGCCAGTAGTGAAACCTATGGCCCCCGGGTCTCTTTCTTATTATATTTCATCTCTTTTATTTACATCGCATCTCGTTTACTATTTTACAATCTTTACTTTCCAATCTATACAACAAAAATACCAAAAATATTTACTTTACTATCTTTATCAGATCTCACTTTTGTGAGTGACCGTGAAGGGATTGACAACCCCTTTATCGCATTGGTTGTGAGGTTCTTGATTGTTTGTGCAGGTACTAGGTGACTTGTGCGTTGTCTCCTACTGGATTGATACCTTGGTTCTCAAAAACCGAGGGAAATACTTACGCTACTTTGCTGCATCACTCTTTCCTCTTCAAGGGAAAACCAACGCATGCTCAAGAGGTAGCAAGAAGGATTTCTGGCGCCGTTGTCGGGGAGATCTACGCCAAGTCAAGACATACCAAGTACCCATCATAAACTCTTCTCCCTCGCATTACATTATTTGCCATTCGCCTCTCGTTTTTCTCTCCCCCACTTCACAAATTTACCGTTTTATTTGCCTCTCTTCCGTTCATCTCTTTTTGCTTGCTTCTTGTGTTCTTGGGTGTTAGTGTGCCTGTTTGCTTTGACGACTCTTCCAAAAAGCGTTGATACTCACCTTAGAAGGTTGGAAGAAATTGAAAACAACATTAGAAGCTTTATGTCTTTGCAGTTTGAGCATAATAATTTCTTCAGAAACGAGCTTAAAGAACAAAAAAGTTTTATGGAGTACATGAATAAAGTGCTCGATGATATGTCTAAAGAATTTTAAGGTTTCAAATCTCAGTTTGCTCATCTTGAAAATTTAGTAGGCCAAATTTCAGATAAGCAAACCACCTTAGTTAATAAAATGGCCGCTAAATAGGAAGATCTAGATGATAATAATGATGAAGATCTAAAAGTGATTGATGTGACTCCTATTAAATCTTTGGTTTCCAATATGAATCCTGATAAAGATGGGACTAGGGATGAGTCAACTTTAGTTAAAAGGCGTCCCAATGATTCTGAGTTTCTAGATCTTGATGCAAAAAATAATAAAAGTGGGATTGAAGAGGTCAAAACTTTACATAGCAATGAACCCACTATTTTTTATTTCAAGGAATTTAATTATGATAATTGCTCTTTGATATATTGTATTTCCTTGTTGCAATCCGTGTTAAATTCTCCTCATGCTTATAGCCAAAATAAAGCTTTTACTAAATATATCGTTGATGCTTTAATGCAATCTTATGAAGAAAAGCTTGAAGTAGAAGTCTCCATCCCTAGAAAACTTTATGATGTGTGGGAACCTACTATTAAAATTAAGATTAAAGATTATGAATGCTATGCTTTGTGTGATTTGGGTGCTAGTGTTTCCACAATTCCAAAAACTTTGTGTGATGTTCTAGGTTTCCGTGAATTTGATGATTGTTCTTTAAATTTGCATCTTGCGGATTCCTCCATTAAGAAACCTATGGGAAGGATTAATGATGTTCTTATCATTGAAAATAGGAGTTATGTGCCCGTAGATTTCATTGTTCTTGATATAGATTGCAATCCTACATGTCCTATTATTCTTGGTAGACCTTTCCTTAGAACGATTGCTGCAATTATTGACATGAAAGAAGGAAATATTAGATTCCAATTTCTGTTAAGGAAGGGCATGGAACACTTTCCTAGGAAGAAAATTAAATTGTCTTATGAATCTATTATGATAGCCACTTATGGATTGCATACCAAAGATGACAATACCTAGATCTATTCTTGTTTTTATGCCTAGCTAGGGGCGTTAAACGATAACGCTTGTGGGAAGGCAACCCAATTTTATTTTTGTTCTTTGCTTTTTGTTCCTATTTAGTATTAAATAATTTATCTAGCCTCTGTTATTAATATGTTTTTTATGTTTCAATTAGTGTTTGTGCCAGGTAAATCCTTTAGGATCTTCTTGGGTGATTGTTGTTTGATCTTGCTGATAAAAACAGAAAGTATGCACTGACAAAAATAATTTTCATTTTTTACCAGAGAGCGATAAAATACCAATTCCAACTTCAGTAGATCAATATACAAATTGTCCTGGTCTTCCTAAGTTTTCAGAATTTTTAGAGTTACAGAAGTATTCGAAAGTAACAGATTGCTACAGACTGTTCTGTTTTTGACAGATTCTGTTTTTCGTGCGTTGTTTGCTTATTTTGATGCATCTATGGCTAGTATCGGGGGGTATGAACCATATAGAAGTTGTAATACAGTATGTTTAACACCAATATAAATAAATAATGAGTTCATTACAGTACCTTGAAGTGGTGGTTTATTTTCTTATACTAACGGAGCTCATGAGATTTTCTGTTGAGTTTTGTGTTATGAAGTTTTCAACTTTTGGGTAAAGATTTGATGGATTTTGGAATAAGGAGTGGCAAGAGCCTAAGCTTGGGGATGCCCAATGAACCCCAAGGATAAATTCATGGACAACCAAAAGCCTAAGCTTGGGGATGCCCCGGAAGGCATCCCCTCTTTCGTCTTCGTCCATCGGTAACTTTACTTGATGCTATATTTTTATTCACCACATGATATGTGTTTTGCTTGGAGCGTCTTGTATGATTTGAGTCCTTGATTTTTAGTTTACCGCAATCATCCTTGGTGTACACACCTTTTGGAGAGACACACATGAATCAGAATTTATTAGAATACTCTATGTGCTTCACTTATATCTTTTGAGCTAGAATTTTTTGCTCTAGTGCTTCACTTATATATTTAAGAGCACGGTGGTGGTTTTATTTTATAGAAATTATTGATCTCTAATGCTTCACTTATTTCATTTTGAGAGTCTTTTAGAACAGCATGGTAATTTGCTTTGGCTATAAAATTAGTCCTAATATGGTAGGCATCCAAGATGGGTATAATACAAACTTTCATAAAAAGTGCATTGAATACTATGAAAAGTTTGATACTTGATGATTGTTTTGAGATATGAAGATGGTGATATTAGAGTCATGCTAGTTGAGTAGTTGTGAATTTGAGTAATACTTGTTCTAAAGTTTGTGATTCCTGTAGCATGCACGGATGGTGAACCGTTATGTGATGAAGTCGGAGCATGATTTATTTATTGATTGTCTTCCTTATGAGTGGCGGTCGGGGACGAGCGATGGTCTTTTCCTACCAATCTACCCCCTAGGAGCATGCGCGAAGTAATTTTTTTTTGATAAATAATAGATTTTTGCAATAAGTATGTGAGTTCTTTATGACTAATGTTGAGTCCATGGATTATACGCACTCTCACCCTTCCACCATTGCTAGCCTTTCTAGTACCGCGCAACTTTCGCCGGTACCATAAACCCACCATATACCTTCCTCAAAATATCCACCATACATACCTATTATGGCATTTCCGTAACCATTCCGAGATATATTGCCATGCAACTTACCACCGTTCCGTTTGTTATGACACGTTTCATCATTGTCATATTGCTTTGCATGATCATGTGGTTGCCATCGTATTTGTGGCAAAGCCACCTTTATAATTCTTTCATACATGTCACTCTTGATTCATTGCACATCCCGGTACAACGCCGGAGGCATTCACATAGAATCATATTGTGTTCTAGTACCGAGTTGTAATTTTTGAGTTGTAAGTAAACAAAAGTGTGATGATCATCATTATTAGAGCATTGTCCCATGTGAGGAAAGGATGATGGAGACTATGATTCCCCACAAGTCGGGATGAGACTCCGGATGAAAAGAAAAAACAAAGAAAAGAAGAGACCATAAAAAAAGAGAGAAAAAGGCCCAAATAAAAAAATGAGAGAAAAAGAGAGAAGGGACAATGTTACTATCCTTTTACCACACTTGTGCTTCAAAGTAGCACCATGATCTTCATGATAGAGAGTCTCCTATGTTGTCACTTTCATATACTAGTGGGAATTTTACATTATAGAACTTGGCTTGTATATTCCAACGATGGGCTTCCTCAAAATGCCCTAGGTCTTCGTGAGCAAGCGAGTTGGATGCACACCCACTTAGTTTCTTTTGTTGAGCTTTCATACACTTATAGCTCTAGTGCATCCGTTGCATAGCAATCCCTACTCACTCACATTGATATCTATTGATGGGCATCTCCATAGCCCGTTGATATGCCTAGTTGATGTAAGACTATCTTCCCCTTTTTGTGTTCTCAACAGCCACCATTCTATTCTACCTTTAATGTTATGTCCATGGCTCACGCTCATGTATTGCGTGAAGATTGAAAAAGTTTGAGAACATCAAAAGTATGAAACAATTGCTTGGCTTGTCATCGGGGTTGTGCATGATTAAATACTTTGTGTGATGAAGATAGAGCATAGCCAGACTATATGATTTTGTAGGGATAACTTTCTTTGGCCATGTTATTTTGAGAAGACATGATGGCTTTGTTAGTATGCTTGAAGTATTATTATTTTTATGTCAATATTAAACTTTTGTCTTGAATCTTTCGAATCTGAACATTCATGCCACAATAAAGAAAATTACATTGAGAATTATGCTAGGTAGCATTCCACATCAAAAATTCTGTTTTTATCATTTACCTACTCGAGGACGAGCATGAATTAAGCTTGGGGATGCTTGGTACGTCTCCTACGTATCTATAATTTTTGATTGTTCCATGCTATTATATTATCTGTTTTGGATGTTTAATGGGCTTTAATATACCTTTTCATATTATTTTTGGGACTAACCTACTAACCAAAGGCACCTTCATAATTCTTTCATACATGTCACTCTTGAATCGTTGCACATCCCGGTACACCGCCGGAGGCATTCACATAGAGTCATATTTTGTTCTAAGTATCGAGTTGTAATTCTTGAGTTGTAAGTAAATAAAAGTGTGATGATCATCATTATTAGAGCATTGTCCCAGTGAGGAAAGGATGATGGAGATTATGATTCCCCCACAAATCGGGATGAGACTCTGGACGAAAAAAGAGGCCATAAAAAAGAGAGAAAAGGCCCAAATTAAAAAAATGAGAGAAAAACAGAGAAGGGACAATGCTACTATCCTTTTTTCACACTTGTGCTTCAAAGTAGCACCATGATCTTCATGATAGAGAGTCTCCTATTTTTTCACTTTCACATACTAGTGGGAATTTGTCATTATAGAACTTGCCTTGTATATTCCAATGATGGGCTTCCTCAAAATGCCCTAGGTCTTCGTGAGCAAGCGAGTTGGATGCACACCCACTTAGTTTCTTTTTGAGCTTTCATACACTTATAGCTCTAGTGCATCCGTTGCATGGCAATCCCTACTCACTCACATTGATATCTATTGATGGGCATCTCCATAGCCCGTTGATACGCCTAGTTGATGTGAGATTATCTTCTCCTTTTTGTCTTCTCCACAACCACCATCATATTCCACCTATAGTGCTATGTCCATGGCTCACGGTCATTGTATTGCGTGAAGATTGAAAAAGTTTGAGAACATCAAAAGTATGAAACAATTGCTTGACTTGTCATCGGGGTTGTGCATGATTTAAATATTTTGTGTGATGAAGATAGAGCATAGCAAGACTATGTGATTTTGTAGGGATAGCTTTCTTTGGCCATGTTATTTTGAGAAGACATGATTGCTTAGTTAGTATGCTTGAAGTATTATTATTTTTATGTCAATATTAAACTTTTTTCTTGAATCTTTCGGATCTGAACATTCATGCCACAATAAAGAAAATTAAATTGATAATTATGATAGGAAGCATTCCACATCAAAAAATCTATTTTTATCATTTACCTACTCGAGAACGAGCAGGAATTAAGCTTGGGGATGCTTGATACGTCTCCAACGTGTCTATATTTTTTGATTGTTCCATGCTATTATATTATCTATTTTGGATGTTTAATGGGATTTAATATGCTCTTTTATATTATTTTTGGGACTAACCTATTAACCGGAGGCCCAGTGCCAGTTTCTTTTTCTTTTTGCCTATTTTAGAGTTTCACAGAAAAAGAATACCAAACGGAATGAAACCTTCACGATGATCTTTCTTAGACTGAAAGCAAACCAGAAGACTTGGAGTTGAAGTCTGGAACGCCACGAGGCAGGAGGGCGCGCCCAAGGGGGGTAGGCGTGGCCCCACCCTCGTGGGCCCCTCGTAGCTCCACCGACGTACTTCTTCCGCCTATATATACTCTTATACCCTAGAAACATCGCAGAGATCCACGAAACCACTTTTCCACCGCCGCAACCTTCTGTACCCGTGAGATCCCATTTGGGGGCCTTTTCCAATGATCAGCAGGAGGGCGAATCGATCACGGAGGGCTTCTACATCAACACCATAGCCTCTCCGATGAAGCGTGAGTAGTTTACCACAGACCTTCAGGTCCATAGTTATTAGCTAGATGGCTTCTTCTCTCTCTTTGATTCTCAATACAAAGTTCTCCTCGATGTTCTTGGAGATCTATTCGATGTAATACTCTTTTACGGTGTGTTTGCCGAGATCCGATGAATTGTGGGTTTATGAACAAGATTATCTATGAATATTATTTGGTTCTTCTCTGGATTCTTATATGCATGATTTGATATCTTTGCAAGTCTCTTCGAATTATCGGTTTAGTTTGGCCTACTAGATTGATCTTTCTTGCAATGGGAGAAGTGCTTCGCTTTGGGTTCAATCTTGTGGTGTCCTTTCCCAGTGACAGTAGGGGCAGCAAGGCACATATTGTATTGTTGCCATCGAGGATAAAAATATGGGGTTTATATCATATTGTTTGAGTTTATCCCTCTACATCATGTCATCTTGCTTATAGCGTTACTCTATTTTTATGAACTTAATACTCTAGATGCAAGCTGGATAGCGGTTGATGTGTGGAGTAATAGTAGTAGATGCAGAATCGTTTCGATCTACTTGAAACGGACGTGATGCTTATATTCATGATCATTGCCTTAGATATCTTTATAACTATGCGCTTTTCTATCAATTGCTCGGCAGTAATTTGTTCACATACCGTAATACGTGCTATCTTGTGAGAAGCCACTAGTGAAACCTATGGCCCCTGGGTCTCTTTCCTATTATATTTGCATCTCTTTTATTTACATTGCATCTCGTTTACTATTTTGTAATCTTTACTTTCCAATCTATACAATAGAAATACCAAAAATATTTACTTTACTATCTTTGTCAGATCTCACTTTTGCGAGTGGCCGCGAAGGGATTGACAACCCCTTTATCGCGTTGGTTGTGAGGTTCTTGATTGTTTGTGCAGGTACTAGGTGACTTGTGTGCTGTGTCCTACTGGATTGATACCTTGGTTCTCAAAAACTAAGGGAAATAGTTAAGCTACTTGCTGCATCACCCTTTCCTCTTCAACGCATGCTCAAGAGGTAGCAGCAAACAGTAAGGCCGGCCGTATTAAACAATAGCTTGGGCTCCATTAATGGAGAGGATGCGAGCAAGGCAGGCAGCCATGGAAGTCAAAGGGCTCGCTTCCGAATGAGCCTGAGCAGCGTACAACTCGCATGCTTCCCGGTGAGCCTACCCACTGGAGGACAGCTTGCACGCCTCTCGGTCAGTCTACACATCGGAGTGCGCTCGCAGGCCTCCCGTTCAGTCAAGCAGCTATCCGCACGGCATCTCCTAGCCATTAAAGAGTGATGTGTGGTGAGGGAGTCCTGGATTAGGGGGTGCTCGGATAGCCGGACTATACCTTCAGCCGGACTCCTGGACTATGAAGATACAAGATTGAAGACTCCGTCCCATGTCCGGAAGGGACTTTCCTTGGCGTGGAAGGCAAGCTTGGCGATACGGATATGAAGATCTCCTACCATTGTAACCAACTCTATGTAACCCTAACCCTATCCGATGTCTATATAAACCGGAGGGTTTTAGTCCGTAGGACAACACACACATCAACAATCATACCATAGGCTAGCTTCTAGGGTTTAGCCTCCTCGATCTCGTGGTAGATCTACTCTTGTACTACCCATATCATCAATATTAATCAAGCAGGACGTAAGGTTTTATCTCCATCGAGAGGGCCCGAACCTGGGTAAAACTTCGTGTCCCTTGTGTCCTGTTACCATCCGGCCTAGACGCACAGTTCGGGACCCCCTACCCAAGATCCGCCGGTTTTGACACCGACATTGGTGCTTTCATTGAGAGTTCCTCTGTGTCATCTCTGTCAGGCTCGATGGCTCCGACGATCATCGATAGCGATGCAGTCCAGGGTGAGACCTTCCTCCCCGGACAGATCATCGTCTTCGGCGGCTTCGCACTGTGGGCCAATTCGCTTGGCCATCTGGAGCAGATCGAAAGCTACGCCCCTGGCCGTCAGGTCAGATTTGGAAGTTTAAACTACACGGCTGACATCCGTGGGGACTTGATCTTCGACGGATTCGAGCCACTACCGAGCGCGCCGCACTGTCACGACGAGCATGATCTAGCTCTGCCGCTGAACAGTGCCCTGGAGGCCACACCCGCATCGGCTCCGACCCTTAATTCGGAGCCAACTGCGCCGATCGAGGATGGGCAGTTGGACGCCACCTCTGGGGCTGCGACCCCAATGGCGATTGAGCCAAGCACCAGCCCCGTACTCTGCGAGACTCGTGACTCCAAGGAGCCGAACTCCTCTCCAGACTCCAAACCCTCTGTGCCCCTGCCAGTCGAATCCGATTGGGCGCCGATCATGGAGTTCACTGCCGCGGACATCTTTCAGCACTCGCCTTTCGGCGATATCCTGAAGTCACCAAAGTCTCTCTGTTTATCAGGAGAGCCCTAGCCGGACTACGGTCAGGAAGGTTGGGGTACGGACGATGAAGAAATTCAAAGCCCACCCACCACCCACTTTGTAGCCACTGTCGACGACTTAACCGACATGCTCGACTTCGACTCCGAAGACATCAACGGTATGGACGCTGATGATGAAGAACCAGCGCCTACTAGGCCCTGGAAAGCCACCTCATCGTATGACATATACATGGTGGACACCCCAAAAGAGGGAGATGGCGATGGAACAGCGGAGGATGACCCCTCCAAGAAACAGCCTAAGCGCCGGCGTCAACGGCGCCGCTCAAAATCCCGCCAAAACAAACAAGGTGATTCCAGCACGGGAGATAATAATACTCCGGAAAGCTCCGAAGAAAACCCCCTCCAGCAAGATTTAGCACAGGAGGATGGAGAAACCAGCCCTCACGAGAGAGCGGTAGACAGAGAGGTCGAGGACGATAATTATATGCCTCCCTCCGAAGACGAGGCAAGCCTCGACGACGACGAATTCGTCGTGCCAGAGGATCCCGTCGAGCAAAAGCGTTTTCAACGCAGGCTTATGGCCACGGCAAGAAGCCTCAAGAAAAAACAGCAACAGCTTAGGGTAGATCAAGATTTGCTAGTCGACAGATGGACTGAAGTCCTTGCGGCCGAAGAGCATAAACTCGAACGCCCCTCCAAGAGCTACCCAAAGCGCAGGTTGCTACCCCGATTAGAGGAGGAAGCACTGGATGCGGCCGACCGGCCACCTCGTGGTCGCGATGGAGAGGCCTCTCGGCCCTCCACTCAAGCCGCACCCCATACCAAGGCATGGGAATATGCGCTGGACTTACGAGACATGTTGGAGGACAAGGCAAGGCAAACAAGATCGATCTACGAATCGCGTGGGTGCCCCACAGCTCGAGACGGTAACCGTCACGCCGGCCACAAATTCGGCGGGGCCGAACATAGTAGACAAGGCTCATTGGAGCTACGTCATGATACAGCCCAGTACAGAGGCGCCGCACACCCACTCTGCTTTACAGACGAAATAATGGATCATCAAATCCCCGAGGGATTCAAACCCGTAAACATCGAATCATATGATGGCACAACTGATCCTGCGGTATGGATTGAGGATTATCTCCTTCACATCCACATGGCCCGCGGTGATAATTTCCACGCCATCAAATACCTCCCACTCAAGCTTAAAGGACCAGCTCGGCATTGTCTTAACAGCTTGCCAACAGGATCAATCAGTTGTTGGCAGGACCTGGAAGCCGCATTCCTCGAAAATTTCCAGGGGACTTATGTGCGACCCCCAGATGCCGATGACCGAAGTCACGTAATTCAGCAGCCAGAGGAATCGGCCAGGCAATTCTGGACACGGTTCCTAACAAAGAAAAATCAAATAGTCGACTATCCGGACGCTGAGGCCCTAGCAGCCTTCAAGCACAATATCCGTGACGAGTGGCTGGCCAGGCACCTTGGACAGGAGAAGCCGAAATCTATGGCAGCACTCACGACACTCATGACCCGCTTTTGCGCGGGAGAAGACAGCTGGCTTGCTCGTAGCAACAATATGACCAAGAACCTTGGTATTTCGGACACCAGGGACAGTAGTGGTAGGTCGCGTCACAACAAGCAGAAGCGCCGCATTAACGGCGACAATGCTGAGGATACGGCAGTTAATGCCGGATTCAGAGGCTCTAAATCCGGTCAGTGGAAAAATCCATTCAAAAGGAATCCTAGGGGCCCGTCCAGTTTGGATCGAATCCTCGACCGCTTGTGCCAGATACATGGCACCCCCGAAAAGCCGGCCAATCACACCAACAGGGATTGTTGGGTGTTCAAGCAGGCAGGCAAGTTAAACACCGAAAATGAAGACAAGGGGCTGCATAGCGATGACGACGAGGAGCCCCAGCCGCCGAACAACAGTGGACAGAAGGGTTTTCCCCCACAAGTGCGGACGGTGAACATGATATACACAACCCACGTCCCCAAAAGGGAGCGGAAGCGCGCATTAAGGGACGTATACGCGGTAGAGCCAGTCGCCCCAAAGTTCAACCCATGGTCCTCCTGCCCGATCACCTTTGATCGAAGGGACCATCCCACTAGCATCCGTCATGGCGGATTCGCCGCATTGGTTTTGGACCCAATTATTGATGGATTTCATCTCACTAGAGTCCTTGTGGACGGCGGCAGCAGCCTGAACCTGCTTTACCAGGATACAGTGCGGAAAATGGGCATAGATCCCTCGAGGGTTAAGCCCACCAAAACGACCTTTAAAGGCGTAATACCAGGTGTAGAGGCCAACTGTACAGGCTCAGTGACACTTGAAGTGGTCTTCGGATCTCCGAATAATTTCCGAAGCGAGGAGTTAATCTTTGACATAGTCCCGTTTCGCAGTGGCTATCACGCACTGCTCGGGCGAACCGCATTCGCTAAGTTCAATGCGGTACCGCATTATGCATACCTTAAGCTCAAGATGCCAGGCCCTCGAGGAGTAATTTTGGTCAATGGAAACACCGAACGCTCCCTCCGAACAGAGGAGCACATGGCGGCCCTTGCAGCGGAAGTTCAAAGTAGCCTCTCCAGGCAGTTCTCCAGTCCGGCCACTAAATGACCGGACACCGTCAAGCGCGCCCGGAGTAACCTACAACAAAGACCGCCTGGCATGATCCGAGCAGGCGTAGCAATGCGGCCCCAACCCCAACCCTCGCAAAAAGGTGACGCCAGTACTTCGCGTACATAACTACGCTCTAGAGATACCATGGGCACAGGGGGAGGGGCACCATCACGGCACGCCCAAAACACGGCTTAAACCGTACCAGGGGCTGCCGATTTTTTAATTTTCTCTTACTTTCAGGACTTCATCCTTCGGAAGGCCTGTTCGGCAGTTCAATTGCCGCACAAACGATGCAAGAACCAGGGAAGCAGACAAGCCACGTCGCACTACGGAACTCCCAGGTGGTCTCTATCACGAGCAGTATACCCGTTCCGCATGCTATTCCGCATCTTGCTCCTGGAACGGACATGTTAATTAGTCCAACCTTCCACTTATCGCATTACTTGTATCATTCTGCCTTGATTGCACACCTTCTTAATTAACAATGCATAGCTTTCGTCTATTTTTGCATTACCTTTTTTCTTTATATATGTTCCTTAATGACATGTTGCACCCGTACACATTGGTACGGCCAAAATACGCCTGGGGCTTTAGTACCCCTCAATATGGTGTGAGAAGTCCGAACACTTTAACAAGTGCAGCACCCCGAACTTATAGCATTATATGCATCGGCTCTGAATCATGTCTTGGGTTAATAGTTGGGTTTGCCCGGCTCCTATGTTTTGGTGCCTTACGTTCCGCTATATCGGCTAAGGTAGCACTAGGAGAACCACTGCGATTGTGCCCCGGTTGAGCTGGGTCGAGCACCTCAGTGGAGAAAGCTAAAACTGACTGTCATGATGAAGTGAGAGCTGGTCACTGTTCGAGAGGTTTTTTCGAGTCCCTAAAGACTTATGCCGCTTAGGGAGAGGAGCCGGCTCTGTCCGGCCAAGGCGTGGATAGCGCCCCGAATTCGGTCTTCCGAATACCAGGGGCTTCGCCGAAATTTAAAATTATAGAATTCTATGGCTAAGTGAGAGTGTTCACGCATTATAGTCCGATTGCCTTGTTCGTTGGGCTGAGCGCCTCCCTCGAAGGAACCAAACATGGGAAAAAGAGCGCTCAGGTTTATCCCCAAACACCCTGGCACTAGCGGCACGGGGGCAGAAGCCGACGACTCGCCATCTCTCAGAATTGATAAACAGCCACACAGAAGGTAATATTTTAAATTCTAACAGCATTGCTTAGCGCATATAAACAAGTTTTCAGCGCACAGGACAAAACGAGCAAGTTTCACTAAAAAATTACATCCCTAGAACATTCATCCGCCACAAGGCGGGCACCCTTCAGAACATCCTTATAGTAATTCTCGGGCTTGCGATGCTCTTTCCCCGGCGGTGGCCCATCCTTCACAAGCTTCTCAGCATCCAGCTTGCCCCAGTGCACCTTAGCACGGGCAAGGGCCCTACGGGCACCTTCAATGCAGACGGAGTGCTTGATGACTTCGAGCCTTGGACAGGCCTCCACCAACCGCCGCACCAGCCCGAAATAGGTCCCAGGCAGAGCCCCTCCAGGCCACAGCCGAACATTGAGGCCCTTTATGGCCTATTCGGCCGCCTTGTGGAGCTCAACCAGTTGCTTCAGCTGGTCGCTCAGGGGCACGGGGTGTCCGGCCTCAGTATACTGAGACCAGAACACCTTCTCTGTCGAGCTGCCCTCCTCGGCTCGGTAGAATGCGGCGGCATCGGATACACTCCGGGGAAGATCTGCGAACGCTCCTGGAGAGCTCCGGATTCGGGTAAGTAACAAGTAACTCACGTTTATGTGTTTGCTTTTCATAAAGAATGCCTTACCCGCCGCTATCTTCTTCACCTCATCCAACTCCTGGAGGGTCTTCTGGGATTCGGCCTTGGCAGATTTGGCATTTTCAATAGCCACCACGAGCTCGGACGCTTGCGTCTTCGAGTTAAGCTCCAAACTCTCATGTTTTTCCATGAGAGCCTGGAGCTCTTGCCGCACCTTGCCAACCTCGGCCTCATATTTCTCCCGCTCGGTGCGCTCCGAGGCCGCACTCTTCTCGGTCTCGACCAGCGCTTGTTTAAGGGTCGCCACATCAGACGTGGCCCCTACATTAGCCACGATAATCCTGCCATTCTTTGCAATTGCACCTTTTTATATATATTTTTAACAAGGTATTTCTTACCTTCATTGTCCTCGAGCTGCTTCTTGGCACGTTCGAGCTCTTGCTCGGACCGCTCGAGGTTCTGCTTTAGCGCGTCCACTTCCGCAGTCAGTGCGGCGGACGCAAGCAGGGAAGCCTGCATATGCATATTGACTCATTTTTGTTAGACTCCTGCGAATTCTATTTGATCCTCTATTCGGCTTTTCTTCCGGAATGCCAAACAGAGCATCAGGGGCTACTGTCTATGCGGTACTATTATTTACACATTCTTTACTTACCTCAAAGCCTGTCAAAAGGCTAGTACAAGCTTCTGGACCACCGCGCTATTATGCTCCTCGTCGATGGAGGCGCCTTGGAGCGCCTCCAACATATTGTCCGGCGCCTCCGGTTGGACGGGGGCTGCTGGCATGGTGGACTTGCTCCTCTTGGAAGGAGGTCCCCCGCCGGACTCTGGAACCTTTGAAGGTTCTGGAGCGGTGTCCGGC